>NC_092378.1:147463935-147774471 GCF_030028105.1 Mobula birostris | reverse complement strand
GTTGAGTGAGCCTCATCTGATACCTCAATCTCAGTTAAATGACCTGGTCAGAGACTTGGGTTTATCAAAGGCAAAAGCAGAATTACTGGGTACAAGACTGCAAACTTGTAATCTGCTGTCACCATGCACAAAACTTCCCATGAAGGATTTTAATATTTGAGACAGATGTTTCCCAGAATAACTGATTAAGCAAGACATTTATGTTGGTCTTCATATCAAACAGGTCATCAATAACAGGCAAATCAAAGAACTTCTAGTAGGACTGGAGAATATTGTGTGGAAGACATTCAAGGATGTTGTTGAAAATTTTCTTGGCAACTACAGAGCATCAAACTATGTGCAGTTGGTTGATAGCATGCTTTAAGCATACAAAACTATGAAGTGCAACATGTCACTAAAGATTCATATTCTGCATTCCCATTTAGACTTCTTCCCTCTCAATCTTGGTGCTGTCAGTGACGAGCATGGTGATAGGTTTTGCCTGGACATTGTGGTCATGGAGAAATGGTATCAGCACAACTGGAATCCATCAGTGCTGGCTAATTTTTGTTGGACACAAGCAAGGAGCCTTAGAAATGAAATTCTACGAAAAATATTCTTTGCTTTGTTGAACTATTGCAAAGCATCGGCACCATTATGCAATTAAATGCATTATATTCAATAAAAGTTAATTTCTTGTTGCTCCAAATTCCTACATAGTAGAAGTAGACTGAAATTACATTTGTGTTCAACTTCAAGCAGTCTATCATAAACAGGAAAAAACTTAAGAGTAAGCAAAATATTCAAAAAAATTGTTCAGTGAAATTACATTAAATACTCATATTTTAATGTTTATTTTCCTGCAATATAAATAATATTCAAATGACATTGAACAATTATATTTAGAAGTATTAAGACATTAGTCAAAATTAATACAGAATGCAGAATCAGTTTTATTATTACTGACATATATCATAGAATGTGTTGGTTTATGGTAGCAGTATAGTACAATACTAAAATAAGTAAAATATATTAAAATATACAGAACATAAATAAATATTGCAAAATAGATCAAAATATTGAGGGAGGGTTCATGGGTTACTGAAATGTTCAGAAAGCTGATGGCAGAGGAAGAGTTAAGATATGAGGAGAGTGTGATAGTTCTGGGCCTATACCCTGGAGTTTAGAAGACTGAGAGGATTTCATTGAAACCTCTTGAATATTGAAAGGCCCAAATGGAGTGGCCATGGAAAGGATATTTCATGTAATGGGGGACACGATCAGAATACAAGGGTGGTCCTTTATAACAGAGATGAGGTGGAATTTCTTTAGCCAGAAGGTGGAGAATCTGTGGAATTCATTGGCACAGTTGGTTGTGGAGGCATAATCCTTGGGTATGCAGGCCTCTCCTTCATACGTTCTACCAGTCTGTTGTTGTCAGTACAAGCAACACACATAAAAGTTGCTGGTGAACACAGCAGGCCGGGCAGCATCTCTAGGAAGAGGTACAGTCGATGTTTCGGACCGAGACCCTTCGTCAGGACCAACTGAAAGCAGAGCTAGTAAGAGATTTGAAAGTGGGAGGGAGAGGGGGAGATCCGAAATGATAGGAGAAGACAGGAGGTGGAGGGATGGAGCCAAGAGCTGGACAGTTGATTGGCAAAAGTGATATGAGAGGATCATGGGACAGGAGGCCTAGGGAGAAAGAAAACTGGGAGGGGTGAAGCCCAGAGCATGGGCAAGGGGTATAGTGAGAGGGACAGAGGGAGAAAAAGGAGAGAGAGAAAAAGAATGAGTGTATATAAATAAATAAGTAACGGATGAGGTACGAGGAGGAGGTGGGGCATTAGCAGAAGTTAGAGAAGTCAATGTTCATGCCATCAGGTTGGAGGCTACCCAGACGGAATATAAGGTGTTGCTCCTCCAACCTGAGTGTGGCTTCCTCTTTACAGCAGAGGAGGCTATGGATAGACATGTCAGAATGGGAATGGGATGTGGAATTAAAATGTCTGGCCACTGGGAGACCCTGCTTTCTCTGGGGTGATATACTGCGTCCAGTGCTCTCAATCCGGCCTTCTATATATCAGCAAGACCCAACGCAGACTGGGGGATCATTTCACTGAACACCTGCGCTCTGTCGGCAGAGAAAGCAGGATCTCCCAGTGGCCACACATTTTAATTCCACGTCCCAATCCCATTCTGATATGTCTATCCATGGCCTCCTCTACTGCTGTGGAAGTACAGGAAATGCTAGCAACACTCGACAACATTTCTCACCCTCTGAATGCCACCTTGGCAAAACAAAGGAGCACTTTTAGTAATAGCCAAAGACAACAGCACTGCTCCAAAGAGCACTATAAGAGGTCATCTTACCCTTGGCTATTAGGGTCGATAACATGTCAACCTATAGCCAGGGAAGTGATGACCCCCTTCTGTTACTTTGAGGTAACATAATTTTTATTCTTTCTTACTGCTCCTCTAATATTTGTATATTTGTGTATTTGTGCACTTGTAATGCTACTGTGACACTGTAATTTCCTTTGAGATTAATAAAGTATCTACAGGGTGTCAAAGATTATGGGAGATGGCAAGAGAATGGGGTTAAGAGGGAGATTAAATCAGCCATGATAGATTGGGGAAGTGGACTTGGAGGGCTGAATGACCTAATTCTGTTCCTGTGTCTTATGGGCTTATGGTCTTTTGCAGGAATCAGGAAACCCAGATACATATTTCCATGAAAACAACCTGATATTCACAGTGACCAACCTATTTGCTGCTGGGATGGAGACAACTTCGACCACCCTTCGTTGGGCTATGCTATTGATGATGAAATATCCACAGATTCAGGGTGAGGAGCATCTGACTGATGACAGATTTTCCTCATGTGAGAACCTGTGCTCGAGCCCTGCTGCTGAGTGCATTAACAATTTCCTCCTGTTCCAGAGAAAGTGCACGATGAAATCACCACAGTGATTGGTTCTGAGCGGTTTCCCAGAACTGGAGATCGGAAAAATTTGCCGTACACCGATGCAGTGATCCACGAAATCCAGAGGTTTGCTAACGTTTTGCCATTGAACCTCATGCACTCAACAACAGAGGACGTGAACTTCAAAGGATATTTCCTGCCAAAGGTACGTGTGGTGAAGTGAGTGACTGATTGGCCCTAAAATGCTGGTAATTCTTCTAGGGAATGTGCAAATGGATTATTTCTGCTTTATTTTCTGATTTCTGTGTGTGATTTTATATAGTAAATAAAAAAAGAGCTTTGGCCAATAGCTAATCTGGACGTTGGAAGTTTGGAATGGAGGGAATTCAATCAGGTCCATTGCCCAAGGATAAAAAGGCAGAAGCAGGTCATGACAGTGAAAAACATAGAAATGTAGAAACATCGAAAATAGGTGCAGGAGTAGGCCATTCGGCCCTTTGAGCCTGCACCACCATTCAGTATGATCATGGCTGATCATCCAACTCAGAACCCTGTAGCAGCCTTCCCTCTATACCCCCTGATCCCTTTAGCCACAAGGGCCATATCTAACTCCCTCTTAAATATAGCCAATGAACTGGCCTCAACTGTTTCCTGTGACAGAGAATCCCACAGATTCGCCACTCTCTGTGTGAAGAAGTTTTTCCTAATTTCGGTCCTAAAAGGCTTCCCCTTTATCTTCAAACTGTGACCCCTCATTCTGGGCTTCCCCAACATCGGGAACAATCTTCCTGCATATAGCCTGTCTAATCCCTTTAGGATTTTATATGTTTCAATAAGATCCCCCCTCAATCTTCTAAATTCCAACGAGTATAAGCCTAGTCGATCCAGTCTTTCATCATATGAAAGTCCTGCCATCCCAAGAATCAATCTGGTGAACCTTCTTTGTACTCCCTCTATGGCAAGGATGTCTTTCCTCAGATTAGGGGACCAAAACTGCACACAATACTCCAGGTGTGGTCTCACCATGCCCTTGTACAACTGCAGTAGTACCTCCCTGCTCCTGTACTCGAATCCTCTTGCTATGAATGCCAGCATACCATTCGCCTTTTTCACCGCCTGCTGTACCTGCATGCCCACTTTCAATGACTGGTGTATAATGACACCCAGGTCCCATTGCACCTCCCCTTTTCCTAATCGGCCACCATTCAGATAATAATCTGTTTTCCTATTTTTGCCACCAAAGTGGATAACTTCACATTTATCCACATTAAATTGCATCTGCAAAAAGCGCTTTGACCAGCGATAAATTGGCATCTGGGATTAATTAGTGAAAAGCAAATTAAACGACGACAGGTGCAAGGGCAGCGGCTTTTGTCAGAGTGGACATAGCCAGACTGGCAATCTTAAAGCTTTAGCTCTTCGAGGCTTTATTGAAGAGAGGCTTCACTCAGAGAAAGCAAAGGAAAGAAATGCTCAAGGCATTTTTTCCTTCTCTTCTTTATATCTGCTCAGCTAGGACAGCAGAGATGCCAGGCAGAATAGTGAAATGCTCTTCTTGCAGGATGTGGGAAGGCAGGGAGACCTCCAGTGTCCCTAACAACTACAGCTGTGAGAATTGTATCCAGATTCAGCTTCTAACAAGGAACGCTAAAGAACGCAAGTATCCTGGCGGGGAGATTTGCAAAGACTACATAGGTGATTTTAAACTAAAATGGTTGGGCGGGGGGGGGGGGATCTAATTGAGGAGATTAGGAGAGAGGAGGTTAGTTCACAAATAGAGAAAGCTAGTAGACAGTATGTGAGGGAGGATAGGCAGGGGACAGAGATCTGGATCACTCAGACCGAAGATGTAGGGGAGAAGGAAGAAAAAGATAAAAAAGTTGTTTGCTCCATTAAGGATAAACAGAGAGTAAGAGGTGGAGAGTTTCTTAAATGCATCTATTTTAATGCTAGGAGCATTGTAAGAAAGGTGGATGAGCTTAGAGCATGGATTGATACCTGGAAATATGATGTTGTAGCTATGAGTGAAGCAGGAGGTGTGTGATTGGCAACTAAATATTCCAGGATTTCGTTGCTTCAGGTGTGATAGAAGGGGAAAGAGGGGGAGGTGTTACACTGTTTTTTAGAGAAAATATAACAGCGCTGCTCTGGCAGGATAGATTAGTGGACTCGTCTAGGGAGGCTATTTGGGTGGAATTGAGGAATGGGAAAGGTGTAGTGACGCTTATAGGGATGTATTATAGACCACCTAATGGGGACTGAGAACTGGAGGAGCAAATTTGTAGGGAGATAGCAGATATTTGTAGTAAGTACAAAGTTGTGAATATGGGAGACTTTAATTTTCCACACATAGACTGGGAAGCCTATACTGCAAAAGGGCTGGATGGTTTGGAGTTTGTCAAATGTGTGCAAGATAGTTTTTTGCAGCAATACGCAGAGGTACCAACTAGAGAAGGGGCAGTGTTGGCTCTCCTTTTAAGGAATGAGATAGGGCAGGTGACGGAGGTATGTGTTGGGGAGCACTTCGGGTCCAGTGATCACAATACCATTAGTTTTAATATAATTATGGAGAAGGATAGGACTGGACCCAGGGTTGAGATTTTTGATTGGAGAAAGGCTGACTTTGAGGAGATGCGAAAGGATTTAGAATGAGTGGATTGGGACAATTTGTTTTACGGGAAGGATGTAATAGAGAAACAGAGGTCATTTAAAGGTGAAATTTTGAGGGTAGAGGATCTTTATGTTCCTGTTAGGTTGAAAGGAAAAGTTAAATTTTGAGATAGCCATGGTTTTCAAGGGATATTGGAAAGAAAGAGAGGAATCTACAATAAATATAGGCAGCTTGGAGTTAATGATGTGCTCAAGGAATATAAAGAATGTACAGAGAATCTTAAGAAAGAAATTAGAAAAGCTAAATGAAGATACGAGGCTGCTTTGGCAAGTAAGGTGAAAATAAATCCAAAGGGTTTCTACAGTTATATTAATAGCAAAAGGATAGTGAGGGATAAAATTGGTCCCTTAGAGAATCAGAGTGGATGGCTATGTGCGGAGCCAAAAGAGATGGGGGAGATTTTGAACAATTTCTTTTCTTCAGTATTCACGAAGGAGAAGGATATTGAATTGTGTTAGGTAAAGGAAACAAGAAGGGTAGTTATGGAAAGTATGATAATTAAAGAAGAGGAAGTACTGGCGCTTTTAAGGAATATAAAAGTGGATAAGTCTCCGGGTCCGGACAAGATATTCCCTAGGACCTTGAGGGAAGTTAACGTGGAAATAGCAGGGGATCTGACAGAAATATTTCAAATATCATTAGAAACAGGGATGGTGCCGGAGGACTGGCGTATTGATCATGTGGTTCCATTGTTTAAAAAGGGTTCTCAGAGTAAACCTAGCAATTATCGGCCTGTAAGTTTGACGTCAATGGTGGGTAAATTGATGGAAAGTATTCTTAGAGATGGTATATATAATTATCCGGATAGACAGGGTCTGATTCGGAACAGTCAACATGGATTTGTGCATGGAAGGTCATGTTTGACAAATCTTATTGAATTTTTTGATGAGGTTACTAAGAAAGTTGACGAGGGTAAAGCGGTGGATATGGACTTCAGTAAGGCCTTTGACAAGGTTCCACATGGAAGGTTAGTTAGGAAGGTTCAATCGTTAGGCATTAATATCGAAGTAGTAAAATGGATTCAGCAGTGGCTGGATGCGAGACACCAGAGAGTAGTGGTGGATAACTGTGTGTCAGATTGGAGGACGCTGCGTAGCGGTGTGCCTCAAGGATCTGTACTGGGTCCAATGTTGTTTGTCATATATATTAATGATCTGGATGATGGGGTGGTAAATTGGATTAGTAATATGCAGATGATACTAAGATAGGTGATGTTGTGGATAATGAAGTAGGTTTTCAAAGCTTGCAGAGAGGTTTAGGCCAGTTAGAAGAGTGGGTTGAAAGATGGCAGATGGAGTTTAATGCTGAAAAATGTGAGGTGCTACATTTTGTTAGGACTAATCAAAATAGGACATACATGGTAAATGGTAGGGCATTGAAGAATGCAATAGAACAGAGGGATCCAGGAATAATGGTGCATAGTTCCCTGAAGGTGGACTCTCATGTGGATAGGGTGGTGAAGAAAGCTTTTGGTATGCTGGCCTTTATTAATCACAGCATTGAGTATAGGAGTTGGGATGTAATCTTGAAATTGTAAAAGGCATTGATGAGACCAAATTTGGAGTATTGTCTACAGTTCTGGTCACCAAATTATAGGAAAGATATCAATAAAATTGAGAGAGTACAGAGGAGAATTACTAAAATGTTGCCTGGGATTCATCTCCTAAGCTACAGAGAAAGGTTGAACAAGTTAGGTCTTTATTCTTTGGAGCGTAGAAGGATGAGGGGGGACTTGATAGAGGTAATTAAAATTTTGAGGGGGATAGATAGAGTTGACGTGTATAGGTTTTTTCCAATGACAGTGGGGGAGATTCAAACAAGAGGACATGAGTTGAGAATTAAAGGGCAAAAGTTTAGGGGTAACATGAGGGGGAACTTCTTTACTCAGGGAGTAGTAGCTGTGTGGAAACAGCTTCCAGCAGAAGTGTTTGAGGCAGGTTCGATGTTGTCGTCTAAAGTTAAATTGGATAGATATAGGAAAGGAGTGGAGGGTTGTGGGCTTAGTGCAGGTCGTTGGGACTAGGTGAGAGTAAGAGTGTGGCACTGACTAGAAGGGCCGAGATGGCCTGTTTCTGTGCTGTAATTGTTATATGGTTATATGGTTAACTGGAACTGGAATTGAATGAATGGGAGGCTGAGAGGGGTGATGGATAGGACATATGGAGAAGTAGTTATACCCAAGGTGCAAGACACAGGAAACTGGGTGACAGTCAGGAGGAGGAAGGGGTTAAGCAGACAGCCAGAATTGCTTGAAAAGGAACACTGGTGGGAATGACGACAGAGAACAACGGCTTTGGAATTTCTGGAAGGAATTTGGAAGGCACTGGATATACATACATCCCAAAGAAGGAAGAAGTATTCTAAAGGAAAGATGACACAATCATAGATAACAAAAGAAGTCAAACATAACATAGAAGGCAGAGAGAGGGCATATAGCACAGCAACAATTACTGGGAAGTTAAAAGATTGGGAAGCTTTTAGAAACCAGCAAAGGCAACTAAAAAAGTCATTAAGAAGGTAACGATGCAATACAAACATAAGCTAGCCAATAATATTAAAAAAGATATTTAAGATACAAAGTGTAAAAAATGCAAGAGTGAATATACGGCTGCTGGAAAACGTTGTTGGAGAGGTAATAAGGGGAACTGAAAAAAGATATTGCATCAGTCATCACTGTGGAAGACACTAACAGTATGGTGGAAGTTCCAGATGTCAGGTGTCATGAAGTGTGTGAAGTTACCACAACAAGAGAGAAGGTTCTTGGGAAACTGGAAGATCTAAAGTTAGATAAGTCACCTGGACCAGATGGTGTACATCACTTCTGAAAGTCTGGCTGAAGAGATTGTGAAGGCTTTAGTAATCATCTTTCAAGATTCTGTAATGGTTCAGAAAGTCTGGAAAATTACAAATGTCCTTTCACTCTTCAAGAAGGGAGAGAGGCAGAAGAAAGAAAACTATAGACCAATTAGTCTGACCTCGGTGGTTGGGAAGAAGTTGGAGTCGATTATTAAGGATGAGGTCTCAGGTACTTGGAGGCACATGATAAAATAGGTTGTAGTTAGCGTAGTCTGACAAATCTGTTGGGAGTCTTTGAAGAAAGAACTAGCAGGATAGACAAAGTAGAATTGGTTGATGTTGTGTACTTGGATTTTAAGAAGGTCTGTGACATACATGAGGCTGCTTAACAAGCTATGAGCACTTATTATTACAAGGAAAGTTTTAGCATGGATAAAGCAGTGGCTGATTGGCGGGAGGTAAAGAGTGGGAGTAAAGGGAGCCTTCCTGTGTGGCTGCCAGTGACTAATGGTGTTCCACAGGGGCCTATGTTGGGATTGATTCTTGGTTATGCTATACAGTGCCTATAAAAAGCATTCACTAACCCCCCCCCCTCCACCACCACCAGAAGTTTTTGTGTTTTATTGTTTTAAAACATTGAATCACAGTGGATTTAATTTGGATTTTTGACACGGACCAACAGAAAAAGTATATTTCATGCCAAAGTAAAAACAGATCTCTACAAAGTGTTCCAAGTTAATTACTACTATAAAACACAAATAATTGATTGCACAATTATTCACCCCCTTCGGGTCAGTAGTAGATGAACCTTTGGTAGCAATTACAGATTTGACTCTCCGTGGATTGGTCTTTATCAGCTTTGCACTTCTGGTCACTTCAATTATTCCCTGTTCTTCTTTACAAAACTGCTCAAGCTCCATCAGATTGCATGGGATCCTGACTGAAAAGCCCTTTTCAAGTTCAGCCACAAATCCCCAACTGGATTGAGATCCGGACTCTGACTTGGCCACTCCAGGACATTAACTTTGTTGTTTTTAAGCCATTTCTGAGTAGCTTTTGCTTTAAGCTCGGGCTTATTGTCTTGCTGGAAAACAAATCTTCTCCCAAGTCACAGTTCTCTTGCAGACTACATCTGGGTTTCTTCCAGGATTTTCCTGTACTTTGCTACATTCATTTTACCCTCTGCCTTCACAAACCTTCCAGGACCTGCTGTAGTCAAGCATTCCCAAAGCATGATGCAGCCACCACCATGCTACAATGTAGGAATGGTGTGTTTTTGATTATGTGCAGTGTTTGATTATGGAAAATGTAGCATTTAGTCTGATGGCCAAAATGCTGAATTCTGGTTTCATCAGACCTTCTTCCAGATGACATCTGAGTCTTCCCTATGTCTTCTGGCAAACTCTAGCCAAGATTTCATATGAGTTTTTTCAGCTTTCTCTTTGCCACTCTCCCAGAAAGCTGCAACTGGTGAAGCACCCGGGTCACAGTTGATTCTGTCTCTCCCATCTCAGCCATTGCAGGTTCAAATTCCAGAGTGCTCATAGGTCTCTTGGTAACATCCCTCATGTGTCTTCTCTTTCCTGGTCACTCAGTTTTGGAGGACAGCTTGCTCGCAGCAGATTTACAGTTGTGCCATTTTCCTTCCATTTTTTGATGATTGACTTAACTGTACTCCAAGGGATAGTCAGTGACTTGGAAATTTTCTTGTATCCATCTCCTGATTTGTGTTTTTCAATGACCTTTACATGAAGTTGCTTGGAGTGTTCTTCTGTCTTCACAGTGTAGTTTTTACCAAGCTACTGACTCACCAGAGTTGGACCTTCCAGATACAGGTGTATTGTTCCTACAATCGATTGAAACACCTTGACTCCACACAGTGATCTCCATTTACCTAATTGTGTGACTTCTAAGACCAACTTGCTGCATCTGTGATGATTTGGTGTGTCATATTAAAGGGGGTGGATACTTATGCAATCAATTATATTCTGTTTTACATTTGTAATTAATTTAGATCACTTTGTAGAGATCTGTTTTCACTTTTCTGTTGATCGGTGTCAAGAATCCAAATTAATCCACTCTGATTCAATGCTGTAAGACAATAAAACATGAAAACTTCTGGGGGGTGTATACTTTTTATATGCACTGCATGTTAATGTTTTGTATGATGGAATTGATGGCATTTTGCAAATTTTGCAGATAATATGAAGATGGGTGGAGGAGCAAGTAGTTTTGAGGAAGTAGAGAGACTACAGAAGGACATGGATTAGGGGAATGGGCAAAGAAATGGTAGATGGAGCACTGTATCTGGAAGTGTATGGTCATTCACTTTGGTATAAGAAATGAAAGAGCTGACTATTTTCTAAATGGAGAGAAAAAACAAACAACTGAGGTTCAAAGGGCCTTGGGAGTACTTGTGCAGAATTCCCTAAAGGTTAATTTGCAGGTTGAGTGAGGAAGGCAAATGCAATGTTAGCATTAATTTGTGTCGCCACCCACAGCTGCAATCTATTAATTCAATTTGCTGACAACACTACACTGATTGGCCTAATCTGCAGTAATAATGAGGCAGCCTATAGAGAAGATGTCATCACCCTGACACACTGGTGTCAGGAAAGCAACCTCTCCCTCTGTGTCGCAAAAACGAAGGAGCTGGTTGTGAACTACAGGAAGAATGCAGACAGGCTAAAATCTATTGATATCAATGGATCTGGGGTTGAGAGGGTGAACAGCTTTAAGTTCCTCGGCATAAACATCACCGAGGATCTCACGTGGTCTGCACATGCCAACTGTGTGGTGAAAAAGGCACAACAGCACCTCTTTCACCTCACACGGTTGAAGAAGTTTTGATATGGGTCCCCAAATCCTAAGAACTTTCTACATGGGCACAATTGAGAGCATCCTGATTGGCTGTGTCACTGACTGGTATGGGAACTGTACTTCCCTCAATTGCAGGACTCTGCAGAGAGTGGTGCAGACAGGCCAGCACATCTGTAGATGTGAACTTCTCACTATTCAGGGCATTTATAAAGACAAGTGTGTAAAAGGTGCCCAAATGGATCATTGAGGACCTGAGTCACCCCAACCACAAACTGTTCCAGCTGCTACCATCCGGGAAACGGTACCGCAGCATAAAAGCCAGGACCAACAGGCTACAGGACAGCTTCTTCCAGCAGGCCATCAGACTGATTAATTGATGCTGATGCAACTGTATTTCTATGTTATATTGACTCTCCTGTTGTATATACTACTAATTATAAATTACTATAAATTGCACATTGCACATTGCACATTTACACGGAGACGTAATGTAAATATTTTTGCTCCTCATGTATATGAAGGATGTAAGTAATAAAGTCAATTCAATTCAATTCTATTTGAAGACGACTGGAATATTAAAACAAGGATGTAATGTTGAAACTTTATAAATTTCTGGTGAGGCCTCACCTGGACTATTGTGAGCAGGTTTTGGCCCCTTTTCTTAGAAAGGATGAGCTGAAACTGGAGATGGTTCAAAGGAGGTTCACAGAAATAATTCCAGGTTTGAATACTTGTCATATGAAGAGCATTTAATAGCTCTGAGCCTGTACTCAACAGAATTCAGAAGAATGAGCAATGACCTCATTGAAACATGTTGAATGGTGAAAGGCCTTGATAGAGTGGAAGTGGAATAGATGTTTCCTGTGGTGGGAGAGTCTAAAACTAAAGGACATTGACTTAGAACAGAGGAGTGTCCTTTTAGAATGGAAATAAGGTGGAATTTCCTTAGACAGAGAGTGATGAATCTGTTAATTTGATGCCACAGGCAGCTGTGAAGGCCAAGTCTTTATGTATATTTAAGGCAGAGGTTGATTGATTTTTGATTGGTCAGGTCATGAAGGGATAAGGGGAGAAGGCAGGAAAATGGGGCTGAGAGGAAAATTGGATCAGACATGGTGAAATGGTGGAGCAGACTCAATGGGCCAAATGGCCTAATTCTGCTCCGATATCGTATAGTCTAATAAAAGCTCATGTAGTGTTCAAACTTTTTGGAAAGGACTTGCATGTGTACAGTGGACAAGAGATGGAGGGCAACTTGCACAAATGGACTAATTGTTCTAATTGTGTTCCTCCATGTATAATTTTGCTTTTTATGTTATGTCTCTAATGCTATGTGCTTGTGTTACTGCTGCAAGTAGGAGTCTCATTACCACCGGTCATAGATGCGATGATAATCTCGACCTGAGCTGAAGCCTACTTCATGTGACGGAATAAATTTAAGAAGTTAGTAATGAATCCCAAAGAGTTTTACTATAACTTTATCATTCAAGATGTAACACTGAGATTTTAAACCCTTACGTGGTGGATACAGGCTCATTCATCACATGCATCTTGCTCTTCACCATTAAGCACTTTACAAGGAGTGCTGATACAAGAAAGCAGCTTGCATTATCAAGGACCTCCATCATCAAAGCCATGCCCTCATCTCAGTACTACCTTTTGAATAGGAGGTTCAGAAGCCTTCAGTTCCACACCACCAGATTCAGGAGAGGCTGTTACCCTGAACCATTCGGCTCCTGAACCAGTGTCTATTACTCAGAATTGATTCTATGTCCTACAGACTCATTTTCAAGGACTCTCAACAACTTATGGTCTTAGTATTTTTTTAATTGCATGTTTTGTTTTCTTTTGCATGTTTGTTTGCTTGTTAGACTTTGTTTATGTATAGATTTTCATAAAGTTGTATTGTATTACTTTTTTCCTGTAAATGTCTGCAAGAAAATGAATCTCAAGACAACATGTATATATTTTAATAATATTGACGTTGAAATTTGAGCTTACCACTGTGTGGGGTAAGAGTTTGAAATGGGATCTGTGAGAAGATTTGCATGCTCTTCCCATGTGCACATGGGTTTCCTATGGGGGTTTCACTTGCCTCTCACAGTCCAAAGGCACACTGGTTAGTTGGTTAATCGGCCACTGTAAATTGTCATGAGATTAGCCTTGGGTGATGTGGCTCGGTGGGCCGGAAAGGCCTGTTCTGCACTCTGCCTCTAAACAAATAAATGAATTAAACTAATAAAATAAATTTGAGGAATATCTTTCTTGCTCAGAGGTATTGAGGACCAGGAACAAGCGCACTTTCAACTTAATAAGATATTGGGGCATAGCTGAAGCAAGGAATGACGATTTTATAAGCATTTTTAAGATGGGAGAGGTGTAAAGTGACAGAGAGAGAATTCTGGACGTCCATATCTCTGAAGATGGTGACACAGCTGACCTTGGCAGAGTGAAATACATTGAAGATCTAAGAAATACAAATGTACCTGGAAGTGTGGAATAGCTGCCACGTTTATTAATTCTGTTCCAGTAGAAATACTTTTCAGTGATAATTCTCAAAAGGAATAACAACGTAAATTGTAAATTATATTCTTAGGGCACGCCAGTGATCCCTTTGCTAACCTCGGTGCTGTATGACAAAACTCAATGGGAAAACCCAAATGACTTCAACCCTTCCAACTTTCTGGATGCTGATGGGAAGTTTGTGAAGAGAGATGCCTTTACTCCTTTTTCTATGGGTAAGAAGGTTTAAATTATTGGATTTAATGTTGGTGGGATTTCCCCTCTGACCTTGGCCCATTGTACAAAGGAACAGCAGTGTCAAGGATAAGCAGTTTCAGATGGTAAAGCAGATACATTTGGATGGTGGAAATGGGTGTCATTCAGTATGGAAACAGGCCATTCAGCCCATAACTTGATGTAATCAATTGATACTGATGGGTGCCCTTCACATATTCCTGCCCTTGGACAGTAATCTTCTCTGCCAAGATAATTCCAGTGATCACCTAAACACTACTTAAATGCTGTCAACACCTCTGCTTCTACTGCTCTCTCAGGTGGTGATCCTGTCTATACCCCTCAGTTTTATAAACTGTAATCATAGATTTATAGTTTCACACTGCACAGAAACACTTCAGATTTTATTTGGCCCCATTCCAGAGAAAACAGACCAAGCTTGTCTTTAACTGGAGCACTTCATCCAGGAATCATCCTGGTGATCTGCTCACCACTCACTTAATGCTATCACATCATGAAATAAAAAGAGTGAATGGTGGAAATACTCAGCTGGTCAATCAACTTCCGCGGAGGGAGAACCAGGGTTACCATTTCCTTTTGTTATCTTTTGGCGGAACTAGGAATACTTGGGAAACAATGGTTGAAGTTACAGAGAAGTTGGGAAGGCTCAGTGGGATGAAGGGAATGTCCATGACAGGGTGACGATCAAGAGAAGCTAATTGACAAAGATGAGGGTGATGCTGGCTGAGTGAGTGACAAAGACACATGGGCGAGAGGGGCAAATAATCTGACTGGAGGAGGTGAATAAGGACAGGGGAGACAGGAATTAATACTATAGCCTGAATGATGGGGAAACACAAGATAGTTGGAAATCTAAATTGAAAGAAAAAGCAGAGAACATACAGCAAGCCAGGCAGCATATATGCAGAAAGAAATAGAGTTAATGTTTTAGGTCAGCTACCTTGCATTCCCATTATAAAATGTTACTGTTCAGTGTCTTGGGCTGAGGGTGAATAACTCTGGTTTTTGAAAATTGACATTGTTTTGCAGGACGCAGGGCCTGTGCGGGGGAGAGTCTGGCCAGGATGGAGCTTTTTCTGTTCTTTACCATTCTGATGCAAAGGTTCAGGTTTCAAGACCCGCCGAACATTACCAATCTGGAGCTTACATCTGGTGTGGGTTTCACCTCATTTCCAAAGTACCAGAACGTGTGTGCAGTCCGTCGCTGATACAAACACAACATTCCATGACCTGTCTTGTTTTTCTCTCCTTTTCATTGCGTTTTATATCACTACAATGTATGCTTCTTTGTGTGTTTTGGTCTGAATTATAGGAGCGATCAATAGTGGATACTTAACCTCACTGCAAATCACCAGACATTTCCCTGAGATTGAGAACACCATGAATGGGGAAATCTCCAGAGTTGAACAGATGAATTAGACAGTCACCAAGCACTGTCATCTCCCCTCCCACCCTCCACGCCCCCCCCCCCAATCATTTCACAGGACATTCACTAAGAATTAATAAAATAACATTCCTTCAATATTTCTGATGATATTCTGCAATCAACATACCGTAAATGATTTTCAGGGATCAGGAGTTTAATATCGAACCAACATATGTGGCTAGAGGGACATATTCTTGATGAGTTTCAGCACCTTAGCTCTGAGGTACAACATGGTGTGCTGCAATCTCAGATTCAAAAAGTTCAAGGTCAAGTTCCACACGGGATTTCAGTGCAATTTGGAAATGGTGGCGGGAGAGATATTGGTAATGGTGGTACCCTCAGCAGCTGCACAGAAGCCCTGGGAAAAGGCCACTACCTCTGGCATCTTGAACAGGTGCTAAAGGCAGTGTCAGAAAGTATCTCTTTGGACATTAACCAAAGTTGGTACCTTCACCAACACAGAAAGCCCATAGCCTTTGTCAAAGCTGAAAACCAACCAAAGCCTCAGCCCAGATGACCAGCAGACTTGCTTGGTGTGGCATCTGACTGACTACTGAAAGCCGAACTTGGCAAGCAAGTAAAGTTCCCTGATTTCATCACAGCATCATCTCTGAGGGCTGACATGGTCATTCTGTCAGAAACCTCAAAGCAGGGGTTCATGGTAGAACTGACAGTGCCCCAGGAAAACTGATAGAATGCAAGAAGCCAAATACCAGTGGCTGGTAGAGTAGTGCCAGAAACAGGGGTGGAGGGCACGATGTGAGCATATAGAAGTGAAGTGCAGAGGTTTACCTGGCTGCTCACTGTGCAGAACCTACTCTCTCCTTGGAATAATGGGGGGCTGCAAAGGAAAGAACCATCAAGACCACCTCAGAGGCTGCTGAGTGAGCCTCCAGATGGAGATTGATCAAGCGGTGTATGCCATGGGCCAATGCTACTGGGACACAAGCCAGGGTCTGATCCACCCTGGCTGGGTCATCTGGGTGAGAGTGCCTGATGTTGTAAAGCCCGAAACACCCAATGACCCTAGGTTACAATACTAATGATGTGTCCTAGTACATTGTGTGAGGTTTCTCTGATAGAGTAGAGGGATAGGTAAATATGGGTATAGACTAAGAACAATGATTAGCTAATGATCAATACTGTCGTTGGGCAAGTCAGTAAGAAACTCTACCCAGCTACAGGTGACGTACTAGATATTGTTCTCTGAAAATGCTAGAACATCTCAAGAAAAAACTAAATATGAGAAGGATAGCGTAGGGGACAGAACGTCCGAGAGAAAGGGGAAGGTTATAAGGAACTGATGTTGTATCCAGGCTAGCTTTGGCAGAAAATAATTATAACTAACCAATGATGATTTTACATCTCATAGTATATTAGCATATGATCGAAACTATTAACATGTGATCGAAACTATTCTAAAACTGTCTTAACTCGCGTAATTTTAAGATTTCCTGCTTACGTGATGATCAATGTTATAAATTTTGAAGAATTGTGATTTGGGGCAGGGTAGTGTCTGGACTGGCTCTTTGGGAGATCAGTCTGTAACTTCCCCCATAGTATGCTATGAATAAAGAGTAAAGTTTGATGAAATATTGCTTGTTTTATTGTGTCCCTGGTATTTACGCTCTTGCATCGGGTAGATCCGTCTTGACAATTTGGCGAGCCAGCCAGGAGTCCAAGACGAGGCATCCCCATGAGACGGCGTCAGTGATCAGCTCAGTGGCAGTGACCTGAGACGGATGGGCCTACAGGGTAAGATTTACATTGATCTCTCTCATTAATTGTCCACCTTGACAACCCCTTCGTCTGGCGGGTAATCTTCTGATAGACTCCTTCAGAAACCTGAGTTGAGGATCGCCCGAGTACCACAGGTCAGAAGATTTGGGGTAACAGAGGACCCGACTAGGTATTGTGAGTATTAAAGTCTGCGGGGTAACAGAGGACCCGACTAGGGCTTGTGAGTATCAAAGTCTGCGGGGTAACAGAGGACCCGAGTAGGGCTTGTGAGTATCAAAGTCTGCAGGGTAACAGAGGACCCGACTAGGTATTGTGAGTATTAAAGTCTGCGGGGTAACAGAGGTCCCGACTGGGTATTGTGAGTATTAAAGTCTGAGGGGTAACAGAGGACCCGACTAAGTATTGTGAGTATTAGAGTCTGCGGGGTAACAGAGGTCCCGACTAGGTATTGTGAGTATTAAAGTCTGTGAGTACTGAAGAATTGGGCAGTGGATCATCAAGTGATCTATTACATTTTTCTTTGGGTGCGTCACCTCGAATTGGGCAGTGGGTTAGTAGCAGTAACCTATTACATTTTGAAGCTGGTGACCATTCTAATTGATGTGTGTGTGGGGGTGGGGGTGGGGTGGGAGGCGAGTTGCGTAACGCGGTAAATTGACCAACACAGGACAGAGCAGAAGTTTGGTCAAACACAGGGGAAGGGGCTCTCTCCTGCAGTCTATCCGGATGTTGTAAATACGTTTTGGGGTTCGCTTACGACAATTTGCCTGTCTCAGCATCCAGCCTTAAACCGATCGTTAAGAGGGGAAATCCCCCACGCGAAGGTCAGGACCCTGAAGTGGATGTGAGAAAAGGAGGCGGCTGACCCAGCCGACTAGGAAGTATGGGGCATCATTAGATAAGTTTGTAAATAACACGCCATTGTTTAAACTATGTGGACATGACCCTGAAAGAGAAAATGATTACCGAAGGTTACTGGCATGCCTAAATCAGAAGTTGGGCAGTGAAATTTGGCCTTTGGGTGGGGCCTGGAACTTAGATAAATGTCTGAAGGCAGAGGAAGCAATTTGGAAACGTAATGCCGGACAAAAATGGAAGGTTTTAATGTCTAACTGGAGGAAAACAGCCGAAGAATTAAATAACAGATGTTTAAGTTTGCGTGTGTCTGCGTGCGTGCGAGTCTATGCGTGCGCGTCTGCGTGTCCGTACATACGTCCGTGATGATGTCTTTTTCACGGCTTTTACAAGGCACGGATTTATTTTATTTAATAAAAATAAATCCCTTTATTTTTACGATGTCGAGTTGCGATCTCGCACTCAACCCGACACGGATGGAAAGCGTACTCGGGAGCGGACCCGACCAGTTTCGAATCCGAAAATCGGCGCCGGTGTCCTTGCGCCACCAGCCGGCGATTAA
Organism: Mobula birostris; assembly: GCF_030028105.1. Lineage (NCBI taxonomy): Eukaryota > Metazoa > Chordata > Chondrichthyes > Myliobatiformes > Myliobatidae > Mobula > Mobula birostris. The sequence continues at coordinate 147,755,939 of NC_092378.1, read as the reverse complement.
ATAACAGACCTAAGCAAAATAGTTGGGAGCACAATGCACGTCGCAGAGGAAATAGTGTATGTGACAGTGAAGGAAATTTGAAATCGTGGGAGACATTAAAAGGACTGAGTGAGGATTATGATACGAATAAGGGAAAACAGGATAGGGAAACAGAAGATAGGCACGTTAAGGATAGACGACAAGGTAAAGATGAAGCTGGCAAAAGTAAAACTGAGGTACCTCTTGACCTATCTGGACTGCCCATGTTGTTTGATGATAATGAGGCTGAGGAGGAGGAGATCTGGCGCACCCGACCCCAGCCCACGGCGCCGCCATCCCCATATGACGTTACCGCTACCCAACCCCAGCCGCCTCAGAATACACCCTCCTCAAGCCCCAATAGCCTCCCGAACCAGGGGACAACTTCGGCAAAGGAAAGATAATAGTCGCCAGACTAGGAGGCGACTAAACCTTTTCGAAGGAGACAGGCCCCTGGTAGACCCTGAGACCGATACTGACTATGACTGTGGTGCTGATAATGATGAACCCGAAGACCCTAGTCCACCACCCATACTAGACAAGGTAATAGCGAGTCCGACGAGACCCAGAGGGAGTGGGATCCCAAGGTAATTTCATAACAGGAACGTTCCCAATCCTAATGCAGCACAGCAGGGCTAAGAGGCTACTATGCAGGTTTATACCCCTTGGAAGTCCCAAGAAATGTGTATGATTCCGAGGGATTTATCGATTTTATGATTGACACAATCCAAATACTTCAGGCGACACCCCAGGTTCTTTTTAGCTTGTGCTGCATGGCTCTTACCACCAGTGAGCAGGAAAGATGGAAGGAAGCTTTGGGAAATCATGCCAATTGGCAGTCCTTTTCCGCGGCAGTTCCACACGCAAACCGGGTGAATACCATAAAGAAGGCTCTAAGAAAGGCCTTGCAGCGCCCCCTAGAGATCACTAATGTCCTCAAATGCCGCCCAAAGGTCGGGGAGGATGGCAGCGAATTTTGGGAACGCTTCTGCTCCCTCTGCAACCTACGCTGGAGATGCCGCTTATAATGCCGGCAATGCCTCGCCCCAGTTTCAAGAAGGAGGCGGTTGACGGCATAACCCATCTGATAAATCCTTCTGTAAGTAGGGCATTCTAGTCCCCTATCAGTTCCCTTGCAATACACCTATCTTGCCGGTTCCAAAGCCGGGAAGGCCAGATTGGCGGTTAGTGCAGGATCTCCGTAAAATTAATGAAATTGTGCAGCCTAAACATCCGGTAGTCCCTAATCCCACTACGATTTTAAACAGCATTCCACCGGACTCCCAAATTTTTACCATAGTAGATCTGCAGCATGCATTTTTTTTTTTTTGCAATTCCCCTTGCTCCTGAGTCGCAGTACCTTTTTGCATTTACCTTTCAAGAGCAGCAGTACACTTGGAATAGGTTACCCCCAAGGTTTCGTGCACTCTCCCACCATTTTCTCGCAGATATTGCACAGGCAGTTTAGAGACTTACAATTTCCCAGGGCTCTACAGTAATACAGTACTTAGACGACCTCCTACCGGCAAGCCAGTCAGAAATATCAAATGCTCATGACACCAATACACTTCTGAATGCCCTGCACTCGTGGGGATACGTGATCCCACCCCCATAAAGTAAAGGAAGCCCAAAGGCAAGTGAGATTTTTTGGAACCCTTTTGAGTGCAACCGAAAGGCAGCTCACTGCTGAAAGGGTGACCCCAATCCTTGCAACCCCTCCCCCCCCCTACCCAGTACGCCGAAAGCCATGCGTGCTTTCCTTGGCCTAGTAAACTTTGGGAGACAGTGGATTTCAAATGTTGCTCTGTATAAAAGACATTTGAGCCCTCTGGCTTCCAGTACGCTTAAGGGGCCTCTAGAACTAACTGAGCAACAGAAAGAAGCCATTGAGGAATTTAAGAAATCGCTCTCGAGGACGCCTGCTCTCAGCCGCCCACTCTATGACCGTCCGTTCCAGCTTTTCGTGAATGTTTTAGATGGCTGCGCCACTGCAGTGCTCACTCAGACACATGGGGATAAGCGCAGGCCTGTTGCCTATTATTCCACAAAGTTAGAGTCCGTAGCGCAGGGATTACTCCCCTACTTGTAGATGCTCCCGGCCATTTACTGCCTAGTTATGGCTGCTTCCAACATCACTCTCCAACAGCCAGTTACAGTGTATTCGTCCCATACTATTGTAGCCCTGCTGACCTGTCACCAGACCCAACATCTTACCCAGGCCAGACTAAGTCGCAATGAAATAGCATTACTGAATAACCCACTCCCCACCTTCGCATACTGTAATGCTATCAACCCCACTACATTTTTAGAGACGGCCCGCATTGAGTTGGCTTTCACCCGAGAGCTGATCGGCCATCACGTAAAACGGGACGCAGCTGTCCGACGCATGTGCACGGCCGGCCTCAGCAGCGACACCTACCGGAGCAAAAGGGCAGGGCAGCTCTTTCGAGGATCATATTCTGCGAATCACCATCAGCATGTGCAGCATTGGGACAGATCTAACTGCCAGCCATCAATAAGAGATAATTAAATCTTATTGTAATGAAGCACTTCGAAATACCCATAAAACCTTTTGCTGCAGTCAAAGGACAGTGGTGACTATATCACATCCACTTAGGAGAGCGCCAACCACATCATCAAGAATAAGCATCCTTTGGTGTTATTGCTTCGTACCTTCTATCCAGCATTAGTGTAAAAAAATGGTCAGCCTAATTATGCTGCGTGGAAAGGATAGGGGGACATTATGGTCAAGACATGACGCCAAAAGTCGTCGGGAAGCGACAGGGAGAGGGAGAGAACAAGAATCGGATGAGGCCAGGGCCGCACGTCTCCAGGATTAGAGACAAACAACAAACAGCAGAAGAGATGAAGAAACGGGGAATGAAAGGACTGCACGTCTCCAGAATGACAACAAGAGGCACAAGGGTGGCAGTTAAACGAAGAGGAGCTATATTTGTTTTGTTACGTGTCGTTCTTCTTTAATAAACTGAGGTTTTCTACTTCACTTTCCAAAGCAAAGCGATACCAATGGCATTCAGGAAAATTTAATGTTCATTCTGGTCACATCAGACTGCACTACCCTTCTCTCAAAGGGTGACCCAACGGGTAACCCCATTGCCTAGTCCTCTCTAAAGTTTCTTCACTCCCAGGTAAAGAATACCCTTAAGGATTCCGGACGGCAAGGAACGGAGTGGCCGGACCCGAAAATTGGAGATTCGGTACTGATCAGGAATTGGGAGCGTCGCAAACCTGGACCCCGGTGGAAAGGTCCATTCCAGATACTACTACAAACGCCGACGGCGGTTAAAGTACAAGGCCAGGAACGTTGGATACACCTCGTTGACTGTAAAAGATGGCTCCCAGGCCGCAATTAACCATTTGTGGACTTATTTCTTTGTTGTGTGTTGCAATCGATTCTTTAGAGGAAAGCTTGTTTTATCGAGCACACCAACGGCTGCATGGTAACCGTACCGCGCGATATCCTTTGCTACGGTCTGTAGAAGCACTGTTTGTAGCTAACCCATCAGGGCTATGCTGGATAGAACATGACCTAATAGTGGAGGACAGATTAGAGGAAGAATGTAAAGGGATAGAGGGGAAATGTATTGATGGAATAGGTGATAACTATGCTGCGGACCCGGAGTGTTTGGGGATCCGCGAACGGCATGCAGTGGTGGAGGGGAAAAGTGGGTACCTAGTACACGCTGTCGAAACACCAGGGATTATCCCTTCTGTTTCACTGGTAAGGGATGGGGATGCGTTTTCGCCAGGGTACCTCGGGAAATACCCTGTCTGAAGAGACATTGTTTGGACCACCAATGTAAGATAGACAAGGCAATATTCTCTTTCAAATGTATCCAAGAAGAATACGTGCCCCTCTTTGAGGGAATTCAGTATGTATGTGGATATTGTAATGGGATTCGTGTGTCAGATAGTTCAGGAACTTTTAAATACTCCTCCCTGTCTCCCGAGGAGTACTTACGGAATGATAAAATAGTTATTCGTAAGAATTCTTGCTACCCGCGAAGACAGGATACGTGTTCTTGTTTAACGGCACCTATACTATGGCCACCACCACTTTACCTACCTTCTTTGCGGTAGGAACAATTGGACCACTCTCTGTTCCCTGCCCGCAGAATGCCCACGTTCGACGACGACTGGTAGCTCGAGCCGTGAGTAAGGAATTCTGTGCTGACTGGAAGAATCCTGTTACTCTGGGCCCTTCTCTGAGCTATGGGTTTCTGAGCGCGCTCTCTCTCTAGAAGGTTCGGCAGGAACCATAGCTGCAAGAACGGCAACTACCTCATTTGTAGGCTAACGGCATTGGGCAACAGTACGGTGGAAGACCTGGAGGCTGTCAACAGAGAATTGGTGGAGTTACGACACGTGACCAAATGGTTAAGGCGTTCGTCTAGTGATCTGAAGGTCGCTAGTTCGAGCCTCAGCTGTGGCAGCGTGTTTGTTTCCTTGAGCAAGGCACTTAACCACACATTGTTCACGTGTCTGTGCGAGTGTTGGGCCCCACACAGACTTCCAATCTGCGCTTTGTAAGGCATGAAAGTGCCCGACGCAGGCCTCTCATGGTCTGAGTCGACGTTCCCCTACGACTCTATGCACAACAAACCAGGTATGTTGTGGATTATATTTGGCCCAGCGGCGGGGGGCGGGTGGTATGCGCCATGGTCGGAGACAAATGCATCACCCATCTTTCTGAGGCAAGTTTCTTTTTTTTTTAATTTTATTTTTATTTGGATAAGGAATTCTCAAATATCATGTACTTTTTTCACACATATAACCTTTTCCATTTTTTATATGTATAAAACTACAATTATTTATACATTCTTAAGTACACATTGAGATGATATAAAAGGAAAATAAACATTTAAATAGATAATTATGTACAGTGGTAAATCTAACCTATTAGGCTAAGTAATGGAATTAGTTGTTAAGAAAAACGGTAATAATAGTTTCAGTATAACCCTTCTGGACCATTTCCACTGGTCCAAAATGTTGTATATAAGCCTATGTATCAACCATTGTAGGTGTTTATATCCTAATTTGTTCATGCTTGCTCCTGGCCGCAGACATAATTTCTCCTCTCCTTTTTGCGCTATATATTGAACCGCTTGCCCAACTAATAAGACAGAGCAAAATCGTAAATGTATCAAGGTGGCAGGGATTGAACAGAAAGTGGCGTTATTCGCAGATGATGTTTTGGTCTATCTGAGTGAACCAGAAAAATTATTTATAGGATTGTTTACACTGTTAGATGACTTTGGGAAAATATCAGGTTATAAAATAAATGTAAGGAAAACGCAGGTTATGTCCCTAAATTATACACCATCCAAAAAGTTGCAGGATACATATGATCTTAAGTGGGAAGCTAAATCATTAAAGTATTTAGGAATAACCCTGCCGAAGGATCTTTCAACACTGTCACAGGTAAATTATGGGCCATTAATCTCAGACATAAAAGCAGATATGCATAGATAGAATCTTATCCCCTTTTTAAGTTTAAATTCAAGGATAAATACTATAAAAATGAATATTCTTCCTCGGTTATTGTATCTTTTCCGTACTTTACCGGTGGAGGTGGATGATAATCAATTCAGGGAATGGGACAAATGGATTTCCCCGCTTCATTTGGCAAGGAAAGAAACATAGAATTCGATATAACACCTTACAGTTAGGGAAGGAAGGAGGAGGTATGGTTCTTCCATGCCTGAGAAATTATTTTTATGCCTCACAGATAACCCCTCTGTTATATTGGTGTAATAGGGAATATAAGGCTAGATGGAAGGAAATAGAATTTGGATTAGTTGACAGTTTTCCTCTTCAGGCCTCAATAGCTGACAAAGGATTGATGGCCCAGTTGGAAAAATTTAAAAATGCTTGGATAAATCTTACATTAAAAGTATGGCAGAAGGTGGTTAATTCATGTGGAATTAATAACATGTTAAAACTCTTTAGATGGTGTGCATATGACACCGAATTCCTTCCCAACAGAGGAGATAAAAGATTTGAGCTATGGATAAAGAAAGGTCTTACAACCTACCTCTCATTTATAGATAAAAGAGTATTACAAAGTTTCCAAATCCTGCAGGACAAACATGGCCTAGAACATAATAACTTTTTTAGGTACCTTCAAGTAAGAAACTATGTTAACCAGAGTTGTAGATATACACACCTATCAACAGTAGAATTAGAATTTTTCAAGATTCTGAATTCGGCTTGTAGTTCAATACCTAGTAAATCAATTTCTCGATTATATAATGCACTCTCCCATGCTAAAAATGCAAATACACTGTATATTAAAGAGAAGTGGGAGAAAGAAGCGGGGTTGGTACTTTCAGAGGAGGCTTGGGGGAAAATCTGCAGCTTTCAATGGTCCTCGACTAATTCTTTGACTTGGAGAGAACATTGTTGGAAAAACATTATAAGATACTTCAAGACCCCATATCAGGAAAAATATAAAGATACAAATGTGATGTGTTGGAGAAGGTGCTGCTCCAAGGAGGCAAATCATTTTCATATTTTTTGGGATTGCCCTAAATTAAGTCTATTTTGGGAAGGTATTCATAGAACATTAGTTAAGGTACTTAGGTCCCAGATACCTCTGAACTTTGAGACGCTCTATTTGGGGCATGTATTGTTTCTTGAACAGAAGGAAGATATAAAGTTGCTGCAGGCCCTCTTAGCGGCAAGTAAGAAATCAATCACTAGAAAAAGGCTAAATCCAATACCACCTACATTAGAAGATTGGTACGAAATTATCTTGGAAATATTTAAAATGGAAAAGTTGACTTACTCCCTGAGAACTCTAAAATAAAAATTTTATCAAATCTGGAATAAATGGATTGAATATATAACCCCAATGCGAGCAGACTTTAGATGACTCTCCTAATGATTTATACTGCTCTTCTCATCAACACAGTAATATTGCTAACGTAAGCACCCCTAGTCTAAATGTTTGTTTTTTTTTTGTTTTCTTTTGGAAAATAGAGAATTAACATAAGTAAAGGGAAAGATTTGGGAAAGGGATAAAAAATTGAAAAAATTAAGTAAATAAGTACATAGGGATTGGATAATTATGTCTGAGGCAAGTTTCTAGAAAGGAATGGCTGGTTAGGATGGTTATTTACTGCACGGGCTGATTGTTCTCATTATTATAATTATTGTGTACACACAAAATACTCTGCAGTTGCTGGGGTAAAAACAACACTCACAACACGTTGGAGGAACTCAGCAGGTCGGGTAGCATCCGTGGAAATGATCAGTCAACGTTTCGGGCCAGAACCCTCCATCAGGACTGAAGAGGGAAGGGGCAGAGGCCCTATAAAGAAGGTGGGGGGAGGGTGGGAAGGAGAAGGCTGGTAGGTGCCAGGAGAAAAACCAGTAAGGGGAAAGATAAAGGGGTGGTGGAGGGGAAGCAGGGCGGGGATAGGCAGGAAAGGTGAAGAAGGAATAGGGGAAAGCACAATGGGTAGTAGAAGGAGGCGGAACCATGAAGGAGGTGATAGGCAGCTGGGGGAGGGGTCAGAGTGAAACTGGGATGGGGAAACGGAGGGGGAGGGAAATACGGAAGTTGGAGAATTGAATGTTCAATAATTATTTTGTGTTGCGTGATAATGACTTGCCTAACTGTTGGCTGTAGAATTTTCACGGAAAGGATGATGATGCCCTTCTCGACCCCTATTTAATTGGCTCTCATAATATGATAAAAGGGGGAATGACAGAGTAGAGGAATAGGTAGATATGGGTATAGACTAAGAACAATGATTAGCTAATGATCAATACTGTCGTTGGGCAAGTCAGAAAGAAACCCTACCCAACAACAGGTGACGTAGTATGCATTGTTCTCTGAAAATGCTAGAACATCTCAAGATATAACTAAATATGGGAAGGATAGCGTAGGGGACAGAACGTTCGAGAGAAAGGGGGAAGTGTCAATATAATGAATTGATGTTGTATCCAGGCTAGCTTTGGCAGAAAATAATAACTAACCAATGATGATTTTACATCTGACAGTATATTGGCATGTGATCGAAATTATTCTAAAACTGTCTTAACTCGCGTAATTGTACGATTTCCAATGTTATAAATTGCGAAGAGTTGTGATTCGGGAGAGGGTAGTGTCTGGACTGGCTCTTTGGGAGATCAGTCTGTAACTTCCCCCATAGCATGCTATGAATAAAGAGTAACGTTTGATGAAGTATTGCTTGTTTTATTGTGTTCCTGGTATTTGCGCTTTTCCATCGGGTCGATCCGCCTTGACATCTCAGCATCATTAGTGGTGGCGGGGGAGATGTCTGGTAAAACTTTGCTCAATTTTTGTTTCATAAGACCATAGAACCTTCTTCCAGATGACATCAGAATCTCCCACATGTCTTCTGGCAAACTCTAGCCAAGACTTCATATGAGTTTTTTCAGCAATGGCTTTCTCTTTGCCGCTCTCCCAGAAAGCTGCGACTGATGAAGCACCCATGCAACAGTTGTATGCTCAGTCTCTCCCATCTCAGCCATTGAAGCTTCGAACTCCAGAGTGGTCATAGGTCTCTTGGTGACAACCCTCACCCGTCCCCTTCTGAAACAGTTACTTAGTGTTTGAGGACGGCTTGCTCTCGGCAGATTTACAGTTGTGCCATTTTCTTTCCATTTTTGATGAGTGAATTAACCATAGTCCAAGGGATAGTCAGTGACTTGGAAATTTTCTTGTATCCATCTCCTGACTTGTGCTTTTCCATAACCTTTCCGCGGAGTTGCTTGATGTCACGTACCCCATGACGGGTTAAAGATAATGGTATAATGGTATTTCTTAATAGCTACGCAATACAGCAACATAAAATCAGATAAATCAAACAGGTTAGCAATGATTATATATATTTGTGTGTGTGTGTGTGTGTGTGTGTGTGTGTGTGTGTGTGTGTGTGTAAAAATATAAAAACTAAGCTTCTTCAAGCCTAGGGGTAAATGGATACAGTCTTACGGTGATGGGTAAAGTGCAGTTCAGTTCGTGGTACTGAGTTGAGTCGTGATGGAGAGAGCGAGCTGTTGTTGTTCTTCAGGTGAGTCGATGCCGTCGATTCTTCCCGTTGTCCTCCGAAATCCTTTAGAAATCACCGAATGTGACCACAGCAAGGGGACCGTTTTCTATGGTGAAGTTATCAACCTAGGCGAGGGTTGGACACACTAATAACTTCCCATCAGTCACAGCTTTTCCATACTGCAAGAGCCACTGATCGATTCTCCTGATCAATCCTCTAAAGAGCCAATTTTCCGTGGGTTCAACAAAGCTCATCCAGTGTCCAAAAATCATGTGTCTGTCTGTCTACCAGCTGATCTTCTATTTATCTCACCATACTGAACAGCAGCCATCCATCAAATAACGTTGCCCTCGGTTACCCTGACGACTTACGAGCTGCTCGTTGCTCTCTCTCTTCTTCTGTCTTTCCATGGTAATTCAGAAGCTGGCAGTGTCCTTGCAAAAGTGTAAACACGCTGCAGAGAAACCATAACACGATCTCCAAGCAAACTGTGAGCAGTCTTCGCCTCTCTCTCTCTCTCTCTCTCTTAATAACAAGGTGTTTGTGCCGTACACACACTCTCTGTCTCTTTGAAGGCACAGTCAATAAGGGATATTTCAGGATCCCATCACCCTTGGAATGTGCTCTTTTGTATTCATGGTGTCGTTTTTGCCAGGATACTGACTCACCAGCAGTTGCAGCTTCCAGATAAGGGTCTATTTTTTCTGCAATCAATTGAAACACCTTGACTGCATACAGCTCTCCAAAAACAGATCGCCATTTAACGAATTATGTTACTTCTAAAACCAATTGGCTGCACCAGTGATGATTTGATGTGCCATATTAAAGGGATGAAGACTTATGCAATCAATTATTTTGTGTTTTATACTTGTAATTGTTTTAGATCACATTGTAGAGATTTGTTTTCACTTGACACGAAAGAGTATTTTTCTGTTGATCAGCATCAAACAAGCTAAATGAAATCTACTGTGATTCAACGTCGTAAAGTAATAGAAGAAGAAAAATACCAAGGGGAGAATAGTTTTTATAGGTACTGTATACGCACTATACTGTATATTATGAAGAGAAGAGTCCATCTCATTGTACTGAGGAACATTCAATTAAGCTCTCTCTGTATTCATCACTTTTATCCAATTTGAGATGATTTAATTAGCACGATATTTTCAATGTCCTGCATTGTAACTGTTGTCTTTGGGGGTTATTGCTTCGTCTGGACACCTGGGTTGTCTGATTGGTCTTGAATTCATACGAGCTCCAGGATGTATTTCAGGTAGAAATGCCAACCCTTCTTTGCTCGATTGTTGTGAAACTTTCTCCGCTGAAACTCAGGGCAAGTTCTGTCTATCGTCAGTGATTTCAGTTCTTTAGATTCTGTATAGTTTGCTTCAGTTCTTGTTAGTTTTGCTGGTTAATTTCTGTGTAGGGCTCTCAGTAATACTCATTGTAATGTTAAACGTTACAGCTGACAAAATGGCTTCTCTGTATTGTTAACTGCTGAGTAGGGGGTTCTCTGTAGCAGCATGTTTGGGTTACAATTAGTGATAACGGGACGAATTCATTTGCTAGCCAATGAAAGTCATGTTATTCCATCTGTATATGCGGGAACCGGAGGAGAAGCGTGGGTTTTTGCTCGAGGAGGAGAGCAGAGGTCGGACTTGACTCGAGCGCTCTGGTGGTCGACGGAGTTCGGAGGGGATCGAGGGTAGGAACTGATACCGAATTTCGTGAGCTCCAGCGAATTACTTGTGCACAAATCTCATACATTTACTGATTTGGCGCCTTTATTTTATTTGTTTCTACTAACCCATCACCGAGAAATAATTATAAAGTGTAATTATTTACATTCCTATTGTGTACCGTCTGATATTTTATGTCGTGGGCGTGTACCAGGGTGCAATCACATAGTATCCACAACAACGCGATTATACAGTTGGCGGGGTCAACGCCAGTTTACCCGAGACGAACGGGAGTCAAGTGGGGCATAGTCGCTACATCTGTAAGAGATTTTAGTTTTGTTTGAATTGCCGATGTCTCTGTGATTCCTGCGCTGAATTTGGCTGGTGACTCTTACAGTACGATCGGGATAGAGAAATAAACTCGGCAAGATAGGTCGTGCGATCAGATCTGGCGAAACAGAGTGCCACGGTCAGCGGGCACAGCAGCAGCTACATGGAATGACCGCGAACCTCCCTGCCATCAAGGAAAACCTAAATGACCAGGTAACAGATACACCCCAATCTAGAGAGTACCGCGGCGGGGTGGGGCCGGTGGAAGAGAGTGCTGATAGCTCTCTAAATCGGTCTACTCCGGAGCACTTGAACGCGAGTCGCTAGTCACAGGTTTATAACCCAGTGTTCTCTGGGGTTAGAACTGACGCCGCACAAGTTTCCTACCGAACGAAGTAAAAAGGCTTACGTTATCCACCCCACCTCCCGGTAAAGCTCTGGAATGGGCAACAGCTAAGTGGGGGAGAACGGACCCCGACTGCACTTTTCTTGATCCGTTTAGCGGCGCCCTAAAATGAGTGTTCAATCACCCCATCGGTGGGCTGCAGGAGGCTGCGAGACTTCTTAGCATAAGGCAGGGATCCAGGAGCGTGGCTAACTATTCGGCGGAATTCAGAACTTTGGCTCCAGAGAGTGGATGGAACGGCGAAGGTCTGATGATCATGTTCTGCAAAGGGTTCAACAGCAATCTTAAAGATGAACTGTCTTCTCCGCATCCTGTACCGGACCTGAACAGGCTCTCCGAATTAGCCATTCGCTTTGACATCCGTCTGTCAGAACAGGAGCGAGAGCTGCGCCGGGGATTACCCAGCTTCTGTCCTACTTACCCCCGTTCTCCGCCAACCTTGTCATTTCCTCCGTCTGATCCTTCGCCGATCTCCTCGCTGGATAATTGGAAGGCATGCATTTGGGCAGGACACACTTCTCGGTTAATGAACACGAAAATTTAATGTGAGACGTTGTATGACTTGTACAAAAAGGACGGGTTACACCTGACCCAAAAGAGTCCAATACCCCAGCACGCAGGTTTAATAGAGCAGTTAGCGATGGTTTAAACTAATTTGGTAGCGGGGTGGGAACCGGAGTGATAGGGCTGAGGAAGGGGAAAACAGAAATAAATCAAAGCTAGCGTGCAACAGAGATGACCGAATGGACAGGCAGGAGATGAGGCATAATCATAACCAGTGGGATGAGTTATAGGGCAATAGAGGCGTGGTGCAGTTAAAACATAAAGCAACAACTACTGGACTGAAAGTGTTCTATTTGAATGCACGCAGCATAGGAAAGAAAATCGACCATCTTGAAGTTCAGCTGCACAGTGGCAAGTGTGACGTTGTGGCCATCTCTGAAATTTGGTTAAAGGATGGCTGTCATTGGGAACTGAACGTCCAAGGATATACCGTGTTTCGGAAAGATACATTAGTTGGCAGTGGAGGTGGTGTGGCCCTGTGTAGAAGAAATACTGTTAAATCATTAGAAACGGTTGACATAGGATCGGAAGGTGTAGAGTCTGTATGTGTTGAGTTTAGAAATAGTAAGGGTAAAAGGACCCTTATGGCAACTGTATACAGGGCTCCAAAGAGCAGCCGGGAGGTGGATTACAAATTACAGATTACAGGAGATGGAAAAGGTGTGACAGAACGCCAATGTCATGATAATCATTAGGGATTTTAACATGGAAGTGGATTGGGAAAACCAGGTCAGTACCGGACCTCAAGAGAGAAAATTTGTAGAATGTCTAAGAGATGGCTTTTTAGAACAGCTTATTGTTGAGCCCAGTGGGGGATCGGCTGTGCTGGATTGGGTGTTGTGCAATGCTCCTGAGGTGATGAGAGAGCTTAAGGTTAAGGTCAGCTGGTGGTGCAGTGAGATCAGCGCCGGGCTCGAGTTCGATCCAGTGACAGACCACTCACGAGCGCGCTCTCCATCCGCGCCGGGTTGATGTCGAGCTCGCAACTCGACCTCGTAAAAAAATACACTGCCACCTCCAGTTTAAATTCCTACGCGGAATATTGTGGAGATTCAAAACCCAAACCCTCAGGGGACAGTGATCACAATATGATCGAGTTCACTTTGAAATTTGAGAAGTAGAAACTAACTTCAAACGTGGAATAAAGGAAATTACATGTCACGGCCCCGACCGTTAAGTTCACAACAGTCGTCAACTTACTCCACAGATAAATCAAAGATTCCTTACATTCTGGGGTTGCTGCGGGTAAGAGCATTAGCGTGGGCCACAGCAGTTTGGGATAACCAACCGGATATCTGCTGTTCTTTCACCACTCCTATCGCGGAAATGAGAAATATCTTTGACCACCCCGTCCGTGAAGAAGCCGCCAAGCGTCTACTCATTCTCCGCCAGGGCTCCCGCAGTATAGCCGAATATTCGGTGGAGTTCCGGACGTTAGCGGCCGACTCGGGGTGGAACGATGAATCACTCCAAGGGTTTTTTTGGAATGGACTCAGCGACCCGGTAAAGGACGAGTTGGCGACAAGAGACGACACCGACAACCTGGATTCCCCGGTCCTTCATCTTGGACCCTTCCCTCATCCGAGATTTCCACCGCGACAATCCGGACAAGCCCGGTGGTTCGCCTGGAGGCTGCCGTTGAGGGGGGAGGATATTGTCACGTTCCCGACCGTTAATTCCCCATTTTCTCCTAATTCCTTTTGATAGCGGCACACCTGGTTCTCATCAAACCTGCAGCATAAAACCCCCGACCTTGCATCCACTAGTTGCCAGATCGATGTTTAGCCTGTGTGGTAATTAACGTTCCCGCCGCTTAGGATTGTGTATTCTAAGTTTTACTTCAGATCCGCGGTTTACCTGGGTAACTCTGTCTTTCCGTGTCAAGAAGAGTATTGTCTATCGCTTGCTTTATACGCTCCGTGTCAAGATAGGGATTGTCTGCAACATGCCTTTCTATTTGCTGTTCAAAATCTTCGTGTCAGGTTCCAGCTACGCTCACGCCCTTGTCTGCATCCTAACCCTATCTCCGTGCCAGTGTCGTGCGTCTGGGTTCGACCCGTTCCTTGCAATATTACAATGGCATGAGAAGGGAACTGGCCAAGGTTGATTGGAAAGAGATACTTGCAGAAAGAACAGCAGAGGAGCATGGCTGGAGTTTCTACAAAAAAAAGAGGGAAGTGCAATACAGATATATCCCAAATAAGAAGAAATTTTCGAATGGAAGGAGGACACTACCGTGGCTGACAAGTAAAGTCAGAGCCAACGTAAACGCCAAAGAGAGGACATACAAGGAACCCAAAGCTGCTGGGAAGGTAGAGGATTGGGAAGTTTATAAAAACTTGCAGAAGGAAACTAAGAAGGTCATTAGGAAGGAAAAGAGGAATTATGAAAGGAAGCTGGTGACTAAAATCAAAGAAGATACTAAAAGATTATTTTCAAGTATATAAAGGGTAAAAGAGAATTGAGGGTAGATATTGGACCAATAGAAAATGACGGTGGAGATATTGTAATGAGGGATGCAGAGATGACAGAGGAACTGAATGTGTATTTTGCATCAGTTTTCACTGTGGAAGACATCTGCCATGTACCGGACATTCAAGAATGTCAGGGAACTGAAGTATGTGCAGTGAAAATTACGACTGGGAAGGTTCTCAGGAAGCTTAATGGTCTGAGGGTGGATAGATCTCCTGGACTTGACGGAATGCAGCTTTGGGTTCTGAATGAAGTATTTGGTGAGATTGCCGAGGCACGAACGATGATTTTTAAAGAATTGATCGATTCTGGCATTGTACCGGTTGACTGAAAAATTGCAAATATTACTGTTACAAGGAGTGGCTGGGGGCGGACTCAAGTGCAGGACACAGACACGGAGATAGGGTTGAGGGATGCTTGCACAGTCGCGAACGTGGAACAGATAACCAGGGGAGTCTCGCCCGGAGACGAGGTTTTCGCAGAATATCTGGAGATTGGAGCTGAACTTAGAGCTAACGGTACTAAGTGATCGGGAAACGAGGTTAGCACACGGGAATCGACCAACTAACTGGCAACCTGTGGTTGTGACGCCAGAGTTCTTATCCTGCAGTCTCCGATGGAAACCAGGTGTGTTGTAATTAAGTGAACTAGCAGCAATTGGGAATCTAACGACTGGAATTAAGGCATAATCAAGGATATAGGAGCGAGATGGGGGGCAGCCAGATGGGACCATGATAGCAACCCTCCCCCCTCAACATGAGCCTCCAGGCGATCCCCCAGGCTTGTCTGGATGGTCCCAATGATAATCACGGATGAGGGAAGGGCCCAGGATGAAGTAGCGGGGAATCCAGGAACGTTCCTACGGGCCTTATCCTTCCGAATCGACCACGTACTGGAGGACCCTGCCTCGACGGCGCATATCCAGTAACCGCCGAACCGTGTACGCCGGGTAGTTGTCGATGATCTGGGCGGCCGGAGGGGTTTCGGTCGGAGGGCACAAGGGGCTGACAGAAACCGGTTTTAATTGGGAAACGTGAAATGTAGGATGGATGTGCATACATCCAGGGACTAGGCAGTTTGAGTCGGACCGCCGTGGGGTTGATAATACTCTCAATCTCGAAAGGTCCCAGGAAGCAAGGGGCGAGCTTCTTAGGCTCGTACTTGAGAGGAAGGTCCTTCGACGACAGCCACACCTTCTGATCAGATCGATACTCAGGTGCGGGAGTCCGATGGCGATCAGCAATCCTCCGGTTGCGGTCGGCTGAGCGGATCAGGACCGTGCGTGTGTCTTCCCAGATCTTGCGGCACCGGCGAAGATGGGCCTGAACAGAAGGCACCGCAATATCCTCTTATATCCTCTTCCTGAGCGGGAAACAGCGGGGTTTGGTAACCAAGAGAGCATTCAAAAGGAGATCTTCCGGCCGCGGAGCTGACCAGACAGTTGTGGGCCTACTCTATCCACGCGAGGTGGTCGCTCCAGGTAGACGGGTTGTTGGCTGTTATGCAACGTAGCGCCGCCTGCAAATCCTGGTTGAAGGGTTTCGTTTGCCCGTTCGTCTGTGCATGAAAGCCAGACGACAGGCTAACTGAGGCACCCAGGGCTCGACAAAAGATTCTCCAGACTTGCAAAACCAATTGGGGACCCAGGTCGGAGATAAGGCCCGAAGGAATTCCATGAATTCGGAAGACGTGGTAGACGAGAAGGTCTGCGGTCTCCTGGGCAGAAGGGAGTTGAGGGAGGGCTACAAAGTGCACAATCTTGAAGAAACGGTCCACTACGGTGAGTACGGCGGTGTTCCCGTGACAAAATCCAGTGCTATGTGAGACAAAGGACGACTAGGGACAGGTAGAGAACGAAATAATCCAGCAGGTGGCCGGTGGGGGGCTTTTCCACGGGCACAGCAAGAACATGCCGAGACAACGGAATGGGTATCAGCGTCCATGGAAGGCTACCAAAAGTGTCTTTTTAGAAGAGGCAGTGTCCGATCACTCCCAGGATGGCAGGCGAAGCGAGACGTGTGCCCCCACCGGAGAAGCAGAGATCGAACGGAATCGGACACAAAAAGGCGATTGGCGGGTCCGTTGCCGGGGTCAAGTTCAGCCCGTTGGGCCTCTTTTATCATGGCCTCGATCTTCCAGGTGAGGGTCGTCACCACACAGGACAGTGGGAAGATGGTCTCCGGGCTGGAAAGGTCTTCCTCGGAATTGTATTGACGGGAGAGCGAGTCAGGTTTCCCGTTCTTGGACCCCTGACGATAGGTGAGAGTAAAACTGAACTGGCCAAAAATTAATGCCCAACTGGCTTGGCGGGAGTTCAGGCGTTTGGCGGTCTGGATATATTCTAGGTTCTTGCGATTGGTCCAGACGATAAACGGGTGTCCTGCCCCCTCCAGCCAGTGCCTCCATTCTTCCAACGCCAGCTTGACCACCGGTAGCTCCCGGTTCCCCACGTCGTAATTTCGTTCAGCGGGGGACAGCCGGCGAGATGAGAAGGCACAGCGATGAAGTTTCTGATCAGGACCTGAACGTTGGGCCAGGACCGCTGCCACCCCGGAGTACCTCTACAATGAATTGACAGGAGGGTTCCGGTTGGACCAGGATGGGAGCGGACGTGAAACGCCTTTTCAGTTCTGCAAATGCTGAGTCAGCCTCGGTGTCCCAAAGAAAAGGTGTGGCAGCTGAGGTAAATCCGCTAAGGGGCGCTGCCACCCGACTGTAATCCCTGATAAACCGGCGACAGAAGTTTGCAAAACCCAGAAATCGCTGGAGTTGCTTACGGGTCGTGTGTCTAGGCCACTCCGCCACCGCCCGGATCTTCTCGGATTCCGCTCTCACTCGCCCGCTCTCAATGATGTAACCTAAGAAGCTGACTGAGAGGACGTGGAATTCACTCTTCTCAGCCTTCACGAATAATTTGTTCTCCCACAGCCTCTGTAGGAGTTGACGGACACGATGAATGAGTTTCTGGAGACTGCTGGAGAAGATTAGGACGTCATCCAGATATAGACAAACACAAAGCGGTTAATAAAGCCTGTCAGTACATCGTTAATCGGGGCTTGAAAAACGGCGGGGGCATTCGTGAGGCCAAACAGCATGACCAGGTATTCCAAGTGGCCTAGAGGGGTACTAAATGCCGTCTTCCACTCATCCCCCGCCCTTCTTCTGACCAGATGCTAGGCGCTTCGTAGGTCCAATTTCGAGATATGGTGGTTCCGTGAAGTGGTTCAAACGCTGAATTTATGAGGTGCAGTGGGTACTTTGTTTTTAATGGTTATGTTGTTAAGGCCTCAGTAATCGATGCAGGAACGTGGTGACCCATCCTTCTTCCCCACAAAGAAGAACCCTGCGCCCACCTCTCTATGGCTTCTCTCTCAGGCCGGGTCAAGTTATACAACCGACTGGTGGGTAACGAGGCCCCGGGGAGAAGGTCGATAGCACAGTCGTATGGTCGGTGTGGAGGCAGGGAAAGAGACTGTTGTTTACTAAATACCTCTCCCAGGTCGTGGTACTCTGCTGGAACCCTGGACAAGTCGGGGGGTTCCACGACAGGCGAGGTCGCGGTGAATTCCCCAGGGGATGGGGCTGACTGAAGACAGGTGGAGTGACAAAACGGGCTCCAGCTGGCTATCCTCCCAGTAGACCAGTCAATGGGGGGATTATGGTGGCTCAGCTAGGGGTATCCCAGAACTACAGGAGCTTGAGGAGAATGGATTAGATTAAATTGTACCTGCTCCCGATGGTTTCCGGACAGAATCAAAGTCAGGGGTGGCGTACGGTGGGTGACCCGGCCCAGAAGTCTTCTGTCCAGCGCCCGGACTTCCAGAGGGGTACTCAACAGTTCCCGAGGAATTCCGGCCCGGGAGGCTATGTCCTCATCCAACAGATTTCCCATGGCTCCGGAGTCCACCAAGGCGGATAGAGACAGGGAATCCGCCTTGTGGTGATATTCCACAGTAGCTTGGATCTGCATCCGGGTCTGAGGGACTGAAGGGAGTTTCGTCTGGGTCACCAGTGTCCCCATTTCCACTGGTGAGCCCTGCCTTTTGGTCGAAGAGAAAGGATATCATGGCCATGTCCCAACTGGCCGCAATAGAGACAATCCCCTGATCTTAATTTCGGGACTCGCTCGGTGGGAGAGAGACGGCTCCGTCCCAGCTGCATCGGTTCCTCCCCCAGGGTACTGGGAACGGTCGGAGCGGGAGCTATTCTAGGAGCGGAAGGAAAAGAGAGGTTATGGCTTATCGAAGATGTTAAAACGGGCTGTGGGGCGACCGGTTTTCTCTCTCTGACGTTCTCGGAGTCGGTTATCTAGCCTGGTGGTTGGAGAGACCAAAGAGTCCAAGCTATTTGTGTCATCCCTCTCTGCCAATTCGTCGTTTATCCTGCCACAGAGGCCTTGTCGAAACATTTCCTGGAGTGCCTCGTCATTCCACCCCGAGTCGGCCGCTAGTATCCGGAAGTCTATGGTGTATTCGGCTACACTTCGTGAGCCCTGATGGGGAGTCAGTAGGCGCTTAGCGGCGTCCTTACCGCGAATGGGATGTTCAAAAATCTTTCTCATTTCAGAGATGGTGGGAAAAGAAGAACAGGTCTCTGGCTGGTTATCCCAAATCGTAGTGGCCCATGCTGTGGCCTTCCGTCGCAACAACCCCATGATGTAGGCTATCTTTGATCTGTCCGTGGCGTCCTTACATGGCTGCTGCTCAAAACCCAACGTGCATTGCAGTAAGAAAGCCCGGCACCTCCCTAGGTCCCCAGAGTAGGGTTCCGGTTCGGGTACGTGCGGCTCTCTTGGTGATCGTGATGCCGACCCATCGGGCGTTGCCATCCCAGGCTGTGCCGGTTGGTCAGACCAGGTTCTCGGAAGGGACGGAGTAACAGCAGCGGATACTCGGTCGGCCTGCTCACTGACCTTCTTTACGTTCTCGGACAGAGCACGGAGGCTCTCCATGTCATCTGAGCAGTTGGTCGCGTAGGCCCAATAGGGTACCCTGGCTGGCGAGGGCCTGTTGCAGGGGGTTAATTCTTGGCCAGTTCGCCTGTGACAAGGAGCAGCTGGGGGCGAACCCAAGTGCAGGACACAGACAACAAGATAGGTTTGAGGGGTGCTTGCACAGTCGCGAACGTGGAACAGATAACCAGGGGAGTCTTGACCCGGCGACGAGGTTTTCGTAGAATATCTGGAGATTGGGGCTTAGAACTAACGGTCCTAAATGATCGGGAAACGAGGTTAACACACGGGAATCGACCAATGAACTGGCGATCCGTGGTTGTGACGCCAGAGTTATTATCCTCGCTGATGGAAACCAGGTGTGCGGTAATTAACCGGGAAGGAGAAGGTGGCGGCGCGATGCAGCGCGCGCGGCCGCTCCGAAATGATATCGTATGTGTTAAGTAGGGGCCATGCACAATCCTGATTTGATGGAGACAGACGTCAGAGGCACGGAGGAACATCTGGAGAAACTTCTGAAATGCCCGCTTCGCTGCCGCTGCTACTGTGCGATCGAGAATCTCCGGAGGGGAAGGCCCCAATCCTCGGCTTTGCCTATTGCCTGTTGTCGGGGTCGAAGCGGTCGGAGATAGGAGCGAGATGGGAGACTGCCAGACGGGAGCATGACAGTTACTCCGCTATTTAAGAAGGGTGGGAGGCAGCAGAAAGGAAACCTGTTAACCTGACATTAGTGGTTGGGCAATTGTTGGAATAGATTGTTATGGATGAGATTCTAGAGTACCTGGAGGCACAGGACAAGATAGGCCAAAGCCAGCATAGTTTCCTGAAAGGAAAATCCTGCCTGACAAGCTTACTGATTTTTTTTTGGAGAAGATTACAAGCAGAGTAGATAAACGAGATGCAGTGGATGTCGTGCACTTGGATTTTCAGAAGGCTTTTTGTAAGATGCCACATATGAGGCTGCTTAGCAAGCTAAGAGCCTATGGAATTACAGGGAAGTTAATTGCATGGGTGTAGCTTTGGCTGATCGGCAGAAAACAGAGACTGGGAATAAAGGGATCCTATTCTGGCTGGCTGCTGGTTCCACAGGAGTTGGTGTTGGGACCATTGCTTTTAACCATGTATGTCAATGATTTGGACAATGGAATTATGGATTTGTGGCTAAATTTGCCGATGATACAAAGATGGGTGGAGGAACGGGTAGTGTTGAGGAAACAGAGAGAAGGATAGTTTAGGGGAATGAGTAAAAAAAAGTGGCAAATGAAATACAATGTTGAAAAGTGTATGGTCATGCAAATTGGTGGAAGAAATAAACGGGCAGACTATTATTTAGATGGGGAGAAAATTCAAAATACAGAGATGCAAAGGGACTTGGGAGGCCTTGTGCAGGATACCCTAAAGGTTATCCTCCAGTTTGAGTCAGTGGTGAAGAAGGCAAATGCAATGTTGGCATATAAGAGCAGGAATGTGATGTTGAGACTGTATAAGGCACTCGTGAGACCACTCAAAGTATTTTCTGCAGTTTTGGGCTCCTTATTGAAGAAACGATAAACTGACATTGGAGAGGGTTCAGAGAAGATTCACAAGAACGATTCCAGGAATTAAAAGGGTTAAGATATGTGGAACGTCTGGCAGCTCTTGGGCTTTATTCCCTGGAGTTCAGTAGAATGGGGGTGGGGGGTGGGTGGGGGAGGATCTTATAGAAACATTCCGAATGTTAAAAGGCCTGAACAGATTAGATATGGCAAAGTTATTTCCCATGGTAGGGGAGTCTAGGACCAGAGCGTACGACTTCAGGATTGAAGGACATCCATTTAGAACAGAGATGCGGAGAAATTACTTTAGTCAGAGGGTGGTAAATCTGTGGAATTTTTTGCCAGGAGTGGCAGTGGAGGCCTAGTAACTGGGTGTATTTAAGGCAGAGATAAGTAGGTTCTTGATTAGACAGGGCATCAAACGGTATGGGTAGAAAGCAGGGGAGTGGGGTTGACTGAAAGAATTGGATCAGCCCATGATCCCATGATTGAATGGCGGAGGTGACTCGATGTGCCGAGTGGCCTACTTCTGCTCCTATATCTTATGGTCTTGTGTGCTTACGTTGTGGGCAACTGGGACGTTATCTTGTCATGTGCCCCATGAGGTCAGCAAACTCCAACCATGCTGGATCCTGACCAATGAAGGGCCTCAGGATGCAATGAAGGTGAGGACATAACTGATCTTGACTGAGTGAAGGACAACGAAGATCTGTAAAAGGTACAATTGCACCTGAGGTGTGGAATAGCTGCCACGTTCTGGTGGGTTTAATTTCAGCAATATTTCTCAAAGGCAATAACAAATGTAAAATTGTAAATTACATTCTTAGGGCACACCAGTGATCCTTTTGCTAACCTCGGTGCTGTATGACAAAACTCAATGGAAAACCCCAAATGACTTCAACCCTTCCAACTTTCTAGATGCTGATGGGAAGTTTGTGAAGAAAGATGCCTTTACTCCTTTTTCTATGGGTAAGAAGTTTAAATTACTGGATTGTAGGTTAGTGGGATTTCTCCTCTGACCTTGGCCCATTTGTAGGAAGGAATGTTTATATCAGATGGTAAAGCAAACATGTAGATGGTAGAAAATAAGTCATAGTCATTGAGCATGGAAACAGGCCATTCTGCCCACTATTCTATGCCAACCACTGTGCACCAGTCAGTATCAATCACATCTTCCAGAACTTACAACTTCTATCATCTATTCAATTTCAGTGATTATCCAGATGCTTCTTAAATGCTGTCAACAACTCCGCTTCTGCTGCTGTCTCAGGCGGTGATCCTGTCTCTACCCCTCAGTTTTATATTCTGCAATTATATGCTCAGTCGCCACTTTGTTGGGTACAACGGAACACCTACTCATTAAGTCAAATATCTAATTGGCCAATGATGTGGCAGTTGTGTGCAGAAGAGCATCTCCGAGTGCACAGCATGTTGAACCTTGAAGTCGATGGGCTACAGCAGTAAAAGACCACAACGTAAGCTCAATGGACACAATATTAGGTTCAGGAGCTACTTGATAAAGTGGCCACGAAGTGTGGATTCATAATATTACAGAGCACAGAAACACTTCTCCTCGTATACTGTCCCACATGAGGGAAAACACACTAAACCTTTCCTCATGAACTGAAGTAATTCAACCAGGGAACATCAGAGATTTCCTCAATGCCCTCTCTAATACCATCACATTGTGACATAAAAACAGTGTACTGTGGAAATACTCAACAGGTCAGACAGCGTTAACAACGGGGGAACCTAGGTTAACATTTCAGCTTAATGTACTTTTGGTGGAACTAGGAATACTTGGGAAACAATGGTTGAAGTTGCAGAGAAGTTGGGACGGCTCTGGAGGACAAAGGGAATGTCCATGACAGGGTGACGATCAAGTGAAACTAAATTACAAAGATGAGGGTGGTGCTGGCTCAGTGAGTGACAAAGACACATGGGGGGACAGATAATCTGACTAGAGGGGGTGTACGAGGAAGATGAATGAGGACGAGAGACAGGAAGTAAAACAATGGTCTGAACTGCGGCAAACACAAGATTGTTGGAAGTTTGAATTGAAAAAGAAAGCAGAAAACATACAGCAAGCCAGGCAGCATCTTTGGAGAGAGAAACAGAGTTAATGTTTTAGGTCAGATACCCTGCATTCCCAGTATAAAATGTTACTGTTCAGTGTCTTGGGGTGAGGGTGAATAACTCTGTTTTTTGAAAACTGACATTGTTTTGCCACTCTGTTTTGCAGGACGCAGGGCCTGTGTGGGGGAGACCCTGGCCAGAATGGAGCTTTTTCTGTTCTTTACCATCCTGATACAAAGTTTCACCTTTCAAGTTCTGCCTAACATTACCAATCTGGAGCTTGTGTCTGGCGTGGGCTTCACCTCAGTTCCAAAGTACCAGAACTTATGTGCAGTCCGTCGCTGATACAAACACATCATTCCAGGACTTATCTTGATTTTTTCGTTTCATTATTTTCATAATCACCATAACAATATGTTTCTTTATGTGAAATGTGATATTTGTCATGTGGCTGACTTGTAAAAGAGCAATCCACAGTGGCTTTTTAACCTCAATCAAATCATCCTGCAAATTCCTGAGATTGAAATGCACAAAAATTGGGGAAACTCTAGAGTTCAGTAGATGATGGACTCAAGATTGTTTAATTTCATTTCCAGTGCACAACTGTAAAGGAGGATGAAATAATTGTTACCCTGGATCTGATGTAGCGCAAAACAAGCAAGAATAACAAGATACAACATGATCTAATACATAATATATTCTGCATATAGATTAATTATATGACCATAAAGTGATGCTGGGCACAGGAGTATCTGTACATATGATGACTCTGACAGGAAGTGATAAAGTGGTGGTTGTCGGTGTGTGTGAACGGGTGGATTAGTGGTGTTGTTGATTAGCCTGACTGCTTGGTGAAAGCAATTGTATTTGAGTCTGGTAGTTCTGCTGTGGATGCTATGTCGCCTCTTCCCTTAATGGGAGTGGACCCTACAGTATTAGAGCTGGGTGGACGGGATCCTTCATTGGTGCTTTTGCAGCACCTTTCTGTGTATATGTGTTTGATGTTGGGTAGGCTGGTCCTGGAGATGGACTCGGAAGATCTGACTACCCGTTTTCCTGTCCACTGCAGTGCACTTGACCCTTTCCTCCACCTCCTCACCCACCATACCCAGCATCTCACTGTCCATTCACCAAGAAATTTGAAAATATTATAGCTTCAACCTTTCTGGTGATCTGCTGAAATAATAGTCAATGTGATCAGTTCTTTAATATTTAACCAATCTATTTGGCAAGGGAGAAATGCTTATTCCATTAAACCCCTGAATAAATATCAGCACTTTAGATATGAGCTATAATTCGGTGCATTACCCAGTCACAGTCAAAGAATATCAGCTTCAAGTCCTTCTCCAGGCATTTCAGTGCAAATGTTATAGAGTGCAATAAATGGCTGCAGGACAGATACTCTGCATGTCCAGGCATTGCTTGTCCCTCAACGCAACAATGGATTGTAAGATAAGTACAGCATTGCTGCTTCAGCAAACACGAGGAATTCTGCAGATGCTGGAAATTCAAGCAACACACATCAAAGTTGCTGGTGAACGCAGCAGGCCAATCAGCATCTTTAGGAAGAGGACTGTACCTCTTCCTAGAGATGCTACCTGATCTGCTGCGTTCGCCAGCAACTTTGATGTGTGTTGCTGCTTCAGGAAGTTTTCAAGGTATAAACTGAGTGCTGATTTTCAAAAATAAATCTTGCCAGATTTCAAGAAGCATTGAATAAGCATCTCTGGCTAAAATAAACCTTCAGAAAACATTGAGTCCATTTGGATAGATCCCTGCAATAGGAAGGGTGCAAACACACTGATGGGATTCTACTACAGACCACCCCACCCCCCTCCCCACTCAAAAAGGCACTGAGACATTGAGGAACACATATGTAATTAGATTTGTGAAATATGTAAAAAATAATTGAATTGTTGTCACAGGGGATTTCAACTTCCCTGATCAATCTGGGACCATCTTAGTGCAAGGGGTTTAGATGGGGCAGAATTTGGTAACGGTATCCAGGAAGGTTTCTTAAATCTCTGTGTGGGTGGTCCAGTGAGAGGAGGGCTGCACTGAATCTGCTGTTAGGTAAGAAGCCTAGCCAGCTGACTGGCCAGGATGAACAGCTTGGGAACAGAGACCACAAATCCTTACCTTTCAGGAGTTCTATAAATAAGGATAGATATGGTCCAGGTGGGAGAGTTTTAAATTACAGGGGCAATAGGCAGTAACTAAGAAGTGTTAATTATGAACACTTTTTCTCTGGCAAGTCCATATCAGCCAAGTGGATGATGTTCATAGATAAATTGCACAGAGTACAGAAAAGATGTGTTCCTGCTAGAAGGAAGGAAGGGGATAGAAAGATTAGGGAACCTTGGATGTCCAGAGAGGTGATGAATTTGGTTAAGACCAAAAAGGAAAGATATGTAAAGCTTCAGGAGTTAGGATCATAGGGAGCACATGAAAAGTATAAAGAAACCAGTAAAGAACAAAAGAAGGAAATTAGAAGAGCCAGGAAGGACCATGAAAAATCCTTGGAAAGCAGGATTATGTCGAATCCCGTGGCATTCTATACCTACATAAAGAGCAAGAGAATAACTAGGGAGAAGGTGATACCATTCAAGGACAAAGAGAAGATCATTTGCTTGGATGTTGAGAATGTGAGTGAGATGCTTTATGAGTACTTTGCTTTAGTACTTATAAGGAAAATGATGTGGAGCATTAGGAGATCAGTGGTGAGTGTTTCAATGCGTTAGAACATTTAGATGTTAAGGAGGAAGAAGTGTTGAGCCTCCGAATGAGTATTAAGGTGGATGTCCCTAGGGCCTGATGGGATTTATCCCAGGTTATTGAAGGAGGCAAGGTATGTGATTGCTAGTGCCTTGCCCAGTACCTTTGTGCCCTTTGTGACCTGAGGTGAGGTCCCAGAGAGCCGGTGAGTGGCTAATATTCTACTTCTATGTAAGGGGGAACAAGGGAAAATGCTGGGAACTACAGACAGATCAATCTCACATCAGTTGTAGCAAAATTGCAGGAGAAAATTCTCAGGGACTGTATATATGAGCATTTGGAAACCCACAGACTTATTAGAGTGAGCCAGCGGTATCTTATCAACGATATGTTTTTGACAAGGTGCTGAGAGAAGTTGATTAGGGTATGGCAGTAGATATTGTCCCCATTGATCTGCATTTGACAAATTTCCTCAGATGAGGCTATTCCAGAAGATGAAGATACATGGGATCCACAGACAATTCACTGCTTGGATTCAGAACTAACTTCTGCATAGCAAATAGAGGGTAGTGGTGGAGGGGTCTTATTCGAGCTGGAAATATATAATTAGTGGTGTTCTGCAGGGATCTGTGCTGGGACTTCTGCTGTTTGTGATCTATATAAATGAACTGGATGAAAATGAAAATGGGTGAGCTAGTATGTTTGCAGATGATACCAAGAATGGTAGAGTTGTGGATAGTGCAGAAGACTGGGAAAGATTACAGCACAATGTAGATCAGTTGCAGATATGGGCAGAAAAATGGCAGACGGACTTTAACCAAGATAAATGTGAAATGTTGCACTTTGGTAGGGCAATTGCAAGAACACAGCACACCGTAAAGGGCAAGATCATTAATAGTGTTGCTGAGCAGAGAAATTTTGGAATTCACGCTCACAGCTCTTTGAAACTGGCTACACAAGTCAATGATGAGGTTAGAAAGGCTCATGGAATACTTGCTTTTATTAGTCGAGGCAATGAGTTGAAAAATGAAGAGGTTATTTTGCAACTTCATAAAACTCTGGTTGGGCCATATCTGGAATATTGCATACAATTCTGCTTGCGACTTTAGAGGAAGGATATTGAGGTTTTTGAGAGGGTGTAGAAGAGGTTTACGAGAACGCAGCCTGATTTGGAGACATGTGTTATCATGGGAGACTGGAAGAAGTTGTGTGGTTTTCTATGGATCGCCAGAGGGGAGATCTGATAGTTGTTTATAAGATAAGAGAGGCATAGGGGGAGTATCTTTTTCCCAGAGTAGGAATGTCTCATGCCAGAGACATGCTTTGAAGGTGGGAGGGGGTATGTTCAAGAGGGATGAGAGGAGCATGTTTTCATCAGCGAGTGCTGGATGCCTAGAATGTTCTGCCTGGTATGGTGTAGTCAAATACATTGGCGACTTTTCAAGGATGTTTGGATTGAAGTAATATTGTAAATATGCTGTTTGATAAGGCATTCTCTGTCATTTACATAATGCATTGTAGGCTATTGTTGCAATGAGGGTGTTTGGGAAGAAACGGTAGGCGGACCCAGGTGCAGGACACAAGCATGGAGACTCGACACGGAGACGGATTTGGACGTGACATGGACTCAGAACTTGACTTGGACTCGGAGCCGGGAACTTGACTTGGACTTGGAGCCGGGAACTTGACTTGGACTCGAAGACTGGAACTGGAACACGGAGAAGCTAACTCCAAAGAAAGACAGACGGTTCATATCTTAGCTCGGAGGAGCTGCAAACGGCCAGCAATCCTCAGCTAGACAGGAAGAGACAGAATTCTCAACTCAGAGTAGCAGCAAATGGCCGGACCTACTCAGCTGGGAACGAGACGACTAAACTAACCAACGACTGACAATACAAATCTTGACACGGAGCAGCTCATGAAGCGGCAAACGGCTGGCAATCAATTAGCTGGAAACGAAGAGACAGAATTCCCAACTTGGAGTCGCAGCAAACGCCCGGACCTACTCAGCTGGAAACCAGACAACAGAAACCAAACAATGACAGTCCATTTGTATCTGGACATGGAGAAGCTCATGAAGACGGTTCCTTATTCTTGGCGGCTCGGAGTGATGACAATCTGCCAGCAAATCGCAGCAGAACATAAAAACGACAGAATTCGCATCTTAACTCGGAGTAGCGGCAAAACGGCCGGCAACGCAGATGAACTCGAAAACGACTGAATTCACTAAGCAGCCACAGGCACTGAAGCAACTAAGAGTCCACGATTCTCGGCTGCCCTGGAACAGTCGCACTGACTACGGTGATGAACCAGCAGCGAATAGATGTAAGCTGGAGTTTGTATGCTGCGGGTTCGAATGAGGATCATGTGCCCTAATCAAAGAGCCTAGTGGAACACGGGGAAAAAGAAATTAACTGAAATGAGTAGTTAATGGACAAGACAATGACAGTTATCTGTCATTACACCAGATGAATGCAGGTTAAAAAGTGAAACTTGCACAATTGCAAAAAAGTTGGATACATATAAAGAGCATCTCGGGCACACACACAAAAATAAATGAGCTGCAGAAAGAAGAGAAAAACCTTAATAAGTAAAGTTACAGTTTCAAAAAGACCAGTAATCTGCATACAGTTGATGAAAAACCTGACAAAGATAGGACTAACGCAGGACTGTGTAGCCTTGAGACTTACATTGTGAAAACTAACAACAGATAAGGAATATGGCTTGCACTAGAAGCAAATTAATTAAATTGGAATTGGACACTGGCTTGACTGTTTCAATCATTCCCCAAAATGGCTTTAACGGCATTTCAAAGATACTGAAGTTGTAGAGCAGGGTTCCCCAATTAGTTTTCCACAAGGGCCAAATTCTGTCAAGCATGCCAAGCCAAGGGCCAAAACATCCAGGGTTTTTTTTCATTGCACCAGTAAGTTGTTTTATGGACAGATGTTGCTGCTGCTATTACCATTATTATTATTATTATTAGTAGTAGTAGTAGTAGTAATAGTAGTAGCAGTGGTAGTGGTAGTAGTAATAATTTAGGCCTGGGATTCTCAAAGCCTCTATGGTGGGTCACACAAGAAAAAAATGCACTCTTGAAACAAAATAAGTCCAAAACCAACCATTTAATTATGACTCTAGCTATCACAGCTGTCAGCTATCACACTGAGAACTCATCTGGGACTTTAACTACATGCGCGCACACACACACACACACACACACACACTGTAAACATGGTAGTCTTCACCACTTCTCTTTCACACAAGGAGTTTTAGTCGTACTGCCTTTTCCACTGTTTCTGTTCTCTCATTTAATCTATTTGTTCTTTTTAATTAAGCTATGTAGCATTTGAAGTATGAAGTGTAGCTATAAATGAAATTATCAGTATTATTGTTGTTGTAATATTATTGTACCACAATAAGATTGACAAATAGACAAAAATAAATAGATTCACTCACCAATCAGTGAGAGAAGGCAACGGCATGAGGCAATCCTTCTGATGTCGGTCCTGTATTGTGTTGTGGCAACAGAGTTGGAAAAACACTCTTCCGCTAAAACTTCTACTCTTCTTGTTACCGTGTTAACCGACAATGGCACCGTCTTTCATAGCTCCACAACCGTTTTCTTGGTTTTGTCATCATGACTTAAAACTTCGTGAACTATATCAATCGCACACGTTTTAATCAACTCGGCATCAGCGAATGGCTTCTTACCTTTGGCAAGTTTCCATGACACATGCAATGATGCAGCTGTTGAGCTCTCTTGTGCAGATGTTCACTTACAGATTGTAGAAACGGAGTGCTTGTATAATGTTCGAGCAACACACATAAAAAATGCTGGTGAACGCAGCAGGCCAGGCAGCATCTATAGAAAGAGGTACAGTCGACGTTTCGGGCCGAGACCCTTCGTCAGGACTAACTGAAAGAAGAGATAGTAAAAGATTTGAAAGTGGGAGGTGGGGGGGGGGATCCAAAATGATAGGAGAAGATAGGAGGGGGAGGGTGGAGCTAAGAGCTGGAAAGTTGATTGGAAAAAGGGACACGATGCTGCAGAAGGGAGAAGATCATGGGATGGGAGGCCTAGGGAGAAAGAATGAGGGAGAGGAGCCCAGAGGATGGGCAAGAAGTATAGTGAGAGGGACAGAGGGAGAAAAAGGAGAGAGATTAAAAAAAGGGAAAAGAAAAAGATAATAAATAAATGAGGGATCGGGTACGGAGGGGAGGTGGGCATTAACGGACGTTAGAGAAGTCAATGTCCATGCCATCAGGTTGGAGGCTACCCAGACGGAATATAAGGTGTTGCTCCTCCAACCTGAGTGTGACTTCATCTTGACAGTAGAGGAGGCCGTGGATAGACATATCAGAATGGGAATGGGAATAGGACGTGGAATTCTTTCTCCCTAGGGCTCCTCTCCCTTCTCCAGCCTCATATCCCTTTTGCCAATCAACTTTCCAGCTCTTAGCTCCATTCCTCCGCGTCCCGTCTTCTCCTATCATTTCAGGTCTCCCCCTCCCCCTGCCACTTTCAAATCTCTTACTATCTCTTATTTCAGTTAGTCCTAATGAAGGGTCTCGGCCCGAAACGTCGACTGTACCTCTTCCTAGAGATGCTGCCTGGCCTGCTGCGTTCACCTGCATTTCTATGTGTGTTGCTTGAATTTCCAGCATCTGCAGATTTCCTCGTGTTTGCGCTTGTATGATGTTATCATGTTTGCAATTTTTTGTTTGCGTTGATCTGATTTTGCGGGGTAGTTGGCATTAAAACTGGCAGCATGCATAGTGTTGAAGTGCCGCTTTAGATTTTCAGATTTACAAACAGCTATGGACTACATTCATATTAACCATGTTGGTTTAGCATTGGCTTGGTCCGGTAAAATAAAACAAAACCGATCAGTACAATCAGATTTGAACTGATGGTTTTCCTGGTCGACTTTGCGTTTTTTCTCGCAGGCCATGTTGTTCTTGGTCATAGGCGGCCTTAAGCATTTGGGGGCCCTTTTCAAGAGTTAATGTGGGACCCTACCCACGTTTCCAAAGAAAAAAGAAAAAAAGCGAATATTCAAGTTGGTTTGCATCAATAATGGTATAATTTCGGACTTAAACGTTGATGCATTATATGCACTTTCAGCAGAATGGACAGACAGCTCAACATAATCCAAACAATTCTCTTAATTAAAAACTGAAACAATGACATTTTTTGCTTTGGAGTGAGAAGCCTCGCCCTTTTCAGCAACTAGTCTGTATTGAATGGCACTATGTGTTAGGTATCAGCTGGCATAAGAACAGTTTAAACAATTTTCCTCTAGTTAAATTAATAACGAAAGCAAAGTCATATTTAATGAAAATTCACACTTTATTTATTCAATGAACAGTGTCTGAAAGTTAACTACTGGAAGTTTGCAACAAACTGCGTCTTGCGCTCTTTCAGCACCACCGACAGCTCACGTAAGGCCTGGAGAGCGAACAGGAGGAGAGTGAGAGAGAGAGAGGGGACGCAAGCGGGAGAGATAAATTACGATTTGTGGAAACGCCGCCTAATCGCCTATACACATTTTGAGTGAAATACGTGGTTTATTTTATTATTTTAAAAATGTGTTAAAAGACTTACCACTAGAATTTCATCACCCTCCTGTGCTTGAGTGCTGAGAATGCTTTAATGAGCTCATCGTTGTCCAGCGATCTTGTTATTTCATGCTCAATTGCTATCTGAGCAAGAGCCGACAGACGCTCCTGGAGCATGGTTGTCCTCAGATGCGTTTTGATTAGCTTTAGTCTCGAAAAACTTCTCTCTCCACTCGCTACAGTCACAGGCACTGGCAGCATGAGTCTTAGAGCAATGGTGAGGTTAGGATACAGTCCAACCAGGTTGTTGCTGTAAGTGTAGCTCAGAATCTGCAGGCCAGTTGTTTCTTTTTCAGTCACGGCACTGACAGCAGCCGACACCTCGCGCAAAATATCCTCAGCATCCACATCACCAAGTGTCCTCTCCATGTTTACGCAGTTGTCTTTCAGTGTGCGACTTTGGGGGGCTTTTTTCATTTCCTCTCTTTCATAAAGGAAGCCAAACAGACTGTAAAATAACTCCATCAGCTTGAAGCGCTCGCTAATGCCTGTGATGGCAGAGTCCACTAATGGAAGGAAAACTTCTCTCTTGTACAGTTCCTCGGGTGCCACTGTCAGGGAAGGATCTGCACTTTGGGACTCGTACTGGAACTGGCGTTTTGGTTTTCTGACTCGTGCAGTAGGAAAGACCATTGGCATCCCTATCTCTTCAGCTATGTCTCTGGCATCTGTTTGGGCAGATGAAAGGCCGTTCTCTCTGTATTCCTTGAGAAATTTCAGAACATATTCCACCTCGCGCTGTAGCACATCGATTCCCACCTGTGGGCTCTGGAGCGGCTTGCTGACACGATTCGCCTCCTGTAAAACGTTGTACCAGATGATAACAGTCAGCAGGAATTTCCATGACATGATCTCCTGTTCTAGGCCTCTGGCTGCAGATGTGGTTTCACTGTCACCTTTCTGTGCGGCATGTTCAATCAGTGACAGGAGCGCATTGCCAACATCGGGAAGCTGGTAGCGCAGGACTTTCACACTTTCCGCGCGGCACTCCCATCGCGTGTTGGATATGGCGTTGAGGGTCATCTGTGGCACGTTCTCCTTAAAAAGCTCCCATCTCTGTGTCGATGAGCTGAATAGTGTGTATAGACGTTGCAGCACCCCAAAGAAGCTCACAGACTCCACTGTTGAATTTGTATGCCTACTTTGATTATAAATGTACTTTGAACTTCGAACTTCAAACATTGTAAACATTTGAAATATAAATGTTATAAACTTCGTCAAAAATAAAAAGCCCGGGTATTTCAGGTTTAAGAGGATGGAATTACTCAGAGCCCATGAAGGATATAGAGGTAGCAGAAGTCAGTGGAAGCAGGGAATTTGGAAGAGCAAAGGAGACATGGAATATCCTTGTTTTAAGCCTAATTATAAAACACTTTGGGTTGCAGTGGTAGCATAGTGGTTCATAGATCACAGGTCAGGGAATCGGAGTTCAGAGTTCAGTTCCGACACTGTTTATAAGGAGTTTGTATGTCCTCCCCGTGAGGAGCGTGGGATTCCTCAGGATGCTCTGGTTTTCTTCCACAGCCCAAAGATGTACAGGTCAGGGCATTCATTGGTCATTACAGATTGTCCTCTGATGAGGCTAGGGTTAACTAGGAGCGTTGCTGAGCAGTGAGGCTTGTTGCACCAGAAGGGCTTGTTCTGCGCTGTATCTCGGAAAGAAAATTGAACAAACAAACAAATAAATAAATAAAATGAGATCTTCAACCGCCCTGAATGGTGGGAGCAAGTATAGAGGAGTGTTAGGAATGGATGACGTACACTCAGTGGACACTTTGCCTGGTACAGGAGTGGGACCCAGTGTGATCTTCTGCTGCTGTAGCCCATCCACTTCAAGGTTCAACATGCTGTGCGTTCAGAGATGCTTTTCTGCTCACCACTGTTGTAATATGTGGTTATTTGAGGTAGTCATCTTCTTGTCAGCTTGAATAAGTTTGGCCATTGCTCTCTGTCCTCTCTCATGAACAGTTTGTTTTTATCCACAGAACTGCCACTCACTGGGACTTATGTTCACTTTTTACACCATTCGCTGTAAACTCTACAGACCTCTGGACATGAAATTCTCAGGAAATCAGCAGCCTCTGAGATACTCAAAACTTCCTGTCTGGTGCCAACAGTTATTCCACAGTCAAAGTCACTTCTTTCATCCCCATTCTGATGTTTGGACTGAACAACAATGACCATCTTGACGATGTCTGCATGCATTTATACACTGAGTTGCTGCCACATGATTGGCTGATTAGATGTTTGCATTAATGAGGTGTCTGTGTGTACTTAATATAGTGGCCACTGAGTGTCGTTCCTGGGCTGTACACTATAGGCTATTTCTGAGGAAGTGATAATGTAACAGAATATAAAAAACAAGGATTTAATTGTTTAATTAATTAATTGATGATATAAGCGTGTTCCTCCTATTTCAGCTGTCTGAGAAATATGGTCCAATCTTCACCATCAAGCTTGGGATGATGAGAGCTGTGGTCCTGGCTGGCTACGAGACAGTGAAGGATGCTCTTATCAACCATCCAGATCAGTTTGCAGGAAGAGCCCACACCCCGATATTTGAAAATTTATCACAGGGTTTTGGTAACTCTCGCTATCATTATTATCAAACCTATGTAACATTTGGTTGCATCCTCATTCTGCTCAGTTCAGTTCTTGTTGGAGGCTTGTTAATCTAAAGTGTAAAGCTTGCAATGGTCTCAGGCACAACATGAACACACAAGATTAGGCAGGGACTGAAACTCCAGAGTAATACACACAAAATAATGGAGGAACTCAGCGGGTCAGGCAGCTCCTACGGAGAGGAATAAAGAGTCTATATTTCAATCCCAGACCCTTAATTGTGACTGGAACTAAAGGGGGTAGAAGCCAGAATAAAACGCTGAAGTGAGGAGAAGGAGTACAAGATGGAAAGTGACAGGTGAAGTCAATTGAGGGGAAGGTGGGTGGATGGGGAAAAGTGCAGTTGAAGTGAGAAGCTGGGAGGGTAAAAGTGAAACCAGGTGAGGGGGAGATTTGGTAGGTCGGGGAGAGGTTGGGTGGATGATGTCAGAAGCTGGGAGCATCTTCAAATATCTTTGCAATCCTTTGCAAACTATGCTCAATATAATCTCATTATACCCAGGAGATTTATCCCTGCGGAAATTTTCGTTGGTGTACAAAAGGAGTGCGGTACTGTTGAGGGATCTAATGCAGGGGTCCCCAACCTTTTTCGCACTGCGGTCCGGTTTCATATTGACAATATCCTTGCGGACCGGCCGACCGAGGGTGGGTGGGGGGGAGGGTTGAGTTGTCAACGGACAAGAGTAGCAGTCAAATACGCTGGGTTTTCCCAATTGAGACTACAATGACCATGAAGTCTTGCGCGGGCGCAGTGCGCACGCGTAACTTGCGCATGCTTGTACTGTTTCTTTCCACAAATCGTTTTTGGCGATTCTGTTCGCGTGGGCGGGGGAGGGGGTGTTAATCACGACCGGAATATAGATGATAATTAGCTAATACACTGAATTTCGTTTCTAAAAGGGTTTATCTAACGAATTTCATATTAAACACACAGCGCATATTTTCCTCGCATGAATATAGTGATAAGTCAATTATCAGGGGAAACAGGGGAGCTTGAAGTAAATGTTGAACGAACCTCCAGTAGAAGTGGTAGATGCAGGTTCGATATTATCATTTAAAGAAAAATTGGATAGGTATATGGACAGGAAAGGAATGGAGGGGTATGGGCTGAGTGCAGGTCAGTGGGACTAAGTGAGAGTAGCGTTCAGCACGGACTAGAAGGGCAGAGATGGCTATTTTCCGTGCTGTAATTATTATATAGTTATATAAGTCAACAGCATCATAACATTTTAAGTATCGATTGGATATTAAACACGCAGCACATATTTTCCCCGTATGAACATATAAAATTATTGCAACACACCAACATCGCTGAATCAGTGGGAGCCCTGGGATTGTTTTCCTGCAACAAGACGGTCCTATCGAAGGGTGACGAGAGACAGCGATACTCGAACGGGGTTCCTAATGTCCAGTCTATTCCGCAATTTAGTTTTCGTTGCATTCATTGCAGAGATACGTTGGAAATGGAAGCAACGTTTTCAGTGCTTTCGTGGCTATCTCAGGATATTGAGCCTTGACTTTGAGCCAGAATGCCGGCAAAGATGTTATGTCAAACATACTTTTCAGCCCGTCGTCATTTGCAAGCTCGAGGAGTTGATCTTCTTCCCGCGCTGAAATGGGTGACGCGAAGGTAATGACATCGCATGCGTAATGGCTCAACAGTGGCCGTGACAGGGAATGAGGAAAGGTGCAGCTGACTCCTATCGCCAAATCATAACGTTTCCTCGTGGCCCGATAGAGCATGCTCTGCGGCCCGGTGGTTGGGGACCGCTGAGCTACAGTATAGCTCTAAGTTGAAAGTATATATATCACCATTTACAACCCTGAGATTTGCTTTCTTTCGGGCACACTAAATCCAAGAACCATAACATCGAATCAGAAGGACCATGCCCGACTGGGCAAACAGGCGTTGTGCAAACGGCAGCACAGTTTACAAATACAAAAGACAAACTAATAAAATGTACACACACATAACTAGCTAACACACCGAGAAATTTAAAGTTGCTGACCCCCTCCACCTCTGATCCCCCGATAAGAACTGGTTCGTGGATCTCTGGTTTCCTCCTCCTGAAGTCAGTAATCAGCTCTTGGAACTTGTTGAGATTGCTGTTGAGGTCACACTTGGCCAGATTTTCAATCTCCCAGATATATGCAGATTCATCACCACCTCAGATTCAGCTAACAACAACGGTGTCGTCAGCCAATTTAAGTATGGCATTGGAGCTGTGCTTAGCCTCGCAACCATAAATATAAAGCGGGGTTAAGCACAAAGCCTTTTGGTTAACCTCTCCTGTGCTGTTGGATATTGTGGAGGAGATGTCGCTGCCAATCCGAATTGT
Source organism: Mobula birostris (assembly GCF_030028105.1). NCBI lineage: Eukaryota > Metazoa > Chordata > Chondrichthyes > Myliobatiformes > Myliobatidae > Mobula > Mobula birostris. Next base: position 147,719,569 of record NC_092378.1, on the reverse strand, counting down.
CTGGGGTTTCCAAGCGAGGAAATAAAGACTCCAGTTGACCGAGGGTTCTTCCGCTACTGGATAGAGAGTGGCCGGGTCGGGCGGGAAAGCCACTCAATTATTGTGGAAGCATACCATCCCGGGGGGTGGAGGGGAACATAAATAACAGCAATACTAATATTTTTAAATGTATTTTGAAAAACTTAACGCATTGACTAAGATGTTGCACGGTTTTTTTCTTGTAAATATTCATCTATTACAGAAAAGATACTAAGAGAAGTCCTCCTATGTCGAAACACTGACTAGCTTTGTCTAGAACAGGTAGTATCTACAACAAGAGATTATATATTTATTAATGTTTGGGATGTGGACATCGCCAGCTAAGACAACATTCATTGCCCATCCCTAGTTGCCCTTGAGAAGGTGGCGCTGAGCTGCCTTCTTGAAGCGCTGCAGTCCCTGAGGTGTAGGGACACCCACAGTGCTACTAGGATGGGAATTGCATGATTTTGACCCAGCGACAATGATGGGACGGCGATATGCTTCCAAGTTAGGAAGGTGAGTGACTGGGAGGGGAATTTCCAAGTGGGAGTTGTTTTGGAAGTTGCGAAAGTATTATGTAACTTTCCTCGCAAACACGAGGAAATCTGCAGATGCTGGAATTTCAAGCAACACACACAAAAATTGCTGGTGAATGCAGAAGGCCAGGCAAAAACTATAGGGGAGGTACAGTCGGTGTATCGGGCCGAGACCCTTCGTCAGTCCTGTACCTCTACCAATAGACCCTGCCTGGTCTGCTGTGTTCACCAGCATTTTTTTAAATGTGTGTTACGTGTAACTTTCCTGCCGTGTTTCCCGGAATACTGAATTGAATTGCTAACGACACTCCCAGGCACTCGGTAGGACCGGTACACAGTGTCCAGTCTTTGCTGGTCTCGATCGCGACACCTCTTACCTCCATGCGAGTTATGTGGGACTTCGTTAGGTCCAGGAGGTGTGGGTTCCCGATGATCGGAAGAGGAATGGGCCCCGGGGGGAAGTTGAGCTCTGCGTGAGATTTAGACCCATTGCGAAAATAAGCGATAATCAACACGGTGAGGGCGCAGAGGAGCACCAAAAACACAGTATCCAGTGAGAAAACACCGGCGAAAGGAATCGCCCGGCACCTTTTGATTTACGACTTCGTCCAGCAATCAGGACCAGGATTCCAGGGCAAAAACTGAGCGAACTCGGACCCACTGTAATGCTTAGTTCCGCAACTGGAGAGACGTTAACCCGCATGCGGGAAGCGTGGCTTCGATCATTGCTACAGCAACAACCGTAGCCGCTCCTCCCAGATGCGCATTGAATAATAAGCGCAGTGTTTACTCAAATGCACACATTGTATTTTCCATATTTACTATGTAACCTCTGCTAGCTGAATAGAAGGTATTCACTATGTAGCCATTACTTTTGACCTGATCACTATTAATTCATGAAGAGAACTAGAATGAAACCAAGTAGAAAGATAACGGTGGCGAATAAGGTGATGAAAGATGTGGCAGTATATCAACGCAATTAAGAAATAACTGCGGTTAGGGATGAGAGGACATATGGTCTAAAATGTAAACTAGGACATAATTAAGTTGGGGAGTAAAACAATAGTGGGAAGTCGAGAGCGGATATATTGATGATATGTAATCACAGGCCGACTGGATATGATAATGTCGCTGAGATAGGAAATTGTTATAAAAAATGCTGTATACAAGCCTCGATGGGATGTCAGCTACTAGCTTTCTGATTGTCTCAGCTTTGATTAGCAAGTTAAACTTTAAAACGTCTTGACGAGTTTTCTGCGTCTCCTTGTCGTTTGTGAGAAACGAGAAACCCGGACAAAATTGGCGTCACGAACAGAATCGGATAGAGACCCGCGAGGGAGTGAACGGCAGATTGGGACGCTTCCCGGTCCCTCGGGGACCCTCACGGGGCTAACAGAATAAACGGTGCACCCAAAGAAAAAAGGTGAACGCTTTTTGCGATAATTCGGACTAAGAATTCTGTTGGTTTTGGGGGGTCTCGGGGACTCAGAAGTGTGAAGCAACTGCCGAAGGGTCTCTCCGATCCAAAGAATCTGGCAGAATTGGGGTTAAAAGGAGGCTCAGAGGATTAATCAAGAGCACAGCAGTAAATTCCCGGGGTGTCAAGGTTAAGAAAGACGGTAAGTATATTAATAGTAAGTAAAAATAGACACTGAGAAACGAAAGGGGCAGTCTGATAAAGAAAAGGAAAAGCATAACAGGAAGCCGGCTTCAGCTCTATACCCAGACCTGAAAGACGTAGAAAAACCTTTTCCCTATTATGAGAAAGAAACCCTTAAGCAGGGTCCGATGACAACAGGAAAAGTGGATCTAAATGGAGAAATTAAAGTCGGCGATACCGAGGAGGAAAGAAAGAATGACGAAAAGGAGCAGGAGGAACTACGGAAGGTAATAGAAGAAGACAGGGCAAAGATACAACAGGAGAAAAGGGAAATAGAAGAAGAGATCAAAGGGTTACAGGAATTAAAAGCGAAAAGGGATGAAGAGAAATCTTTGTTATATGGGCACGGAACTGAACAGGCCAGAGCAGAAGGTAACTTGTCGGGGAGCAAGAGTTAAGTAGCGAAAGAGAGGGTGCAGGAGAGTGTAGGCAGAGGATAGTAGATAGAAGTCTTGAAGGGGAAAAAGAGAGAGTGAAAAGGCAGATATTAGAAACAGAGGGAGAGATTAGGAAATTACAGCAGAGAATGAATTTCCAACGGGAGTTTGAGGATTTCACATGGGCCCAAGCAAATGCTAGCTCAAGGCAGAAAGGAAGAACTCCACGAGGAGGCCAAGGGAGAAAGGAAACCCCGGAAAGAATCATGTGGCAGCCAGTAAAAACGTGCTCAGAAACAGATGGGGAGTCAGGCGAGGAGGAGAGTCGGGATATGTGGGAAAGGAAAGGGAGAATGATGCCGTTGTTAGTAAAAGGATTGGGACAAGTACAGTATATTCCTTGGGGATGCCAGGACCTGGAAGGGCTGAAAAACACCTTCCCCAGCCTACATGAGGGTGCAGGGAAGTGGATTAGGGCCTTTGAGGAAGAAAACACGGGACGAATGTTGGCTGTGGGAGATTTGTAGGCGCTGCTGATAAGGCTGATGGGAACCTCCAAACTACAAGAGCTGATGGAAGTGGCTGGCATACAGAATACGGACAGCACACTGATTGACGGGGCCAGATTTGACACAGTGAGGCAGAGGGTATGGGGGGCCCTCAGGTAGCTCTATCCACCCAAAATGGACCCCAAAGCCATGAAAGGGGATCCACTGGGAGATACTGAAAATCCAGCAGCCTATATAGAAAATCAGTTGAAAAGGTGGAGACTGAAAACTAAACAAGAGGTGGAAGGCAGCCCATTTATGACCGTGATGTTCCGAAATACTGTTTTGGATGCGATGCCTCCCCAAGTTAAGTCTAAACTTGAGGAAGTGGTTGGACTGATGTCAATGACCCCACAGGAATTCAGGGACCACGTAGTCCATGCGGTCGAAAAATATCGAAAAGACAAACGAAAGTTGACTGAGCAGCAAGAAGAACTGCAAAGAAAGCTGAATCAAATGCAGCTTGAAGAACTTAAAAAGAAGGAAAAAGGAAAAGGAAAGAAGATGCTGCCAGCAGTGACCAATTTAAACACAGCCGTTGAAATGAATGAAATGCCATTATATGGAGGGACCGGTCGTGCTGTAAGACAGAACCCAGAAAACCCCATGCCAATAGTAAACGTCTTTGGGGGAGCTTTTCCGCAAATTCCCTATCAAGGACAGGATACATTTAAACAGCAGCCCAGACAGGACTGGAAATCCCAAGGAGGGGGGCAGAGAGTTTATGGGCAGGAAGGGCCAGTAAGGAAACAAGGGGGAAAAGAGATACAGAGACTGTGCTGGGAATGTAACCAGCCAGGGCACATGAGAAGGGACTGCGCACGTAAGCCAAAGGCTGTCACGTACCAGCAGGAACCAATGAGATGGGAACCACAGTCTAGCTAAGGACCAGTCCCCGCAGGGCCGAGTGGACCCGTGAACCCCTGTGCAAGACATTAGGGGTGCCCAGAGAACCCAGCTGGGAAGGGACACTACCCAGTGATAACAAGGGAGGCAGAAGAGGAACCCATTGTTCAGGTTGTGTCAGAAGGGCAGCTGACACAAATGATGATAGATACTGGAGCCACATATACTTGCGTACAGCCGTAGTATGCCCTTCAGGTTCCCATGTCAGTAAAATTTATTAAGACTGTAGGGTTCTCGGGAAAAACACAGTTTAGGGTTCTCGGGAAAAACACAGTTGACACAATGTACAGCTCCAGTGAGATTAAGGATGGGCAACAAAGGAATAGTTTTGCCGATATTTGTCTCCAAAGGAACTCCGATAAATTTGCTAGACAGAGATGCCCTATTAAGACTAGAATTAATATTAGAATGAACCAGAAGCGGGTTGATGTGGAAAGAGTAAATGCTCAATTACTAGTGCGGGAAGTCAAGAAAGCTAATGTCTTTTGGATAGGAGACATAGAAGATCAGATCTGGGAAACCTGGGAAAAATGGAAAAAGGGCGTGCAGGCTATATTGCCCCAGGCTGTAGCGTCCAAATCTCTTTATCGCTAACTGCCGACGGGACATCAACCGTCTCGACTTCACCGCACCTTGTCCCCATTCCAACCTCACTCCTTCCGAACGCTCTGCTCTCCACTCCCTCCGCACTAATCCTAACCTTATTATTAAACCCGCCGATAAGGGGGGTGCTGTTGTAGTCTGGCGTACTGACCTCTACCTTGCTGAGGCACAGCGACAACTCGCGGATACCTCCTCTTATCTACCCCTCGATCGTGACCCCACTAAGGAGCACCAGGCCATTGTCTCCCACACCATCACCGACTTTATCCGCTCAGGGGATCTCCCATCCACCGCTACCAACCTTATAGTTCCCACACCCCGCACTTCCCGTTTCTACCTCCTACCCAAGATCCACAAACCTGCCTGTCCTGGCCGACCTATTGTCTCAGCTTGCTCCTGCCCCACCGAACTTATTTCTGCATACCTCGACACTGTTTTATCACCCCTTGTTCAATCCCTTCCGACCTATGTTCGTGACACTTCTCACGCTCTTAAACTTTTCGATAATTTTAAGTTCCCTGGCCCTCACCGCTTTATTTTCACCATGGATGTCCAGTCCTTATATACTTCCATCCCGCATCAGGAAGGTCTCAAAGCTCTACGCTTCTTTTTGGATTCCAGAACTAATCAGTTCCCCTCTACCACCACTCTGCTCCGTCTAGCGGAATTAGTCCTTAATCTTAATAATTTCTCCTTTGGCTCCTCCCACTTCCTCCAAACTAAAGATGTAGCTATGGGCACCCGTATGGGTCCTAGCTATGCCTGCCTTTTTGTTGGCTTTGTGGAACAATCTATGTTCCGTGCCTATTCTGGTATCTGTCCCCCACTTTTCCTTCGCTACATCGACGACTGCGTTGGCGCTGCTTCCTGCACGCATGCAGAACTCGTTGACTTTATTAACTTTGCCTCCAACTTTCACCCCGCCCTCAAGTTTATCTGGTCCATTTCCGACACCTTCCTCCCCTTTCTAGATCTTTCTGTCTCTGTCTCTGGAGACAGCTTATCCACTGATGTCTACTATAAGCCTACTGACTCTCACAGCTATCTGGACTATTCCTCTTCTCACCCTGTCTCTTGCAAAAACGCCATCCCCTTCTCGCAATTCCTCCGTCTCCGCCGCATCTGCTCTCAGGATGAGGCTTTTCATTCTAGGACGAGGGAGATGTCTTCCTTTTTTAAAGAAAGGGCTTCTCTTCCTCCACTATCAACTCTGCTCTTAAACGCATCACCCCCATTTCACGTACATCTGCTCTCACTCCATCCTCCCGCCACCCCACTAGGAATAGGGTTCCCCTGGTCCTCACCTACCACCCCACCAGCCTCCGGGTCCAACATATTATTCTCTGTAACTTCCGCCACCTCCAACGGGATCCCACCACTAAGCACATCTTCTCCTCCCCCCCTCTCTCTGCATTCCGCAGGGATCGCTCCCTACACAACTCCCTTGTCCATTCGTTCCCCCCATCCCTCCCCACTGATCTCCCTCCTGGCACTTATCTGTGTAAGCGGAACAAGTGCTACACATGCCCTTACACTTCCTCCCTTACCACCATTCAGGGCCCCAAACAGTCCTTCCAGGTGAGGCAAAACTTCACCTGTGAGTCGACTGGGGTGATATACTGCGTCCGGTGCTCCCGATGTGGGCTTTTATATATTGGCGAGACCCGACGCAGACTGGGAGACCGCTTTGCTGAACATCTACGCTCTGTCCGCCAGAGAAAGCAGGATCTCCCAGTGGCCACACATTTTAATTCCACATCCTATTCCCATTCTGACATTTCTATCCACGGCCTCCTCTACTGTAAAGATGAAGCCACACTCAGGTTGGAGGAACAACACCTTATATTCCGTCTGGGTAGCCTGCAACCTGATGGCATGAACATCGACTTCTATAACTTCCGCTAGGCCCCACCTCCCCCTCGTACCCCATCTGTTACTTAGTTTTATGCACACATTCTTTCTCTCACTCTCCTTTTTCTCCCTCTGTCCCTCTGAATATACCTCTTGCCCATCCTCTGGGTCCCCCCCCCCTTGTCTTTCTACCCGGACCTCCTGTCCCATGATCCTCTCGTATCCCCTTTTGCCAATCACCTGTCCAGCTCTTGGCTCCATCCCTCCCCCTCCTGTCTTCTCCTATCATTTTGGATCTCCCCCTCCCCCTCCAACTTTCAAATTCCTTACTCTCTCTTCCTTCAGTTAGTCCTGACGAAGGGTCTCGGCCTGAAACGTCGACTGCACCTCTTCCTACAGATGCTACCTGGCCTGCTGCGTTCACCAGCAACTTTGATGTGTGTTGCTTGAATTTCCAGCATCTGCAGAATTCCTGTTGTTTCTGTAGCGTCCAACTCCGAGTTACATTGCACAGTGATTTTTGATGAAACTCAGAAGAAAGAGTTAGAGGAGAGATGGCACAAGGAGGCAGGTAACCGGCAGCACCTAAGAGGAGAAGCTATAATAATTGGGAGACAAGGGGCAGCCCTGCAAGTCAGGTGGAATACCTTCTTGGAGAAACGGTACAGGATACTGGAAGCTGAGTCGCACATAACGCTGCTGGTAAATGAGGGACATCAGTCGAAAGACCTGGGACCCTTAGTAAAGCACGCTGCAACCGTAGCGGTGTGGAGGAAAATTATGCCACAGGTGTGGGTATTGGGAGACAACCACTATTTTAAAATGGAGGTAGATATAGATATAGTAGGAACAACAAAGGAGGTCGAAGTAACTCCCCAACCACACCTGACGTTATTGGGAAAGGAGGAAGGCCAGCAGAGAGATAACAGGCTGGACAGGTTACCATCTATTCTCAGGTCACAACATGACACGGATGTAGGGAGAATAAGAACAGCCAGTCCGGAAGAAATAAAGCTGAAAAAGGGAGCAGGAGACCACAATATCCCTTGAAACCAGAGGCGGAAGAGGGAATAGCGCCAACGATACAGGGGCTACTGGAGGCAGGAGTACTCAAAAGGACAGACAGTCCATGTAATACCCTACTGGTACCTGTCCTTAGAGTGGATAAATCTAAATGGAGACTGGTTCATGACTTGCGAGCGGTGAATGAGGTAGTGGAGGACTGGCCAGCGGTAGTTCCCAACCCACACACGCTCTTGACTAATGTTCGACCAGAGGCAGACTATCTTCCAGTGATTGATTTGTGTTCGGCTTTTTTCAGCGTGCCCCTGGCAGATCAGTGTCAGTACCTATTGGCATTTACATACAGAGACAACCAGTATACCTACACTAGAATGCCGCAAGGATTTAAACATTCACCACACGTATTTAATCAAGTGTTAAAGGCGGACCTAGAGGGCATCTCGTTGGAAAGTACATTGATACAGTATGTGGATGATTTGTTGATTTGCTCTGAAAGTGAGGGACGGTGTGAACAGGATACCATAACCCTTTTAGAGAGACTGGCGCATGGAGGGCATAAGGTATCTAGAAAGAAGCTGCAATTTTGCAAGCAACAGGTAGAATACATAGGTAGAGTGATATCAAGGGGAGCGAGGGCGATAGCGCCGGATCAAATTGAGGCTATAACTAAAGCTCCCAAGCCCCAGACAGTGAGACAGATGATGACGTTTCTGGGACTGACAGAATATAGTTCAGATTGGATTGGGGAATATGCTGAAATTGTAACGCCACTAAGGAAAATAATGAAGGAAGCAGGACATACAAGCTTGAGGAGTAACCTACAGTGGAATGAGGAGGCGGAAGAGGCTTTCAATACTATAAAGCAGGAACTGCAGTCAGCCCGAGCGTTAGCTTTGCCTGACTACGATAAGGTCTTACATCCGTACGTATCCAATCGACAGGAAGGTTATGCCACGGCAGTTCTAATGCAGGAGACTGGCACAGGTAAAGCAAAGCAACCGATAGCATACTACAGTGCGAAACTGGATGAGGTGGCTCAGGGGTACCCACCTTGTTACCAGGGATGGGCGGCACTAAACTATGCATATGAAAAGGCATCATCTGTAACCATGGGCTATCCTGTGATTCTGTACACACACCACAAGGTAGCAGAATTACTGGAAAGAGGGAAATTCGTGTTGACACCAGCCAGGGTAGCCGCATATCAGATGCTACTGACATTTCCAGATATAACTATACAGAGATGCACCGCCATTAAAATAGCAGATTATGTCCCTTTAGGGTATGAAGGAGAACCCCATGATTGTGTAGGGAAAACAATGGCATTCGCTAAATTGAGAGCAGATTTATGATCAGAACCATTAGAGGACGAAGATAAAAAGGTCCTGTTCGTAGATGGGTCTTGTTACGGAGATCACGATGGGAATCACGCAGGGATCTCAGTAGTGCAACAGGATCAAGCCGACTTTAAGGTCATAAGAATAGAGGCATGTCCCCAACTGTGCTCCGCCCAGCTAGCGGAAATCAGAGCTTTGACGGCAGCGAAATGATGGAAGGAGAGAAAGTAGATATCTATACGGATTCAGCATATGCTCATGGAGTGTGTCATTTGTTTGGGGCAGTGTGGAAACAGAGAGGTTTTAAAAAGAGCAATGGAGATCCCATACAGCACTGTCAGCAGATTTTAAATCTAATAAAAGCACTGATGAAACCTAAAGCACTGGCTATAGTAAAATGCCAGGCACATAAAAAAAGGAAACGATGCAGCAACAAAGGGAAATCAAGCTGCAGATGAAGCAGCCAGGAAAGCGTCTGGGTGTACATCCGTTGTCATTGCACCCCAGGTAAGTCAAGAGCCGGAACCTATGGTAGAGGACCTAATTGAAATACAGGGAAAGGTAACTTTGGCAGAACAAACTCTGTGGAGACGAAGGGGGGCCAAGCAGAACCCAGAAAGACTTATGGACCTCGGAAGATGGCCTACTGGTAGCTCCCACCCCTTTACTGACTATCCTGATTTCAGAAGCACATGGGATGGATCATTGTGCAAGGGGGGAAGTAATAAGGAAAATAAAAGAGGATGGATTTTGGTCGCCCTATTTACAGGCTTCAGTCGACCATGTATTGTCACAGTGCGAGGTATGCGCGCAGAATAATGTTCGGAAAGGGATTACAACCCCAATAGGTCGTATACCCGTACCTGAAGGGCCATTGAAACACCTAGTGATTGACTATGTAGACATGATAAAAACAGTAAGAGGGAAAAGATACATGTTGCTGGTATTCGACAGATTCAGCAGATGGGTAGAGGCAGTACCCCCGATAGATCCAGGGGCAGGAACAGTGGTGAAATTCCTGACAAACGAAGTGATCCCAAGGTTTGGGATACCGACAGAAATTAGCTGAGACAGTGGTTCAGCTTTCATCCAAAAAGTGGTTAAGTTCGTACTGCGAGCACTGAGAATAAAGCAGAGATTCGGATGTGTGTATCACCCTCAGTCGCAGGCTATGGTGGAAAGAATTAATGGGACCTTCAAAACCAAAATAAACGAAATCTGTGCAGATACTAAACTCAACTGGGTCGATGCATTACCGTTAGCATTAATGAGTTACCGCATGCAGACTAATCGGATGACGTGTCTAACAGCGCATGAAATGCTAACCGAAAGGCCCAGGCCAGTGCCCCGGTGGAGAGGACCATATAAAGGGCCTAGTTTGGAACATACATAAGTCTATTTAGGCACAGGAAAAACAGAAAGAGCCAGAGATCGATCAAGGGGAAGGACCAATCAAGCCAGGCGATCAGGTCTACGTGCGAGCGTTTCGAAGAAAGTGGAACGAACCCAGAAGGGACGGGCCCTTTACAGTAACCAAAGCATCGCCCACCGCAGTTCAAGTGGAAGGACGCTCCACCTGGTATCATCTCAATCACTGCACTAGAGCAATCCCGCAGGTACAGTCAGGCGGGCCACCCGAGGTAAGTGGTGAAGAGGAACAAACAGTAGGGGACAGACAAGAGCAACAAGAAGCTGATACTGAACCGCAGGAGCTTGACCAAGTAATAAGTGAAATGTTTGGTCCTGAGGACGGGCGAGAAGACCATAAGGATGGGGTTATGGATGGTAGTACTCTTTCACATAATGGGGACGACTTGAGAGCGACCAGTCCCCCCCGCCCCCGCACCCCCGGGATGATACTCTCAGATACTCTTGTGCAGATTTGGAGACCATTAATTTGGCAGATGAGGCATGGGACTGTTAGGATCCCACAAAACCTGAGAGAAAGGAGTAAGAGGAGCACAACGGTTACTTCCGTACCATGGTACCAGAACATGTGGTACCAATGGACAAATTATACAGCAGGGATGATGAAGAGACAGAATTGTTAACCATGCTCAAGGGCAAGTCCGGTGCAATACGTAGCCCCCATGCCTTATAACTCCTCCACCTGCACGCAATGGCGAAAGGAGCGGAGGGGGCAGTGCGCGCGGCAGTGTCCAAGTGTAGTCAAGACCTGCAGTATGGGAATTTGTAGTGGGACGGATCCTTGTTATCAGAAATGTATTGATAACACAGCAATATGCCCTTATTGGTGTATGTTATACCAGGCTTCCTCGCAGTTTGATCAAAACAAGCTTGCCTCTAACCGTAATTATAGCAGACCGTCGGCTATAAATAAAAGAAGCCAGACACCCACATTGGGAAAGCTTAAAATGCACAACATTTGAGTTATGAATGTTTCACGCGGGCGGGTGACCTCTGGGTTGGGCATTTCAGCGGCAACTGTGTTAAGATTTGGGATGTAACCCCAGGCCGAAGATACCAGACAGGTACCCCTCTGCCCGAGGGTGTACTGAACTCCCAGACCATCCCGTTAGCAGATACCTGGTGGCTGTGTGGACAGGAGCGGGGTCTGAGATCCACGCTTCCCCTTAATTGGGCGGGTACATGTACGCGTGTTATGCTGATTCAAGAAGTTGTAGTATCCCCTGAAATACAGTTTGACACCTCGCGGCAACAGACACTAAAACGGAGGAAGAGAAAATATGAGCCCGACCTGATGATTCGGATCGACAGTATAGAATAGCCGAAAGGTATACCTAACGAGATTAAGGCAAGAAATGAGATTACTGCGGGCTGGGAAGCACTTATACATATAATAGGGATTAGCAAAAATGTTGAATGGACACATTATACATATTATAATCAACAGAGATTCATTAACTACACCGATGATGCACTAGAGGCTTTGGGACAGCAGCTAGATGCAAGCAGTAGAGTGGCGTGGCAGAATAGACAGGTACTAGACTGGCTATTGGCAGAGAAAGGAGGGGTTTGTGTAATGTTTGGGGAACAGTGCTGTACTTTTATACCGAATAACACTAGTCCGGAGGGATCGTTTACCAGAGCAATGAATAAACTGAAAAATCTAAGAAAGGAAGTTAAACAAAATGCAGGGTTTGGACACCAGTTCTTTGACTGGTTAAACAGTAAACTAGGAGGATGGGGAGCATGGCTGACCAAGACTGCAGTAACCATCGGTATTGTACTGCTAAGCTGTGCGGTCATTCTGTGTTGTTTTCTTCCATGCCTCAAGTCGCTTGTAGTGCGTGCTGCAATGAAACGGTTTCCGATGCTCCTGGAAATTGTGGGGTCGAGCCCTATGGAGAAAGAAGCACCGATGATATATCCGTATAGTCTACGAGACACACAAGACGAACAGGAGATAGATGAAATATGTGGGGATTAGACTGTGAAGGCTCCTGAGTCTTTTCCCCTGTCTCAGATACGAAGGGATGGGTTTTTGGCTCAGCGGCCTAGGGAGGTAGGGAGAGAACACTTTGAGTCCTAAGCGCAGGAAACTATAGTTTAACCCAAATTTGGGAGTAAATGCGGGGATTTATTTGAGCTTTTGTGCATAGACTCTCAGTCCTTTCTCTCTGTATGAGATCCTGTGGGTCTCAAAGGGTTGATTATATTTGAAAATGCAAACGCATGCATTGTATTTTCTATGTATTACAGTATTTACTCAAGTGCACACATTGTATTTTCTATATTTACTATGTAACCACTGCTAGCTGAGTAGAAGGTATTCACTATGTAGCCATGACTTTTGACCTGAGCACTATTAATTCATGAAGAGAACTAGAATGAAACCAAGTAGAAAGATAACGGTGGCGAGTAAGGTGATGAAATATGTGGCAGTATGTCAACGCAAGACTAATTAAGAAATAACTGTGGTTAAGGATGAGAGGACATATGATCTAAAATGTAAACTAGGACATAATTAAGTTGGGGAGTAAAACAATAGTGGAAAGTCGAGAGCGGTTTCTTGATGATATGTAATCACAGGCCGACTGGATATGATAATGTAGCGAGATAGGAAATTGCTATAAAAATGCTGCATACAAGCCACGATGGGCAGTCAGCTACCAGCTTTCTGATTGTTTCAGCTTTGATTTGCAAATTAAAGTTTATGAAGTCTTGACGAGTTTTCTGCGTCTCCTTGTCGTTTGTGAGAAACGAGAAACCACGACAAAGTTAACGTTTTAGGTTAAAAAGTTATTGACGTCAAAGTGGTTCCATCTTTAGCGTACACCCGTGCCTATAATGTTCTGTTCGGCTGTAAGGTAGAACAGTACATTACAGTTGCACTATGACAAATCACTGAGCGGGAGCGCTGGTAGAGAGCTGCATTTTCACTTAGGGTCGCAGTCAAAGTAAAAAAAAGCAGCCCTTCGCGGCAGTTTTTCCAGAGTTGGACTGTGACCAGTCACTGGGCGGGATACATTAGAATGAGCGAATACAAGTGTATCACGCTGGGAACGGTTTTACTACGTACGTAATAGTCTTTCTGTAGAAGCAATGTTTGGGTTGTGATCCAGGTGCCGAGATCGACTGAGGATCGGAGAGTATGAATTTTGGGAAGAGTTGAACTCAACCTTGTTCACATTCGACTGTTTAATTATAAAGGGCCCTTTTTGTGTTTTTTTCCTTTTCTTCATGAACCTTTTAGTTAAGTTAGGATTCATAAATATAATTCCTCTAATCATATGCAGTGTGCTGTCTGTTATTTCTTCGCACTGAGTTGTAACCGGGTAGAAATTCACACAAACCGGGCTTCGCGGTGAGAGGCGCCTCAGTCTCACCGGTTTGGCCGGACCGGCCTGTGTATTGCCTTAACTTACGCAGCCAAGGAAACCGGGGGGGTTCCACAGGTAAGGCAGCCGCAAGCGGAGTGGCCATTCTTGGAGAGGCTTTGGCTCATCAGGATTGGGCGAAATAAGTATCTGGTAATTTTCTTTTTTCCCTTCATTCATGATCTGCCAGGGCGCTGTTAGTGCAGCGAGAATGTCTCCAGGGCAATGTTTTGTTCTGTGGGTGAGATGTGGGAATTCGGGAGACCCCCAGCCTCCTGGACAACCACATTTGCACCAGGCCCCCTGAGCTGCAGCTCCTCAGCGAATAAAATTAAGGAATTGAATAGGCAGCTCGATAATCATGGGCTTATACAGGGGAATGAGGAGGTGATGGATAGGAGCTACAGGAAGGTAGTCACCCGTAGGTTGCAAGTAACTGGGTATCTGTCAGAAGTGGGATAGTAAGTATCCCACTTTGGATATTGTTGAGGGGGACGACCTACAAGCGGTGAGCCACAGTGACCGGGTCTGTGGCACTGAGTCTGGTGCTGAGGCTCAGAAGAGAAGAGAGATGAAGAGGACTGCAGCGGTGATAGGCGATTCCATAGTCAGAGGAACAGCGACGAGATTCTGTGGGTGTGATAGAGACACCCAGATAGTATGTTGCCTCCCAGGTGCCAGGAACAGGGTGTCTCAGACTGGGTCCACGGCAGGGGAAGGTTGAGCAGCCTCAAGTCTTGGTACACAATGACTCCAAATAAAATTGATAGGATGGATGAGGAGGTCTAGAAAAGAGACTTTAGGTAGCTGGCTTGAAAGCTAAAAAGCAGGACATCCAGGTTAATAACCTGTGTATTGCTGCCTGTGCCATGTACCAGTGGTGAAGAATAGAATGGTTTGGCAGATAAATGCGTGGCTGAGGAACTGGTGCAGGGGACAGGATTTCAAATTTCTGAATCATTGGGATCTGCTCCAGGGAAGGCATGACCTGCACACGGGGTTGGGTTACACTAGAACCCGAGGGGGACTAACATCCTTGTGGACAGGTCTTCTGGAGCTGTTCGGGAGGGTTTAATCTAATTTGTCAGGGGGATGGGAATTGGAGTGATAGTGCTGAGGATGGGGTAGTTGGTATTTTATTGCACGCGGTATATGGAATATGGTAGATGAACGTACCACAATTACTGATGGACATATATGATGTCATGGACAAAAGAAGATTATAGCTGGGAGCTTAACGTCCAGGGTACTGTCATAGGGCGGTGGCTGGGAACGGACCCAAGTGCAAGACACAGACACTGAAGTAATAGGGACAGGAGTAGGATACAGGGCGATGGCAAGGATATGGACACGAAAACTAGGAACCTGGAACAGGACTGGACAAGAGAGCTAGCAGCCCAGGCTTGGACTTCAAGCCAGAGACTGGACAAGGACGAGGATTGGCAAGCAGGCAGGACGAGGCTGGAGTCTAGAGGCGAGGCTTGGCAGGAGGCAGGAGGCTGGAGTCTTCAGGCTTGAGGCTTGAGACTAGAGGCTAGAGACTTGGCTTAGCAAGAGGCTGGAGGCTGGAGACTTGAGGCGAGGCGAGGCTGGAGGCTGGAGGCAGGAAACGAGGTGAGGCGAGGCTGGAGGCTGGAGGCAGGAGACGTGAGGCGAGGCGAGGCTGGAGGCTGGAGGCAGGAGACTTGAGGCGAGGCAACGCTAGAGGCTGGAGGCAGGAGACGAGGTGAGGCGATGCTGGAGGCTGGAGGCAGGAGACTTGAGGCGAGGCGAGGCTGGAGGCAGGAGACTTGAGGTGAGGCTTGGTAGGCTCCTCCCGGGCAGGGCGCGGATCACCATCCGACAGAGGCATGGGACAGGAAGGGACAGAATCAACCCCAGGTAACGGTAAGACGGCCTGGCTTACCTGGGTGGAGACAAGAGACAGGAAGGGAGCTAGGTACAGGGTGGCTCGAGGATAGGACTGCAGGCGAGACGAGGGGAGAGTTACCGGCAACACAAGGCAAGGCTTCTGGCAAAGCAAGGCGAAACGAGAACTTCAGGCGAAGCGAGGGTTACCGGCAAGACAAGGCAGGGCTTCAGGCGAGGAAACAGAAGGCAGAGCAAGGGATAAAAGGAGTAAGGACAAGAACAATCCAGCAGCCACATGCTGGTTTCTGAAGGTATATATTCAGCCAGCCCCTACGAGCATCAGCTGACTCATTTAGAGCTCAACAAGCCAGAAACAGGGTAGTCAGGAAAACCTGGAGCATGGGTCGATGGACCGGACCGTGAACCGGACTACGGACTTCACGGACCGGACCACGGACTTCACGGACCGGACCATGACAGGTACATGTTGTATTTAAAGGACAGGCTGGTAGGAAGAGGGAATGGCGTGGTCTGTTGTTAATAAATGTTATCAAATCGTTCGAAAGGGTTGACATAGGACAGCAAGGTGTTGCATTATTATGGGTAGAACTAAGGATCTTCAAGGATAAAAAGACTGATGGGAAATATATACAGACCCCTAAACAGTAGTAAAGATGTTGTCTGCAAATTATAATGGAAAACAGAAAATGTATATCAAAAGTTAAATATTGTGATAGTCAGGAGGTACTTCAATATGCAGGTAGATTAGGAAAATTAGACTGGTGCTGGATCCCAAGAGAGAGATTTTCTAGATTGTGTATGAGATATCCTTTTAGAATAGCTCGTGGTTGAGCCCGCTAGGGGATCAACTATTCTAGATTGGGTGTTGTGCAATGTATTGGTTTAAGGTAAAGGAACCCTGAGGAGCGAAGTGATACTATGATAGAAATCACCCTGATATTTGAGGAGAAGCTGAAGTCAGATGCATCAGTATTACACTGGAGTAAAGAGAATTACAGAGGTACAAGAAGAGGAACTATCTAAAAGTGATCAGAAAGGAACACCATCTTGGATGAAGGCAGAGCAACAATGGCTGTAATCTCTGGGGGCAATTCTGAAGGTACAGGAGATATACATCCCAAAGAGGAAGAAATATTCTAAAGAAAGAATGACATAACTGTGGCTTCCAAGAGAAGGCAAACCCATCATAAAAGCCAAAGAGGGCATATAATAGAGCAACAATTCATGGGAAGGCGAACGAGTGGGAAGCTTTTAAGTGCTAATAGGAGGCAACTGAAAAGTCATAAAGAACGGAAAGTGGAGTACAAAGGTAAAGTAGGCAATAATATTATAGAGGATACCAAGAAGTTTCTTCAGCTTTATGAAGTGTGAGGGGAGAGGCGAGATTAGATATTGGACCTCTAGAAAATGATGCTGAGAGGAAGTCCTGTGATTTTGGGAAAAGGAAATGGTGAATGAACTGATTGAGTATTTTGCATCAGTCTTCACTGTAGAAGGCACTAGCAGTATGGCAGAGATCCGAGAGTGTCTAGGCCAGAAGTGTGTGATGTTGCTGTAATTAGGCTAGGGCTCTTGAGAAAATAAAAGATCTAAAGATGGAAAGGTCAGCTTAAAAGTGGGAATAATTGGAAATCAGACGAGGGGATTAAGACCTAATGAAGGAGATAATAGCAAGATAGGGCAATGCCGGACGGGACCATGATACTACAACCCCTCAATGGGAGCCTCCAGGCGAGCGTCTAGGCTTGTCCGGATGGTCCCGATGGAAGTCTTGGATGAGGGAGGGGTCCAGGATGAAGGATCGGGACGTACCCTTCCCAGTCGACCGGGTATTGGAGGCCCCTGCCACGACGGCGCACATCTACAAGCCGCCGGATGGTTGTCGATGATCCGGGCAGGTGAAGGGGTTTCGATCAGAGGACACAAGGGGCTGACGGAAAGAGGTTTTAATTGGGAAACCTGAAAAGTAGGGTGGATATGCATAGACGTTGGTAGTTGAAGTCGGACTGCTGTGGAGTGGATGATACTTCCGACCTCGAAAGGTACCAGGAAGCGAGGGCGACTTTCTTTGGCTCACTTTTGAGAGTAATGACTTTGGATGAGAGCCACACCTTCTGCCCATGTCGATACTCAGGCGGAGTCCGGTGTCGATCGGCAATCCTCAGGGCCGTGCGTGTGTGTCCTCCCAAAGACATAGGAACGGGTATCCGCCTCCATGGAAGGCCACCAAAAGTGTCTTTTCAGGAGAGCCAGGGTCCGATCAATCCCGGGGTGGCAGGCGAACTGAGATGTGCGCCCTCACTGGAGAACCTGAGATCTGACGGAATCAGGCACTAAAAGGTGATCGGCGGGTCCCTTGCCGGGGTCACGGTCATGCCGTTGGGTTTCCTTTACTATGGACTCAATTTCCCAGGTGATAGTTGCCGCCAGACAGGATTGTGGGAGGATAGTCTATGGGCTGGAAGTGTCCTCCTTGGAATTGTATTGGATGGGAGAGCGCGTCAGGTTTCCCGTTCTTGGACCCTGGACGGTATGTGAGAGAAAATTTGAATCATCCAAAAAATAATGCCAACGGGCCTGGCGGGAGTCCAAACGTTTGGCGGTCTGAATAAATCCCAGGTTCTTATGATCAGTCCAAACAAGAAACCGGTGTTCCGCCCCCTCCAGCCAGTGCCTCCACTCCTCCAATGCCAGCTTGACCCCCAGTAGTTCCCGATTCCCCACATCGTAGTTCAGCTCGGCGGGGGACAGCGACGAGGAAAGGCGGCACAAAGATAAAGCTTCTCGACCGGACTCGATCGTTGGGACAGGACTGCTCCCACCCCAGAGACGGAGGCGTCAACCTCAACAATGAATTGAGGGGTGGGTCCAGTTGGACCAGGATGGGCGCTGTCGTGAAATGTCTCTTTAGTTCCGTGAAAGCGGAATCGGCCTCGGAGTCCCAAAGAAAAGGTGTTGTGGAAGAAGAAAGTCGGGTGAGGGGCGCCGCCACCCGACTGTAATCCCTGATAAACCGGCGGTAAAAGTTTGCAAATCCCCAAAACCGCTGAAGTTGTTTGTGGGTCGTGGGTCTGGGCCATTCTTCCATCGCCCGGATTTTCTCGGGCGATGGCCGCTCTCGATGATGTTGTCCAGGAAGCTGACCGAGCGAACCTGGAACTCACACTTTTCCGCCTTCACAAATAACTTGTTCTCCCACAGTCTCTGGAGGACTGGACGGACATGGTGAATGTGTTTCCGGAGGCTGATAGAAGATATTAAGATATCATCTAGGTAGACGAACACGAAGCGGTTAATAAAGTCCCTCAACACATCATTTATTAGGGCTTGAAAAACGGAAGGGGGCCTTGGCGTGGCCAAACGGCATGAGCACGCATTCGAAGTGGCCCAATGGTGCATTAAAGGCCGTCTTCCACTCGTCTCCCTCCCTCATCCTCACCAGATTGTAGGTGCCTCGAAGTTCCAACTTCAAGAAGGTGGTGGCTCCGTGAAGTGGTTCAAATGCCGAGTTAATGAGGGGCATTGAGTACTTATTTTTAACTGTTATATTGTTATAATGGCCGCAGAGGACAGGTATCCCGGAAATGTCCAGGCTGGCCGCAATGGTAACAATCCCCAGCACTCCGCCTCCGAAGTCGTTCGGCAGGGGAGAGACAGTTCCATCCCAGCTGCATCGGTTCCTCCCCCAGGATAGTGGGGACGGTCGGAGCAGGAGCTATACTTGGAGCGGCCGGGAAAGGGAGGCTGGCTGAAGATGGTAAGGTGGGACGTGGGCTGACCCGAGGAGTGGGGCGACTGGTCTTTTCTCTCAGACGCTCTTGAAGTCGATTATCGAGCCTGCTGGCGAGAGAGATCAGAGAGTCCAGGCTGTCCGCGTCATCCCTCGCTGCCCATTCATCTTTTATCTTATCTGAGAGGTCTTGCCGAAACACTTCCCGTAGTGCCTCGTCATTCCACCCAAAGTCGGCCGCTAATATTCGGAACTCGCTGGAGTATTTTCCTAGCTTCGCGAACCGTGACAGAGAGTGAGCAAGCGCTTAGTGGTGTCCTTACCGTGAATGGGATGTTCAAAGACCTTCCTCATTTCGGAGACGAAGGAGGAGAAAGAGGAACAGATCTCTGGTCGGTTGTCCCAGATCGCAGTGGGCCATGCCAAGGCAACCCCTCGTAACAGCCCCATGATGTACGCAATGTTTGATATGTCCGAAATGTACGTACGTGGCTGTCACTCAAAGACCAAAGAGTATTGTAATAAGAAGGCCCGGCACTTCCCCGGTGTCCAGCGTCTGGTTCCGGTTCGGGTACGTACGACTCTCGAAGGGATTGTGTTGCCGACCCAAGGGGCGTAGCCATCCCAGGCTGTGTGGTTTGGTCAGACGGGGCTCTTGGAAGGGACGGAGTAAGGGAAGTGGATACCCGGTGACCGGCTCACTGTCCTTCCTTACATTCAAGGACAACGCACGAAGGTTTTCCGTGACCTCTCTGAGCAGTTGGTCGTGGGCGCCCAGTAGGTAGCCCTGGCTGGCGAGGGCCTGTTGCACGGGGTCCGTGTCCGCTGGGCTAATTCTGGCCAGGTCGTTCTGTTGCAAGCACGTGGCTGGGGACGAACCAAAGAGCAGGACACAGGCACGGAGACAGGGTCGTGAGGCGTTAGTGCAGCCGCGAACGTGGAACAGGTATTCAGGAGAATCTTTACACGGAGACAGGTTTACTTAGATTATACAGGGATTGGTGCGGAATTTAGAACTAACAGTCCGAAGGAATCAGGAAACCGGTTTACACACACTAGAATGGTCCAACGAACTGGCGAAGCATGACAGCGACGCCAGGGTTCTTATCCTCAGTTCGCTGATGGAAAGCAGTTGTGCTGTAATTAATGAAAACTGGGAATAATTGGAAATCGGACGAGGGGATTAAAACCTAATCAAGGAGATAATAGCAGGATGGGGCATTGCCGGACGGGACCATGACATTAATAGTTGACTCAGAAACAAAACTTCAAGAACCACTCTCTATAGTGGCAGCAGAAAGTAATCGCAGACGCCTCTCAATCAACACCAGGAGGACAGAAAGTATTGTCATCTCCAGAAAGATAAACAGCACAAAATGTGTGATCAAATCGGAAATGCAAGCATCAAACAAGTCAACAAATTCAGATATCTTGGCAGCCTAATAACAAGTGATGGCAGTTGCGACACGGATCAAATACAGAATAGCAATGGCGAAAGAAGCTTTCCAAAAAATGAAGACGATATTAACAGACAAAGATGAGCACGTACCCTAAAACAGTATAATGCAGTGCTACATTTATTCTATCCTGACTTATGGAAGTGAATGCTGGACTATTTCCCCAGCAATGGAAAAGAGACCAGAAGCAGCTGAATTATGGTTCTACCACAAAATGTTAAAAATATCATGGACCACACACACATCAAATGAAGAAGTTCTCAGAAGAGCCCAAGTGGTTCGATCACTCATACCAACAATGAGAGAAAGACAACTCAGATTCCTAGAACACATCATGCAGAAAGGTGAACTGGAAAAACTCATACTCTCTGGAACGATCGAGGTGAGCAAACCTAGAGGAAGACCTTGGCTTAGGTACATCAAAAGCCTACCCAAGTGGCTACACATCGAGGAAATGGAAATCATCCAAAGAACGACGGATAGATCTGTATGGAAAACCATGGTCACCAACGTCCGCATCAGATGTGGTACCGAGACAGACAGACAGACAAGGATGGTGGCGGAACACTCCCTTGGCAGATAAAAAGGACCACATATGACTGCTAGATGTTCCAGATCAGGTGAGCAGTACTGAGACAGAACTGCCATGTCTGTGCAGTTAATCATAAAGTATACTCCATCTCTGTCTTTAAAAGGCTGAGCTGTCCTGTCTTAATGGTGAATGGTGAAGCCATCGAGCTACTGTGCTGCACTTGAAATTTGTTGCATTTGTAACTATGTTTCCATGAAGCACAGTGGTCCCCAGTGTCTGTCTGGTACAGCAATTTTGCTGTGATGTCTTCAGTTTTATTTTCCAGAGACTGTACATCCGCTCACAGGACTGTCGGAGTGGGGGTCTGAAGCCTGTGCATTTCGAGCTTACCTGCAGCCCAGCACACTTCCCTCGCTTCCTATTTCTTAAAGGGGAACTGCACTTGCGACTTCAGCCTGCAGTCTGGGATCCGTCATTTCTGAGTTTCGATAATTTTCTGAACCGTCTTCAGAAGTATGTATGGCTGTGACTGAGGATATCAGCTGCAGTGGTCCTGAATGGGAATATTTGATGATACCCATCAGAGCAACACACAACCAGTCGACCCTTTTCAGCACCATATGAAAGCAGATATACAACCAAACGAAACAATGTTTGGTTTTGAGGGGGACCTGTCATGGTGTACCTCAGTGAGGTAGGGTACAGGAACCATGGTGTACAAAGGCTGTTGAAAATCTAGTCAAGGAAAGAAAAGCTAATGAAAGGTTCAAAAAACTAGGCAATGATAGAGATTTAGAAAATTATAAGGTGAGCAGGAAGGAGCTTAAGAATGAAATTAGGAGAGCCAGAAGGGGCCATTAGAAGGCCTTGGCGAGCTGGATTAAGGAAAACCCCAAAGTATTCTACAAGTATGTAAAGAACAAAACGATAAGATGTGAGAGAATAGGACCAATCAAGTGTGACAGTGGAAAAGTGTGTATGGAACCGGAGGAGATAGCAGAGGTACTTAATGAATACTTTGCTTTAGTACTCAGTATGGAAAAGGACCTTGGCAAATGTAGGGATGACTTGCAGTGGACTGAAAAGCTTGAGCATGTAGACATTAAGAAAGAGGATGTGTTGGAGGCTTTTGGAAAGCATCAAGTTGGACAAGTTACTGGGACTGGACGAGATATATTATGGGAGGCAAGGCAAGAGATTGCTGAGCTCTGGCAATGACCTTTGCATCATCAGCAGGTACAGGAGAGTTTCTGGAGGATTGGAAGGTTGCAGATGTTGTTCCCTTATTCAAGAAAAGGAGTAAAATAGCCCAGAGAATTATAGACCGGTGGGTCTTACTTCAGTGGTTGGTAAGTTGATGGAGAAGATCCTGATAGGGAGAAATTATGAACATTTGGAGAGATATAATATGATTAGGAGTAGTCAGGATGGCTTTGTCAAGGGCAGATTGTGCCTGATTGAATTTTTTGAGGATGTGACTAAACACATTGATGAAGGAAGAGCAGTAGATGTAGTGTATATGGATTTCAGCAAGGCATTTAATAAGGTACCCCATGCAAGGCTTATTGAGAAAGTAAGGAGGCATGGGATCCAAGGGGACATTGCTTTGTGGATCCAGAATTGGCTTGCCTACAGAAGGCAAAGAGTGGTTGTAGCTGGGTCATATTCTGCATGGAGTTCCGTAACCAGTGGTGTGCCTCAGGGATCTGTTCTGGGACCCCTTCTTTTCATGATATTTAAAAATGACCTGGATGAGGAAGTTGAGGGAATGGGTTACTAAATTTGCCGATGACACAAAGATTCTGGGAGTTGTGGATAGCGTGGAGGCCTGTCAGAGGTTACAGCGGGATATCAATAGGATGCAAAACTGGGCTGAGAAGTGGCAGATGGAGTTCAACCCAGCTAAGTCTGAGATGGTTCATTTTGGTAGGTCAAATATGATGGAGATGGCAGAATATAGTATTCATGGTAAGACTCTTGGCAGTTTGGAGGATCAGAAGAATCTTGCAGACTGAGTCCATAGGACACTCAAAGATGCTGCGGAAGTTGACTCTGTGGTTAAGACAGCATACGGTGCATTGGCCTTATCATCATCATCATTGATCCTGTGGATAGCCAGAGGCTTTTTCCCGGGGCTGAAATGGCTAGCACGAGAGAACACTGTTTTAAAGTGCAGAGGAGATGTCCAGGGTGTTTTTTATGGAGAGAATGGTGAGTGCGTGGAATGGGCAGCCATTCACAGTGGTGCAGGTGGATACAATAGGTTCTTTTAAGAGACTCCTGGGTAGGAATATGGAGTTTATAAAAATAGAGGCTATGGGTAGCCCCAGGTGATTTCTGAAGTAAGTACATGTTTGGCACAGAATTTTGGGCTGAAGGGCCTGCATTGTGCTGTAGGTTTTCTATGCTTCTATGTTTCTAATCTTTGGAACTTGCAGGAATATATGCTTTGTGATTAGGAAGCCACCATTGATTGCTTCTTTATAGTTTAGCTCGATGACAAATATCACATTCCACATAAAGAAACTCAGTTTTGTTCTGATTATGAAAGTATAATGTTCTGGTGAAGATTTCTACTGCTGTGCTGTGAGGTATTTTATTTTAGCAGTTTTCTGTAAAAGCAGTGAAGTGCGCTTTGGCTTCGGCTAAAGATAAGGAGCCATGTTGTCCAAGTTAGGAATGTTGTGTCAGTCAATTGCAGCTTTCTGTCCAGTGGAAGATTCGGGAGAGCTGGGTGGAATCAGATTTCTGTAGGACAGCAGATGAAAATGATGAGAAAATCTACAGATGCTAGAAATCCAAGCCACTCACAGAAAATGCTGGAGGAACTCAGCAGGCCAGGCAGCATCTATGGAAAAGAGTAAACATTCGACGTCTTGGCCAGAAACGTCAACTGTTTACTCCTTTGCACAGATGCTGCCTGGCTTGCTGAGTTCCTCCAGCATTTTGTATCTGAAGGACAGAAGTCTGGTTTGGGGTCTTTTGGTGATACCTGCCAAGCGGGGCACAAGGGAGATGCTGCAGAATGCTGTTGGAAGGAGAGTCCCAGTTGTAAGAAGTGCGTCATGCAAGTGAATGGCTCCAAGGAGGAAGGGCCAATACTCCAGAGAGAACTATTTCATTCAAGATGGTCTTTGAAGATAGTTCAGAATGTGGCAGGTGTTTTTGATGCAGACCCTGGGCCCAGTGCATTTGTAAAGTGAAACAACTCCGACTAATGCAGAAATGAGCTCCAACACTTAAGTGCACATTGGACTAGTTTAGTTGCAATGGGCCCTTTTATTTTTTGGTAACTTTTTGTTAATGTTGACAATTTGGTAAATATACTTTCTCTCTGATTTTATACGGTGCACGATCTCTTATTTCTTGGCTACAAAAATTTGTGTCTGGACAGTATTTTACACAGCATTCACTACAACCTATGTCGCTTAATTACGAACATCCATACTATCCTGTTTGGTTGAACCCCAAATCATACCAACCCTGAACATGTGTTGCTTATGAAAGGTGGCCTTCTCATCACTGAGTCTCGTGGCTATTAACAGAGTTAGCTAACGAGCTAAGTTTCTATACTGATGAGAGGGTTACAAAAATAATGAAAAGGAGATAAAACAAGACAAGTCATGAAATGATGTGTTTACATCAGCGATAGACTGCACACACGTTCTGATACTTTGGGATTAAGGTGAAGCCCACATCTGACGAGAGCTCCAGATTGGTAACGTTTGGCGGAACTTGAAACCTGAACCTTTGTATCAGGATGGCAAAGAACAGAAAAAGCTCCCTCCTGGCCAGGGACTGCCCTGCACAGGCCCTGGGACTTGCAAAACAGAGTGGCAAAACAATGTCAATTTTCAAAAACCAGAGTTAGTCACCCTCACCCCAAGACATTGAACAGTAACATTTTATAATGGGAATGCAAGGTAGCAGTATTTCTTCCTCTACAGATGCGGCCTGGCTTGCTGTAAATTCTCTACTTTTTCTTTCAATTCAGATTCCCAACCATTGTGTGTTTCCCATTGTTCTGGCCATTTTCCCGTATCCTTTTTCACCTCCTCTCGTCAGATTATCTGGCCCTCCCCATGTGTCTTTATCTCTCACTCAGCCAGCACCACCCTCATCTTCATCTTTATTTTCTCTTGATCTTCACCCTGTCATGGACATTCCCTTCACCTCCGGAGGCATCCCCACTTCTCTGCAACTTCAACCATTGTTTCCCAAGTATTGCTAGTTCCACCAAAAAGTATTAGCTCCAATGTTAACTTTCACTCACTTATCATTGACGCTGATTGACCTACTGAGTATTTCGATAACACCCTGATTTTCTTTCACAATATGATAGTGCTGGAGTGGGGACTGAGGACATTTCTGGGATGTCCCGTGGAAGAAGCACTTCGGTCATGAGGAAGGTTTTGATGGTTTTCCCTTGAGGGAGCAGTATAGGAGGAGATGTGTTTCTGTGCTGTGTAACACCATGAATCTACACTCAGTGGCAACTTTATTAAGTAGCTCCTGTATCTAAGGAAGTGAGCACTGTGTGTATGTTCATTGTCTTCTGCTGTTGTCGTCCATCCACTTCACGGTTCAACATGTTGTACATTCAGAGGTGCTCTTCTGCACACCAGTGTTCTAACACATGGTTATTTGAGTTATTGTTCCTTTTCTGTCAGCTTAAACCAGTCTGGCCCTTCTCCTCTGACCCACTTTTAATTACAAGGCATTTCTTCCAACTGAACTGCCAGTCACTGATGCTTTTTCCTTCTCACATCAGTCTTTGCAAACGCTAGAGACTGTTGTGCGTGAAATCCTCGGAAGTCAGTAGTTTCTAAGGTATCCAAACCACCCTGTCTGGTGCCAACAATCATTCCTCTGACGAAGTCACTGAGGTCACATTTCTTCCCCATTCTGATATTTGCTCTGAACAACACTGACCCTCTTGACCATGTCTGTTTGTTTCTATGCACTGAGTTGCTGCCACATGATTGGCTGATTAGAATTTTGAATTAACGAGCAGGTGTATCTAATAAAGTGGCCACGGAGTATGTGATTGCACTTAATAAAACTGAGGGGTATAGACAGGATCACTGCCTGAGACAGTAGTTTAAACAGAGTTGTTGACAGCATTTAGGAAACATGTGGATAATCACTGAAATTGAATAGAAAATAGCAGTTCCAAGTTCTGGAAGATGTGATTGATACTGATTGGTGCACAGTGGTTGGCATAGAATAGTGGGCAGAATGGCCTGTTTCCATGCTCAATGACTATGACTTATTTTCCACCATCTACATATGTTTGCTTTACCATCTGACATAAACAATCCTTCCAACAAATGGGCCAAGATCAGAGGAGAAATCTCACTAACCTACAATCCAGTAATCTAAACTTCTTACCCATTGAAAAAGGAGTAAAGGCATCTCTCTTCACAAACTTCCCTTCAGCATCCAGAAAGTTGGAAGGGTTGAAGTCATTTGGGGATTTCCACTGAGTTTTGTCACACAGCACCGAGGTTAGCAAAGGGATCACTGGTGTGCCCTAAGAATGTAATTTACAAATTAGGTTGTTATTCCCTTTGAGGATTATCACTGAAAGTATTTTCACTAGAACAGAATTATCAAACTTGGCAACTATTCCACACTTCAGGTACATTCGTACCTCTAACAGATCTCCAAAGTCCTTCACTCAGCCAAGATCAACCATGAATGTTGTATCCTAGCTGTCTATGTGATATGCTGGTCAGGGCAGTATGATATGGAGGGATAGCTATTGCCCATGCAGCAGGCTCTCATGCTCCACATAGCTGATCAATCCAAAGACCATAAGACCATATGATATAGGAGCAGAATTAGGCCATTTGGCACATTGAGTCAACTCCACCATTTCATCATGGCTGATCCAATTTTCCTCTCAGTCCCAATCTCCTGACTTCTCTTCATATTCCTTCATGTCATGGACAATCAAAAATCAATCAACCTGCCTTAAATATACATGAAGACTTGGCCTCCACAGCCCTGGGACAAAGAATTCCACAGAGTCACCACTCTCTGGGGAAAAAAAAATCGTCCTCATCTCCGTTCTAAAAGAACATCCCTCTATTCTGAGGCTGTGTCCTCTGGTCTTAGCCTTTACTACTCCATTCTTCCAATCTATCCAAGTCTCTCTGCAGACTCTCCGTTTCCTCAGCACTACTGGCCCCTCCACCTATCTTCGTATCGTCAGCAAACTTAGTCACAAAGCCATCTATTCCATAATCCAAATCGTTGATGTACAATGTTAAAAGAAGCAGCCACGATACGGACCCCTGTGGAACAGCACTGGTAACCGGCAGCCAACCAGAATAGGATCCCTTTATTCCCACTCTCAGTTTCCTGCCAATCAGCCAACACTCTATCCACGTATGTAACTTCCCCGTAATTCCATGGGCTCTTGTTAAGTAGCCTCATGTGTGGCACCTTGACAAAGGCCTTCTGAAAATCCAAACATACAACATCCACTGCATCTCCCCTGTCTAGCCTACTGGTAATTTCCTCAAAAATTTGTAATAGGTTCGTTACGCAGGATTTTCCTTTAAGGAATCCATGCTGAGTTGTGCCTATCTTGTCATATGCCTCCAGGTACTCTGTAACCTCATCCTTGACAATCGACTCCAACAACTTCCCAACCACCGATGTCAAGCTAACAGGTCTATAATTTCCTTTTTGCTTCCTTGCCCCCTTCTTAGATAGCGGAGTGACATTTGCAATCTTCCAGTTCTCCGGAACCATGCCAGAATCTATCGACTTTTGAAAGATCATCGCTAATGCCTCCATAATCTCAACAGCTACTTCCTTCAGAACATGCGGGTGCATTCCATCTGGTCCGGGAGATTTATCTACCTTCAGACTATTCAGCTTCCTGAGTACTTTCTCTGTCATAATTGTGACTGCGCACACTTCTCTTCCCTGCCACCCTTGAGTGTCTGGTATACTGCTGATGTCTTCCTCAGTGAAGACTGATTCAAAATACTCGTTCAGTTCCTCTGCCATCTACTTATCTCCCATTACAATTTCTCCAGCATCATTTTCTATCGGTCCTATATCTACTCTCACCTGTCTTGTACTCTTTATATACTTGAAAAAGCTTTTAGTATCCTCTTTGATGTTATTTGCTAGCTTCATTTCACAGTTAATCTTTTCCCTCTTAATGACCTTCTTGGTTTCCTTTTGTAAGGTTTTAAAAACTTCCCAATCCTCTGTCTTCCCACTAATTTTTGCTTCCCTGTGTGCCCTCTCCTTTGCTTTAACTTTGGCTTTGACTTCTCTTGTTAACCACGGTTGCAACCTTCTTCCACTCGAAAATTTCTTCGTTTTTGGAATATACCTGTCTTGCACCTTCCTAACTTCTGACATAAACTCCAGCCACTGCTGCTCTGCGTCTTTCCCGCCAGTGTCCCTTTCCAGTCAACTTTGGTCAGTTCCTCTCTCATGCCACTGTAATTTCCGTTACTCCACTGAAATATCGACACATCAGATTTCAGCTTCTCTTTTTCAAATTTCACAGTGAACTCAATCATGTTATGATCACTGCCTCTTAAGGGTTCCTTCACCTCAATCTCTCTAATCACCTCCGGTTCATTACACAATATCCAATCCAGTACAGCCAATCCCCTAGTGGGCTCAACAACAAGCTGTTCTTAAAAGCTATCTCGCAGACATTCTACAAATTCTCTCTCTTGAGATCCAGTGCCGACCTGATTTTTCCCAATCCACTCGCATCTTAAAATCCCCCACAATTATCATAACACTGCCCTTCTGACAAGCCTTTTCTATTTCCTGTCGTAATTTGTAGTCCACATCCCTGCAGCTGTTTGGAGCCCTATAAATAACTGCCATCAGGGTCCTTTTACCCCTGCAATTTCTTAGCTCAACCCGTAAAGATGCCACACCTTCCGATCGTATATCACTTCTTTCTAATGATTTAATATCATTTCTCACCAATAAACCCACGCTTCCCCCTTTGCCTACCCTCCAATCCTTCCGATACACCGTGTACCGTTGGACATTCAGCTCCCAGAGACATGCATCCTTTAGTCAGGTCTCAGTGAATGCCACAATATCATACCTGCCAATCTGCAGCTGTACCACACGATCATCCACCGTATTCCTTATGCTGTGTGCATTTAAGTATAACATCTTAAGAATAGCATTTGGTACTTCTCGATTTGATTTCACTGCAACCTTATTTCATTGCAACTTTATTGCACTGCAACTCATCCCAATGGCTACAAATTTGCCTGTCTTTCCTGACATCTCCACTGCTCACTATCTTAGATTTATTTCTATTTTTCCCTTCCTCTGCTCTGTCATTCCGGTTCCCATCCCCCTGCCGAATTAGTTTAAACCCTCCCTAACAGCACTATTAAACTTTCCCGCCAGGATATTGGTCCCCTTCGGGTTCAGGTGCAATCTGTCATTTTTCAACAGGTCATACTACCCCGGGAAGAGATCCCAATTATCCAAGAATCTGAAGCCCTGCCCCCTGCACCAGTCTCTCATCCACGCATTCATCTGCCTGACCCTACTATTCTTGCCCTCGCTAGCACGTGGTACAGGTAATAATCCCGAGATTACAACCCTGGAGATCCTTCTTCTTAGCTTCCTTCCGAACTTCTGGAAATCTAAACAGACGTACTTTTTAAACCGTTAGCTCGTACTGTTAGCTGTGAGAGCCCTGCTGTTCCTGTCTGTCCGGGCCGATTCGCGAAGTGGGGTGGGGTGGTGGGGAGAAAAAAAGAGTTGGTGCTTCGCTCTCGCCTCTTCCCGTTTACCGCTGAAGCCCGTGGAAGCCAAAGCCCTACACCCTGCTCCCACTCACTCCGCTGCCCGCTGTATAGGGTGGTCTCCTTTTTAAACTCTCCGCACTGTTCTGTTGACGTGATGCGCCTGCGCAGTCTCGTCCTTCTTGCACTCGAAGAAGTTTTTTATAAAAAACTGCCTTCCTTCAGAATTCATCTCCCGCGACGCTCGGTAGTCCCGATCCAAAAGACAGCCGTTGGTAGCAAGCTGCCTTTTTAAACTCTCCACGGTGTTTCTTGGCATACAGACCACACACTCTGCAAACCTCACCGACCTCCTTCAGAGATGAAAAAGCAGCAGATTGTTTAATCGACCCAAAAAGACGCCATTAAAATGTAGATCACTGGTTCCAATTGCACTTAGCTTTATAAAATAATCATATTTGATAGAAGAAATAAAATAAATAGTTTTGTGAATTGTCTGAAGGACAACGCTATTGGTCACGTTGTATGCTGGCACCATCTTCTTCACCAGAACCGGAACCTTCATTAACAACAGGAATACTGCAGATGCCGGAACCTTCATTATTTCTTTATATTTAACTTGCGAAGGGTGGGTACGCTATGAACGGCAAGACCCTTATTGGTATTGATGAGAAGAGGGATCTTGGGGTGCAAGTTCTTTGCTCCATGAAAGTGGCGACATAGGTCTTCAGAATGGTTAAGATGGCAGATGGCATGCTTGCCTTTGTAAGTCGAGGCATTGAGTTCAAAGTTCTGGAAGTTACTTTGCAGCTTTATGAAACTCTAGTTAGCCTGCATAACATTCAGTTCTGCTTACCCCATTATTGGAGGGACGTTGAGCCTTTGGAGAGGGTACAGACGAGGTTTACCAGAAGGTTGCCTGATTAGAGAGCATGTGCTATCATTATCATAAAGGGGGGCGCTGGTGGTGGACCCAAATGCAAGACACAGACACTGAAGATCAAGGAACAGGACTAGGATGCTGGACCTGGGCTAGGACATGACCAAGAAACAGGGAACCCAGATTAGGAACTATGAACTGGACCTGGGCTTGGACACCGAGCCAGAGACTGGACAACGACCTAGAACCTAGGTCTTGCCTCGGGCTCGGATCCCAGAACCTGGCAAGCACATGACATAGAAATATAGAAACATAGAAAATAGGTACAGGAGTAGGCCATTCGGTCCTTCGAGCCTGCACCGCCATTTATTATGATCATGGCTGATCATCCAACTCAGAACCCCGCCCCAGCCTTCCCTGCATACCCCCTGACCCCCGTAGCCACAAGGGCCATATATAACTCCCTCTTAAATATAGCCAATGAACTGGCCTCAACTGTTTCTTGTGGCAGAGAATTCCACAGATTCACCACTCTCTGTGCGAAGAAGTTTTTTCTAATCTCGGTCCTAAAAGGCTTCCCCTCTATCCTCAAACTGTGACCCCTCGTTCTGGACTTCCCCAACATCGGGAACAATCTTCCTGCATCTAGCCTGTCCAATCCCTTTAGGATCTTATACGTTTCAATCAGATCCCCCCTCAATCTTCTAAATTCCAACGAGTACAAGCCTAGTTCATCCAGTCTTTCTTCATATGAAAGTCCTGCCATCCCAGGAATCAATCTGGTGAACCTTCTTTGTACTCCCTCTATGGCAGGGATGTCTTTCCTCAGATTAGGGGACCAAAACTGCACACAATACTCCAGGTGTGGTCTCACCAATGCCTTGTACAACTGCAGTAGTACCTCCCTGCTCCTGTACTCGAATCCTCTCGCTATAAATGCCAGCATACCATTCGCCTTTTTCACCGCCTGCTGTACCTGCATGCCCACTTTCAATGACTGGTGTATAATGACACCCAGGTCTCGTTGCACCTCCCCTTTTCCTAATCGGCCACCATTCAGATAATAATCTGTTTTCCTATTTTTGCCACCAAAGTGGATAACTTCACATTTATCCACATTTAATTGCATCTGCCATGAATTTGCCCACTCACCCAACCTATCCAAGTCACCCTGCATCCTCTTAGCATCCTCCTCACAGCTAACACTGCCACCCAGCTTCGTGTCATCCGCAAACTTGGAGATGCTGCATTTAATTCCCTCATCCAAGTCATTAATATATATTGTAAACAACTGGGGTCCCAGCACTGAGCCTTGCGGTACCCCACTAGTCACCAGCTGCCATTCTGAAAAGATCCCGTTTATTCCCACTCTTTGCTTCCTGTCTGCTAACCAACTCTCCACCCACACCAATACCTTACCCCCAATACCGTGTGCTTTAAGTTTGCACACTAATCTCCTGTGTGGGACCTTGTCAAAAGCCTTCTGAAAATCCAAATATACCACATCCACTGGTTCTCCCCTATCCACTCTACTAGTTACATCCTCAAAAAATTCTATGAGATTCTTCAGACATGATTTTCCTTTCACAAATCCATGCTGACTTTGTCCGATCATTTCACCGCTTTCCAAATGTGCTGTTATGACATCCTTGATAACTGACTCCAGCAGTTTCCCCACCACCGACGTTAGGCTAGCCGGTCTATAATTCCCCAGTTTCTCTCTCCCTCCTTTTTTAAAAAGTGGAGTTACATTAGCCACCCTGCAATCCTCAGGAACTAGTCCAGAATCTAACGAGTTTTGAAAAATTATCACTAATGCATCCACTATTTCTTGGGCTACTTCCTTAAGGACCCTGGGATGCAGACCATCTGGCCCTGGGGATTTATCTGCCTTCAATCCCTTCAATTTACCTAACACCACTTCCCTACTAACATGTATTTCTCTCAGTTCCTCCATCTCACTGGACCCTCTGTCCCCTACTATTTCTGGAAGATTATTTATGTCCTCCTTAGTGAAGACAGAACCAAAGTAATTATTCAATTGGTCTGCCATGTCCTTGCTCCCCATAATCAATTCACCTGTTTCTGTCTGCAGGGGACCTACATTTGTCTTTACCAGTCTTTTCCTTTTTACATATCTATAAAAGCTTTTACAATCCGTTTTTATGTTTCCTGCCAGTTTTCTCTCATAATCTTTTTTCCCCTTCCTAATTAAGCCCTTTGTACTCCTCCGCTGAGCTCTGAATTTCTCCCAGTCCTCAGGTGAGCCACTTTCTCTGGCTAATTTGTATGCTTCTTCTTTGGAATTGATACTATCCCTAATTTTTCTTGTCAGCCACGGTTGCACTACCTTCCTTGATTTATTCTTTTGCCAAACTGGGACGAACAATTGTTGTAGTTCATCCATGCAACCTTTAAATGCTTGCCATTGCATATCCACCGTCAATCCTTTAAGTGTCATTTGCCAGTCTATCTTAGCTAATTTACGTTTCATACCTTCAAAGTTACCCCTCTTTAAGTTCAGAACCTTTGTTTCTGAATTAACTATGTCACTCTCCATCTTAATGAAGAATTCCACCATATTATGGTCACTCGTACCCAAGGGGCCTCTCACGACAAGATTGCTAATTAACCCTTCCTCATTGCTCAAAACCCAGTCCAGAATAGCCTGCTCTCTAGTTGGTTCCTCGACATGTTGGTTCAAAAAACCATCCCGCATACATTCCAAGAAATCCTCTTCCTCAGCACCTTTACCAATTTGGCTCACCCAATCTACATGTAGATTGAAGTCACCCATTATAACTGCTGTTCCTTTATTGCACACATTTCTAATTTCCTGTTTAATACCATCTCCGACCTCACTACTACTGTTAGGTGGCCTGTACACAACTCCCACCAGCGTCTTCTGCCCTTATTGTTACGCAGCTCTACCCATATCGATTCCACATCTTCCCGGCTTATGTCCTTCCTTTCTATTGCGTTAATCTCTTCTTTAACCAGCAACGCCACCCCACCTCCCCTTCCTTCATGTCTATCCCTCCTGAATATTGAATATCCCTGAACGTTGAGCGCCCATCCCTGGTCACCCTGGAGCCATGTCTCTGTGATCCCAACTATATCATAATCATTAATAACAATCTGCACTTTCAATTCATCCACCTTATTACGAATGCTCCTTGCATTGACACACAAAGCCTTCAGGCGCTCTTTTACAACTCTCTTAGACCTTATACAATTATGCTGAAAAGTGGCCCTTTTTAATGCTTGCCCTGGATTTGTCGGCCTGCCACTTTTACTTTTCTCCATAGTACTTTTTGTTTCTACCCTCACTTTACACCCCTCTGTCTCTCTGCCCTCGTTCCCATCCCCCTGTAGTGAACTAACCTCCTCACGCCTGGCCTCTTTAATTTGATTCCCACCCCCCCAACCATTCTAGTTTAAAGTCACCTCAGTAGCCCCCGCTAATCTCCCTGCCAAGATATTGGTCCCCCTAGGATTCAAGTGCAACCCGTCCTTTTTGTACAGGTCACGCCTGCGCCAAAAGAGGTCCCAATGATCCAAAAACTTGAATCTCTGCCCCCTGCTCCAATCCCTCAGCCACGCATTTATCCTCCACCTCATTGCATTCCTACTCTCACTGTCGCGTGGCACAGGCAGTAATCCCAAGATTACTACCTTTGCGGTCCTTTTTCTCAACTCCCTTCCTAACTCCCTATATTCTCCTTTCAGGACCTCATCCCTTTTCCTATCTATGTCATTGGTACCTATATGTACCACGACCTCTGGCTCCTCACCCTCCCACTTCAGGATATCTTGGACACGATCAGAAATATCCCTGACCCTAGCACCAGGGAGGCAGACTACCATCCGGGTCTCTGGACTGCGTCCACAGAATCGCCTATCTGACCCCCTTACTATCGAGTCCCCTATCACAACTGCCCTCCTCTTCCTTGCCCTACCCTTCTGAGCTACAGGACCGGACTCTGTGCCGGAGGCACGGCCACTGTCGCTTCCCCCGGGTAAGCTGTCCCCCCCAACAGTACTCAAACAGGAGTACCTGTTGTTAAGGGGCACAGCCACCGGGGTACTCCCTATTACCTGACCTTTCTGCTTCCCCCTCCTAACCGTGACCCATTTGTCTGCCTCCCGTGGCCCCGGCGTGACCACCTGCCTGCAACTCCTCTCTATCACCTCCCCACTCTCCCTGACCAGACGAAGGTCATCGAGCTGCAGCTCCAGTTCCGTAACGTGGTCTCTTAGGAGCTGCATCTCGACGCACTTGGCGCAGATGTAGACGTCCGGGAGGCTTGGAGACTCCAGGGCCTCCCACATCCGACACCGAGAACAGCAAACTGCCCTCACACTCATACTGCCCCTCTCCTCAAATAACAACAGAAAATGAATGCCAAACTTTCCTCGCCCGTTTCCGCCTAAGCCCGTTGGGCCGAAGCCCTTAAGCCTTCACTCTGCTCCCAGCTCACTCCGCAGCCCGCAAACTATGCTGCCCGCTCTATGAGGCTCTGTTCCTTTTAAATCTGCCGCGCTGCACACCCCGACGTCACACGCCTGCGCAGTCCCGCCTCTCAGAACGCCGTTGCAGAAAAAAAATAACGAAAATTTCAAAAATGTCTTTCTCGGCACTCCCAATCAGACTCTCAGACTCCTTCTTCGAATCAAACCCGAAGCAGGATGTCTGCCCTTTTAAATCTGCCGCGCTGCATTGCCTGACGTCACACATAGATACAAGGCTGGACGTGGCTGGGGTACCTCGAGGCTTGAGTTCTTCGAGGCTTGTGTATGGACTCCAATCCAGAGACTGGGCAAGGACCCAGAACCTGGGACTTGACTCAGGCTCGGACGCCAGACTTGGCGAGGACAAGGCGTGGCTATAGGGCACGGAGTGTCAACAGGACTGGACGTGAGACTCCTGAACAGGACAAGGGAACCCCAGGACCGGGCTGGGCAAGGTACTCCTGGGCTAGGCGAGACACATGGACAAAACGAGAACACAAAGTCAAGGCTTGGACTGGACAAGCTTCTTGGATCGTGGCTAGGACTGGACAAGACCCCGAAGCCTTGACTTGGTCGAGGGAGAGCCAGGAACGCAGAGCCTTGGTCAAGGGAGAGACAGGAACATGGAACACAGAGCCAGGACCCCCCTTGGAAGCAAGACGTAGGGCCAGGACTGATTACACAGAATGCAGAATAGGACGAGACAGTTCACAACACAAGGTAGCGGCAGATGGCCGGACCTACCTAGTGACGACGTGAACACAGATGGCTCCCAAAACTAGGTAGCGGGAAATGGCCAGACCTACCCCGCGAAGGCGTGGATACAGATGGTTCCCTACACTAGGTAGCGGCAAACTGCCAGACTTACCTAGTGAAGGCGTGGACACAGAGACAGTTCAAAACAACGAGGAAATCTGCAGATGCTGGAATTTCAAGCAACACACAGAAAATGCTGGTGAGCGCAGCAGGCCAGACAGCATCTATAGGAAGAGGTACAGGACTGATGAAGGGTCTCGGCCCGATATGTCATTTTTGCGAGGAAAGTTACATAATACTTTCGCAACTTCCAAAACAACTACCACTTGGACATCCCCCTCCAAGTCACTCACCTTCCTGACTTGGAAGCATATCGCCATCCCATCATTGTCGCTGGGTTAAAATCATGCAATTCCCATCCTAATAGCACTCTGGGTGCAGCTTCACCTAAGGGACTGCAGCGGTTCAAGAAGGCAGCTCAGTGCCACCTTCTCAAGGGTAACTAGGGATGGGCAATAAATGCTGTCTTAGTTGGCGATCTCCACATCCCAAATATTAATAATTTTAAAAAACTCTTGTTGCAGATATTACCTGTTCTAGATAAAGCTAGCCAGTGTTTCGACACTAGGAGGTCTTCTCCAAGTATTTTTTTCTGTAATACCTGAATATTTACAAGAAAAAACTGTGCAACCATGTCCAAGCCCAGGTCCTGCATCCTAGTCCTGTTCCTTGTTCTTCAGTGTCCGTGTCTTGCATTTGGGTCCGCCACCAGCGCCCCCTATTATGACAGAACAGTCCAGCCACCAGAGGCTGAATCCTGAAGCTATTTATGCAGCCAGCGCAAACGAGAATCAGCTGCTTGAACAGAAACTGGGGAAAACCGGGAATAAGGAACATGGACTGGACTGTGAACTGGAATGCAGATTTCACGGACCGGACCATGACTATCATGAGTGGTAGGACAGATTTGGGTTGCTTTCGCTGTCGAGCCAGAGGCTGCAGGGAGACGTGACAGAGCTTTACAAGATTATCAGAGGCACAGAGAGAGTGGACAGACAATATCTTTCTCTTCAGGTTGAAAGCTCTAATACCAGATGACATGCATTTAAGGTGAAGGAGGCTAATTTCGAAGATGTGAGAGGCAAAATTTTTACAAAGGGAGTAGTGGATACCTGTAATGGTCTGTCTGGGGTGATGATGGAGGTAGATACATTAGGGACTTTTAAGAGACGTTAAGATAGGCACATGAATGTGAGGAAAATTGAGGGACATGGACATTGTATGGGGAGAAGAGCTTAGGTTGATTAGCTATTGGTCACTTGGCAGGCCGAAGGGCCTGCTCCCGTGCTGTAATGTTTTATATTCCATGTTCCATAACCACTCTGGTCATCCAAACTCACATTACCGTACCTTGACATCCTGCAGTGTGCGCATCAGCTGGTCTTTAAACAACTTCCACATGTTAGAGGTGGACTCTCTTTATGGCGGCTGCTCTCAGCTTGCACTCCCTGGCTCCATTCTATTAATATCTGAATTTGCGTATGTTTTATATAAACCCCCTTAATACAAATTACATTCTGCAATACAACAACAACATGTAGACAATAACAGAGACTAACACATTCACAAACACCAAATAAATTTAAATGCTCCCATCGCTGTACCCATGGACACGGCAGGTTTCCTCGCCGGGCTGTTCGCCCAGGCAGAACCGTCCGCTGTCCGATTCCAAGAGCCAAGGTTTGCTGTCGCTGTTAAGCCCAGAAGCAAGTTTTCTGATTGGCGAAGCGAGTGCGGCGAAAGATGCATGAGCCTTCGTCACAGTTCACCTTGAGCTGCTGTGTAACAGGACATTCTGATCTGTGGTTATTCCCCCGGAGACACGTGTTGCTGAAAGATCAACTTGATGCCAGACGCCCTTCGGTCTGTCAGCACATCGAGATGTCCGCAGGGGAATTTTACCGACTGGCACATTCCTGCCTGCAGGAGTACGTGCTGAAGGATGCTAGGCGCGACTACCGCAAAAGCTCGGTAGGGAAGAGCTACAAGTATAGTTCTAAGTTGAAAGTATATATATCACCATTTACAACCCTGAGATTTGCTTTCTTTCGGGAACAGTAAATCCAAGAATCAGAAGGACCTTGCCCGACTGGGCAAACAGGCGTTGTGCAAAAGGCAGCACACTTTACAAATACAAAAGACAAAGTAATAAAATGTACACACACATAACTAGCTAACACACCGAGAAATTTAAAATTGCTGACCCCCTCCACCTCTGATCCCCCGATAAGAACTGGTTCGTGGATCTCTGGTTTCCTCCTCCTGAAGTCAGTAATCAGCTCTTCGAACTTGCTGAGATTGCTGTTGAGGTCACACTTGGCCAGATTTTCAATCTCCCAGATATATGCAGATTCATCACCACCTCAGATTCAGCTAACAACAGCGGTGTCGTCAGCCAATTTAAGTATGGCATTGGAGCTGTGCTTAGCCTCGCAACCATAAATATAAAGCGGGGTTAAGCACAAAACCTTTTGGTTAACCTCTCCTGTGCTGTTGGAAATTATGGAGAAGATGTCGCTGCCAATCCGAATTGTCTGGGGTTTCTAAGGGAGGAAATGAAGACTCCAGTTGACCGAGGGTTCTTCCGCTACTGGATAGAGAGTGGCCGGGTCGGGCGAGAAAGCCACTCAATTATTGTGGAAGCATACCATCCCGGGGGGTGGAGGGGAACATAAATAACAGCAATACTAATATTTTAAAATGTATTTTGAAAAACTTAACGCATTGACTAAGATGTTGCACGGTTTTTTTCTTGTAAATATTCATCTATTACAGAAAAAATACTAAGGGAAAATCTCCTATAGTCGAAACACTGACTAGCTTTATCTAGAACAGGTAGTATGTGCAACAAGAGTGTTTTTTTAACTATTAATGTTTGGGATCTGGACATCGCCAACTAAGACAGCATTTATTGCCCATCCCTAGTTACCCTTGAGAAGGTGGCACTGAGCTGCCTTCTTGAAGCGCTGCAGTCCCTGAGGTGTAGGTACACCCACAGTGCTATTGGGATGGGAATTGCATGATTTTGACCCAGCGACAATGATGGGACGGCGATATGCTTCCAAGTCAGGAAGGTGAGTGACTTGGAGGGGAATTTCCAAGTGGGAGTTGTTTTGGAAGTTGCGAAAGTATTATGTAACTTTCCTCGCAAGCACGAGGAAATCTGCAGATGCTGGAATTTCAAGCAACATACATAAAAATTGCTGGTGAACGCAGAAGGCCAGGCAGCAACTATAGGAGTAGGTACAGTCGATGTATCGGGCCGAGACCATTCGTCAGTCCTGTACCTCTACCAATAGATGCTGCCTGGTCTGTTGCGATCACCATCATTTTTTTATGTGTGTTACGTGTAACTTTCCTGCCCTGTTTGCCGGAATACTGAATTGAATTGCTAACGACACTCCCAGGCAGTCGGTAGGAGCGGTACAAAGTGTCCAGTCTTTGCTGGTCTCGATCGCGACTCGTCTTACCTCCATGAGAGATATGTGGGACTTCTTTAGGTCCAGGAGGTGTAGGTTCCCGATGATCGGAAGAGGAGTGGGCCCCGGGGGGAAGTTGAGCTCTATGTGAGATTTAGGCCCATTGCGAAAATAAGCGATAATCAACACGGTGAGGGCGCAGAGGAGTACCAAAGTCACAGTATCCAGTGAGAAAACACCGGCAAATGACAGGCCAGAGCAGAAGGTAACTTGCCGGGAGAGCAAGAGTTAACTAGCGAAAGAGAGGGTGCAGGAGTGTGTAGGCGGAGGATAGGAGATAGAAGCCTTGAAGGGGAAAAAGAGAGAGTGAAAAGGCAGATATTAGAAACAGAGGGAGAGATTAGGAAATCACAGCAGAGAATGAATTTCCAACGGGAGTTTGAGGATTTCACATGGACCCAACCAAATGCGAGCTCAAGGCAGAAAGGAAGAAATCCACGAGGAGGCCAAGGGAGAAAGGAAACCCCGGAAAGAATCATGTGGCAGCCAGTAAAAACGTGCTCAGAAACAGATGGGGAGTCAGGCGAGGAGGAGAGTCGGGAGATGTGGGAAAGGAAAGGGAGAATGATGCCGTTGTTAGTAAAAGGATTGGGACAAGTACAGTATATTCCTTGGGGATGCCAGGACCTGGAAGGGCTGAAAAACACCTTCCCCAGCCTACATGAGGGTGCAGGGAAGTGGATTAGGGCCTTTGAGGAAGAAACCACGGGACGAATGTTGGCTGTGGGAGATTTGTAGGCGCTGCTGATAAGGCTGATGGGAACCTCCAAACTACAAGAGCCGATGGAAGTGGCTGGCATACAGAATGCCGACAGCACACTGATTGACGGGGCCAGATTTGACACAGTGAGGCAGAGGGTATGGGGGGCCCTCAGGGAGCTCTATCCACCCAAAATGGACCCCAAAGCCAGGAAAGGAGATACACTGGGAGACACTTAAAATCCAGCAGCCTATACAGAAAATCAGTTGAAAAGGTGGAGACTGGAAACTGAACAAGAGGTGGAAGGCAACCCATTTATGACCGTGATGTTCCGAAATACTGTTTTGGATGCGATGCCTCCCCAAGTTAAGTCTAAACTTGAGGAAGTGGTTGGACTGATGTCAATGACCCCACAGGAATTCAGGGACCACGTAGTCCATGCGGTCGAAAAATATCGAAAAGACAAACGAAAGTTGACTGAGCAGCAAGAAGAAGTGTAAAGAAAGCTGATACGAATGCAGCTTGAAGAACTTAAAAAGAAGGAAAAAGGAAAAGGCAAGAAGATGCTGCCAGCAGTGACCGATTTAAGCACAGCCGTTGAAATGAATGAAATGCCATTACATGGAGGGACCGGTCGTGCCGTAAGACAGAGCCGAGAAAACCCGATGCTAATAATAAACGTCTTTGGGGGAGCTTTTCCGCAAATGCCCTGTCGGGGCAGGATAAAGTTAAACAGCAGCCCAGACAGGACTGGAAATCCCAAGGAGCGGGGCAGAGAGGTTATGGGCAGGACGGGCCAGTAAGGAAACAAGGAGGAAAAGAGATACAGAGACTGTGCTGGGGATGTAACCAGCCAGGGCACATGAGAAGGGACTGCCCACGTAAGCCATGGGCCATCACGTAGTAAGAACCAATGAGATGGGAACCACAGTCTAGGCAAGCACCAGTCCCCGCAGGGCCGAGTGGACCCGTGAACCCCTATGCAAAACGTTAGGGGTGCCCAGAGAACCCAGGTGGGAAGGGACACTACCCAGTGATAACAAGGGAGGCAGAAGAGGAACCCATTGTTCAGGTTGTGTCAGAAGGGCAGCTGACACCAATGATGATAGATACTGGAGCCACATATACTTGCGTACAGCCGGAGTATGCCCTTCACCTTCCCATATCAGGAAAATTTATTAAGACTGTAGGGTTCTCGGGAAAAACACAGTTGACACAATGTGCAGCTCCAGTGAGATTAAGGATCGGCAGCAAAGGCATAGTTTTGCCGATATTAGTGTCTAAAGGAACTCCGATAAATTTGCTAGGCAGAGATGCCCTATTAAAACTAGAATTAAAATTAGAATGTACCAGAAGTGGGTTGATGTGGAAACAGTAAATGCTCAATTACTAATACGGGGAGTCAAGAAAGCTAATGTCTTTTGGATAGGAGACATAGAAAATCTGATCTGGGAAACCAGGGAAAAATGGAAAAAGGGCGTGCAGGCTATATTGCCCCAGGCTCCAGCGTCCAAATACGAGTTACATTGCACAGTGATTTTTGATGAAACTCAGAACAAAGAGTTAGGGGAGAGATGGCACAAGGAGGCAGGTTACCGGCAGCACCTAAGAGGAGAAGCTGTAATAATTGGGAGACAAGGGGCAGCCCTGCAAGTCAGGTGGAATACCTTCTTGGAGAAACGGTACAGGATACTGGAAGCTGAGTCGCACATAACGCTGCTGGTAAATGAGGGACATCAGTCGAAAGACCTGGGACCCTTAGTAAAGGACGCTGCAACCGTAGCGGTGTGGAGGAAAATTATGCCACAGGTGTGGGTATCGGCAGACTACTTTAAAATAGAGGTAGATATAGATATAGTAGGAACAACAAAGGAGGTCGAAGTAACTCCCCAACCACACCTGACGTTATTGGGAAAGGAGGAAGGCCAGCAGAGAGATAACAGGCTGGATAAGTTACCATCTATTCTCAGGTCACAACATGACACGGATGTAGGGAGAATAAGAACAGCCAGTCAGGAAGAAATAAAGCTGAAAAAGGGAGCAGTTCCACCCAGGAGACCACAATATCCCTTGAAACCAGAGGCAGAAGAGGGAATAGCGCCAACGATACAGGGGCTACTGGAGGCAGGAGTACTCAAAAGGACTTACAGCCCATGTAATACCCTACTGGTACCTGTCCTTAAAGTGGATAAATCTAAATGGAGACTGGATCATGACTTGCGAGCGGTGAATGAGGTAATGGAGGACTGGCCAGCGGTAGTTCCCAACCCACACACGCTCTTGACTAATGCTCGACCAGAGGCAGACTATTTTTCAGTGATTGATTTGTGCTCGGCTTTTTTCAGCGTGCCCCTGGCAGATCAGTGTCAGTACCTATTGGCATTTACATACAGAGACAACCAGTATACCTACACTAGAATGTCGCAAGGATTTAAACATTCACCACACGTATTTAATCAAGTGTTAAAGGCGGACCTAGAGGGCATCTCGTTGGAAAGTACATTGATACAGTATGTGGATGATTTGTTGATTTGCTCCGAAAGTGAGGGACGGTGTGAACAGGATACCATAACCCTTTTAGAGAGACTGGCGCATGGAGGGCATAAGGTATCTGGAAAGAAGCTGCAATTTTGCAAGCAACAGGTAGAATACCTAGGTAGAGTGATATGCAAGGGAGCGAGGGCGATAGCGCCGGTTCAAATTGAGGCTATAACTAAAGCTCCCAAGCCCCAGACAGTGAGACAGATGATAACGTTTCTGGGACTGACAGAATATAGTTCAGATTGGATTGGGGAATATGCTGAAATTGTAACGCCACTAAGGAAAATAATGAAGGAAGCAGGACATACAAGCTTGAGGAGTAATCTACAGTGGAATGAGGAGGCGGAAGTGGCT
This sequence comes from Mobula birostris, assembly GCF_030028105.1. Classification (NCBI taxonomy): domain Eukaryota; kingdom Metazoa; phylum Chordata; class Chondrichthyes; order Myliobatiformes; family Myliobatidae; genus Mobula; species Mobula birostris. The sequence continues at coordinate 147,676,276 of NC_092378.1, read as the reverse complement.
TTCAATACTATAAAGCAGGAACTGCAGTCAGCCCGAGCGTTAGCTTTGCCTGACTACGAGAAGGCCTTAAATCCGTACGTATCCAATCGACAGGAAGGTTATGCCACGGCAGTTCTAATGCAGGAGACTGGCACAGGTAAAGCAAAGCAACCGATAGCATACTACAGTGCGAAACTGGATGAGGTGGCTCAGGGGTACCCACCTTGTTACCAGGGATTGGTGGCACTATACTATGCATATGAAAAGGCATCATCCGTAACCATGGGCTATCCTGTGATTCTGTACACACACCACAAGGTAGCAGAATTACTGGAAAGAGGGAAATTCGTGTTGACACCAGCCAGGATAGCCGCATATCAGATGCTACTGACATTTCCAGATATAACTATACAGAGATGCACCACCAGTAACATAGCAGATTATGTCCCTTTGGGGTATGAAGGAGAACCCCATGATTGTGTAGGGAAAACAATGACATTCGCTAAATTGAGAGCAGATTTACGATCAGAACCATTAGAGGACGAAGATAAAAAGGTCCTGTTCGTAGATGGCTCTTGTTACAGAGATCACGATGGGAATCACGCAGGGTTCTCAGTCGTGCAACAGGATCAAGCCGACTTTAAGGTCTTAAGAATAGAGGCATGTCCCCAACCATGCTCCGCCCAGCCAGCGGAAATCAGAGCTTTGACGGCAGCGAAATGATGGAAGGAGAGAAAGTAGATATCTATACAGATTCAGCATATGCTCATGGAGTGTGTCATTTGTTTGGGGCAGTGTGGAAACAGAGAGGTTTTAAAAAGAGCAATGGAGATCCCATACAGCACTGTCAGCAGATTTTAGATCTAATAAAAACACTGATGAAACCTAAAGCACTAGCTATAGTAAAATGCCAGGCGCATAAAAAATGAAACGATGCAGTAACAAAGGGAAATCAAGCTGCAGATGAAGCAGCCAGGAAAGCGTCTGGGTGTACATCCGTTGTCATCGCACCCCAGGTAAGTCTAGAGCCAGAACCTATGGTAGAGGACCTAATTGAAATACAGGGAAAGGCAACTTTGGCAGAACAAACTCTGTGGAGACGAAGGGGGGCCAAGCAGAACTCAGATAGGCTATGGACCTCGGAAGATGGCCTATTGGTAGCTCCCACCCCTTTACTGACTATCCTGATTTCAGAAGCACATGGGATGGATCATTATGCAAGGGAGGAAGTAATAAGGAAAATTAAAGAGGATGGATTTTGGTCGCCCTATTTACAGGCTTCAGTCGACCATGTATTGTCACAGTGCGAGGTATGCGCGCAGAATAATGTTCGGAAAGGGATTACAACCCCAATAGGTCGTATACCCGTACCTGAAGGGCCATTGAAACACCTAGTGATTGACTATGTAGACATGATAAAAACAGTAAGAGGGAAAAGATACATGTTGCTGGTAATCGACAGATTCAGCAGATGGGTAGAGGCAGTACCCCAGATAGATCCAGGGGCAGGAACAGTGGTGAAATTCCTGACAAATGAAGTGATCCCAAGGTTTGGGATACCGACAGAAATTAGCTGAGACAATGGTTCAGATTTCATGCAAAAAGTGGTTAAGTTCGTACTGCGAGCACTGAGAATAAAGCAGAGATTCGGATGTGTTTATCACCCTCAGTCGCAGGCTGTGGTGGAAAGAATTAATGGGACCTTCAAAACCAAAATAAACAAAATCTGTGCAGATACTAAACTCAACTGGGTCGATGCATTACCGTTAGCATTAATGAGTTACCGCATGCAGACGAATCGGATGACGTGTCTAACACCGCATGAAATGCTAACCGGAAGGCCCAGGCCAGTGCCCCGGTGGAGAGGACCATATTAAGGGCCTAGTTTGGAACAATTGGAATTGGAATTAAAACAATACATGCGGCAATTAACTATGATACATAAGTCTATTTAGGCACAGGAAAAACAGAAAGAGCCAGAGATCGATCAAGGGGAAGGACCAATCAAGCCAGGCGATCAGGTCTACGTGCGAGCGTTTCGAAGAAAGTGGAACGAACCCAGAAGGGAAGGGCCCTTTACAGTAACTAAAGCATCGCCCACCGCAGTTCAAGTGGAAGGACGCTCCACCTGGTATCATCTCAATCACTGCACTAGAGCAATCCCGCAGGTACAGTCAGGCGGGCCACCCGAGGTAAGTGGTGAAGAGGAACAAACAGTAGGGGACAGACAAGAGCAACAAGAAGCTGATACTGAACCGCAGGAACTTGACCAAGTAATAAGGGAAATGTTTGGTCCTGAGGACGGGCGAGAGGACCCTAAGGATGGGGTTATGGATGGTAGTACTCTTTCAGATAATAGGGACGACTTGGGGGAGACCAGTCCGCCACCCCCCCCCCCCCCGGGATGATACACTCAGATACTCTTGTGCAGAAGTTGTAGTATCCCCTGAAATACAGTTTGATACCTCGCGGCAACAGACACTAAAACGGAGGAAGAGAAAATATGAGCCCGACCTGACGATTCGGATCGACAGTATAGAATAGCCGAAGGGTATACCTAACGAGTTTAAGGCAAGAAATGAGATTGCTGCGGGCTGGGAAGCACTCATACATATAATAGGGGTTAGCAAAAATGTTGAATGGACACATTATATATATTATAATCAACAGAGATTCATTAACTACACCGATGATGCACTAGAGGCTTTGGGACAGCAGCTAGATGCAACCAGTAGAGTGGCGTGGCAGAATAGACAGGTACTAGACTGGCTATTGGCAGAGAAAGGAGGGGTTTGTGTAATGTTTGGGGAACAGTGCTGTACTTTTATACCGAATAACACTAGTCCGGAGGGATCGTTTACCAGAGCAATGAATAAACTGAAAAATTTAAGAAAGGAAGTTAAACAAAATGCAGGGTTTGGACACCAGTTCTTTGACTGGTTAAATAGTAAACTAGGAGGATGGGGAGCATGGCTGACCAAGACTGCAGTAACCATCGGTATTGTACTGCTAAGCTGTGCGGTCATTCTGTGCTGTTTTCTTCCATGCCTCAAGTCGCTTGTAGTGCGTGCTGCAATGAAACGGTTTCCGATGCTCCTGGAAATTGTTGGGTCGAGCCCTGTGGAGAAGGAGACACCGATGATGTATTCGTACAGTCTACGAGACACACAAGACGAACAGGAGATAGATGAAATATGTGGGGATTAGACTGTGAAGGCTCCTGAGTCTTTTCCCCTGTCTCAGATACGAAAGGATGGGTTTTTGGCTCAGCGGCCTAGGGAGGTAGGGAAAGAACACTTTGAGTCCTAAGCGCAGGAAACTATAGTTTAACCCAAATTTGGGAGTAAATGCGGGGATTTATTTGAGCTTTTGTGCATAGACTCTCAGTCCTCTCTCTCTGTATGAGACCCTGTGGGTCTCAAAGGGTCGATTATATTTGAAAATGCAAACGCATGCATTGTATTTTCTATGTATTGCAGTATTTACTCAAATGCACACATTGTATTTTCTATATTTACTATGTAACCACTGCTAGCTGAATAGAGGGTATTCGCTATGTAGCTATGACTTTTGACCTGATCACTATTAATTCATGAAGAGAACTAGAATGAAACCAAGTCGAAAGATAACGGTGGCGAGTAAGGTGATGAAATATGTGACAGTATGTCAACGCAAGATTAAATAAGAAATAACTGTGGTTAGGGATGAGAGGGCATATGGTCTAACATGTAAACTAGGACATAAATAAGTTGGGGAGTAAAACAATAGTGGAAAGTCGAGAGCGGATATATTGATGATATGTAATCACAAGCCGACTGGATATGATAATGTAGCTAAGATAGGAAATTGCTATAAAAATGCTGTATACAAGTCTCGATGCGCAGTCAGCTACTAGGTTTCTGATTGTCTGAGCTTTGATTTGCAAATTAAAGTTTATAACGTCCTGACGAGTTTTCTGCGTCTCCTTGTCGTTTGTGAGAAACGAGAAACCACGACAAAGTTAACGTTTTAGGTTAAAAAGTTATTGACGTCAAATTGGTTCCATCTTTAGCGTACACCTGTGCCTATAATGTTCTGTTTGGCTGTAAGGTAGAACAGTACATTACAGTTGCACTATGACAAATCACTGAGCGGGAGCGCTGGTAGAGAGCTGCATTTTCACTTAGGGTCGCAGCCAAGGTAAAAAAAAAAAAGCAGCCCTTCGCGGCAGTTTTTCCAGAGTTGGACTGTGACCAGTCACTGGGCGGGATACATTAGAATGAGCGAATACAAGTGTATCACGCTGGGAACAGTTTTACTACGTACGTAATAGTCTTTCTGTAGAAGCAATGTTTGGGTGTGATCCAGGTGCCGAAATCGACTGAGGATCGGAGAGTATGAATTTTGGGAACAGTTGAACTCAACCTTGTTCACATTCGACTGTTTACTTATAAAGGGCCCGTTTTGTTTTTTTTTTCCTTTTCTTTATGAACCTTTTAGTTAAGTTAGGATTCATAAATATAATTGCTCTAATCATATGCAGTGTGCTGTCTGTTATTTCTTCGCACTGAGTTGTAACCGGGTAGAAATTCACACAAACCGGGCTTTGCGGTGGGAGAGGCGCCTCAGTCTCACCAGTTTGGCCGGACCGGCCTGTGTATTGCCTTAACTCAGCAGCCGAGAAAACCTGGGAGGTTCCACAGGAAAGGCAGCCGCAAGTGGAGTGGCCATTCTTGGAGAGGCTTTGGCTCATCAGGATTGGGCGAAATAAGTATCTGGTAATTTTCTTTTTTTCCTTCATTCATGATCTGCCAGGGCGCTGTTAGTGCAACGAGAATGTCTCCAGGTCAATGTTTTGTTCTATGGGTGAGATGTGGGAATTCTGGGAGACCCCCAGCCTCCTGGATAACCACATCTGCACCAGGCCCCTGAGCTGCAGCTCCTCAGCGAATAAAATTAAGGAATTGATTAGGCAGCTCGATGATCATGGGCTTATACAGGAGAATGAGGAGGTGATGGATAGGAGCTACAGGGAGATAGTCACCCGTAGGTTGCAGGTAACTGGGTGTCTGTCAGAAGTGGGATAGTAAGTATCCCACTTTGGATATTGTTGAGGGGGATGACCTACAAGCGGTGAGCCACAGTGACCGGGTCTGTGGCACTGAGTCTGGTGCTGAGGCTCAGAAGAGAAGAGAGATGAAGAGGACTGCAGCGGTGATAGGCGATTCCATAGTCAGAGGAACAGTGACGAGATTCTGTGGGTGTGATAGAGACACCCAGATGGTATGTTGCCTCCCAGGTGCCAGGAACAGGGTGTCTCAGACTGGGTCCACGGCAGGGGAAGGTTGAGCAGCCTCAAGTCTTGGTATACAATGACTCCAAATAAAATTGGTAGGATGGATGAGGAGGTCTAGAAGAGAGACTTTAGGTAGCTGGCTTGAAAGCAAAAAAGCAGGACATCACGGTTAATAACCTGTGTATTCCTGCCTGTGCCATGTACCAGTGGTGAAGGATAGAATGGTTTGGCAGATGAATGCGTGGTAGAGGAACTGGTGCAGGGGACAGGATTTCAAATTTCTGAATCATTGGGATCTGCTCCAGGGAAGGCATGACCTGTACACGGGGTTGGGTTACACTAGAACCCGAGGGGGACTAACATCCTTGTGGACAGGTCTTCTGGAGCTGTTCGGGAGGGTTTAATCTAATTTGTCAGGGGGATGGGAATTGGAGTGATAGTGCTGAGGATGGGGTAGTTGGTATTTTATTGCACGTGGTATATGGAATATGGTAGATGAACGTACCACAATTACTGATGGACATATATGATGTCATGGACAAAAGAAGATTATAGCTGGGAGCTTAACGTCCAGGGTACTGTCATAGGGCGCTGACTGGGAACGGACCCAAGTGCAAGACACAGACACTGAAGTACTAGGGACAGGACTAGGATACAGGGCGATGGCAAGGATATGGACACGAAAACCAGGAACCTGGAACAGGACTGGACAAGAGAGCTAGCAGCCCAGGCTTGGACTTCAAGCCAGAGACTGGACAAGGACGAGGATTGGCAAGCAGGCAGGACGAGGCTGGAGTCTAGAGACGAGGCTTGGCAGGAGGCTGGAGTCTTCAGGCTTGAGGCTTGAGACTAGAGGCCAGAGACTTGGCTTAGCAAGAGTCTGGAGACTGGAAGCTAGAGACTTGGCTTGGCAAGAGGCTGGAGGCTGGAGGCAGGAGACTTGAGGCGAGGCGAGGCTGGAGGCTGGAGGCTGGAGGCAGGAGACGAGGCGAGGCGAGGCTGGAGGCTGGAGGCAGGAGACGAGGCGAGCCGAGGCTGGAGGCTGGAGGCAGGAGACGAGGCGAGCCGAGGCTGGAGGCTGGAGGCAGGAGACGAGGCGAGCCGAGGCTGGAGGCTGGAGAATTGAGACTTGATGCGAGGCGAGGCGAGGCTGGAAGGTGGAGGCAGGAGAATTGAGACTTGAGGCGAGGTGAGGCTGGAGGCTGGAGGCAGGAGACGAGGCGAGGCGAGGCTGGAGGCTGGATACGAGGCGAGCCGAGGCTGGAGGCTGGAGAATTGAGACTTGAGGCTGGAGGCAGGAGACTTGAGGCGGGGCGAGGCTGGAGGCAGGAGACTTGAGACGAGGCGAGGCGAGGCTGGAGGCAGGAGAATTGAGACTTGAGGCGATACGAGGCTGGAGGCTGGAGGCAGGAGACTTGAGGCGAGGCTGGAGACTGGAGGCTGGAGGCAGGAGACTTGAGGCGAGGCGAGGCTGGAGGCAGGAGGCAGGAGACTTGAGATGAGGCGTGGCTGGAGGCTGGAGGCAGGAGAATTGAGGCGAGGCGAGGCTGGAGGCTGGAGTCTGGAGGCAGGAGACGAGGCGAGGCGAGGCTGGAGGCTGGAGGCAGGAAACGAGGCGAGGCGAGGCTGGAGGCTGGAGACGAGGCGAGCCGAGGCTGGAGGCTGGAGGCTGGAGAATTGAGACTTGAGGCTGGAGGCAGGAGACTTGAGGCGGGGCGAGGCTGGAGGCAGGAGACTTGAGACGAGGCGAGGCGAGGCTGGAGGCAGGAGAATTGAGACTTGAGGCGATACGAGGCTGGAGGCTGGAGGCACGAGACTTGAGGCGAGGCGAGGCTGGAGGCTGGAGGCAGGAGACTTGAGGCGAGACTGGAGGCTGGAGGCTGGAGGCAGGAGACTTGAGGCGAGGCGAGGCTGGAGGCAGGAGGCAGGAGACGAGATGAGGCGTGGCTGGAGGCTGGAGGCAGGAGACGAGGCGAGGCGAGGCTGGAGGCTGGAGGCAGGAGACGAGGCGAGGCGAGGCTGGAGGCTGGAGGCAGGAGACGAGGCGAGGCGAGGCTGGAGGCTGGAGGCAGGAGACGAGGCGAGGCGAGGCTGGAGGCTGGAGGCAGGAGACGAGGCGAGGCGAGGCTGGAGGCTGGAGGCAGGAGACGAGGCGAGGCGAGGCTGGAGGCTGGAGGCAGGAGACGAGGCGAGGCGAGGCTGGAGGCTGGAGGTAGGAGACTTGAGGCGGGGCGAGGCTGGAGGCAGGAGACTTGAGGCGAGGGGAGGCTGGAGGCAGGAGACTTGAGACGAGGGGAGGCTGGAGGCAGGAGACTTGAGGCGAGGGGAGGCTGGAGGCAGGAGACTTGAGGCGAGGGGAGGCTGGAAGCAGGAGACTTGAGGCGAGGGGAGACTGGAGGCAGGAGACTTGAGGCGAGGGGAGACTGGAGGCAGGAGACTTGAGGCGAGGGGAGGCTGGAGGCTGGAGGCAGGAGACGAGGCGAGGCGAGGCTGGAGGCTGGAGGCTGGAGGCAGGAGACGAGGCGAGGCGAGGCTGGAGGCTGGAGGCAGGAGACGAGGCGAGGCGAGGCTGGAGGCTGGAGACAGGAGACGAGGCGAGGCGAGGCTGGAGGCTGGAGACAGGAGACGAGGCGAGGCGAGGCTGGAGGCTGGAGGCAGGAGACGAGGCGAGGCGAGGCTGGAGGCTGGAGGCAGGAGACGAGGCGAGGCGAGGCTGGAGGCTGGAGGCAGGAGACGAGGCGAGGCGAGGCTGGAGGCTGGAGGCAGGAGACGAGGCGAGGCGAGGCTGGAGGCTGGAGGCAGGAGACGAGGCGAGGCGAGGCTGGAGGCTGGAGGCAGGAGACGAGGCGAGGCGAGGCTGGAGGCTGGAGGCAGGAGACGAGGCGAGGTGAGGCTGGAGGCTGGAGGCAGGAGACTTGAGGCGGGGCGAGGCTGGAGGCAAGAGACTTGAGGCGAGGGGAGGCTGGAGGCAGGAGACTTGAGACGAGGGGACGCTGGAGGCAGGAGACTTGAGGCGAGGGGAGGCTGGAGGCAGGAGACTTGAGGCGAGGGGAGGCTGGAGGCAGGAGACTTGAGGCGAGGGGAGGCTGGAGGCAGGAGACTTGAGGCGAGGGGAGGCTGGAGGCTGGAGGCAGGAGACTTGAGGCGAGGGGAGGCTGGAGGCAGGAGACTTGAGGCGAGGGGAGGCTGGAGGCAGGAGACTTGAGGCGAGGGGAGACTGGAGGCTGGAGGCAGGAGACTTGAGGCGAGGGGAGGCTGGAGGCAGGAGACTTGAGGCGAGGGGAGGCTGGAGGCAGGAGACTTGAGGCGAGGGGAGGCTGGAGGCTGGAGGCAGGAGACTTGAGGCGAAGCGACGCTGGAGGCTGGAGGCAGGAGACTTGAGGCGAGGGGAGGCTGGAGGCAGGAGACTTGAGGCGAGGGGAGGCTGGAGGCTGGAGGCAGGAGACTTGAGGCGAAGCGACGCTGGAGGCTGGAGGCAGGAGACTTGAGGCGAGGCGAGGCTGGAGGCAGGAGACTTGAGGCGAGGCGAGGCTGGAGGCTGGAGGCAGGAGACGAGGCGAGGGGAGGCTGGAGGCAGGAGACTTGAGGCGAGGCGAGGCTGGAGGCTGGAGGCAGGAGACTTGAGGCGAAGCGACGCTGGAGGCTGGAGGCAGGAGACTTGAGGCGAGGCGAGGCTGGAGGCAGGAGACTTGAGGCGAGGCGAGGCTGGAGGCAGGAGGCAGGAGACGAGGCGAGGCGAGGCTGGAGGCTGGAGGCAGGAGACGAGGCGAGGCGAGGCTGGAGGCTGGAGACTTGAGGCGAGGCGAGGCTGGAGGCAGGAGACGAGGCGAGGCGAGGCTGGAGGCAGGAGGCAGGAGACGAGGCGAGGCGAGGCTGGAGGCTGGAGGCAGGAGACGAGGCGAGGCGAGGCTGCAGGCTGGAGGCAGGAGACGAGGCGAGGCGGGGCTGGAGGCTGGAGGCAGGAGACGAGGCGAGGCGGGGCTGGAGGCTGGAGGCAGGAGACGAGGCGCGGCGAGGCTGGAGGCTGGAGGCTGGAGGCAGGAGACGAGGCGAGGCGAGGCTGGAGGCTGGAGGCTGGAGGCAGGAGACGAGGCGAGGCGAGGCTGGAGGCTGGAGACGAGGCGAGGCGAGGCTGGAGGCTGGAGACGAGGCGAGGCGAGGCTGGAGGCTGGAGGCAGGAGACGAGCCGAGGCTGGAGGCTGGAGGCTGGAGGCAGGAGACGAGGCGAGGCTGGAGGCTGGAGGCTGGAGGCAGGAGACGAGGCGAGTCTGGAGGCTGGAGGCTGGAGGCAGGGGACGAGGCGAGGCGAGGCTGGAGGCTGGAGGCAGGAGACGAGGCGAGGCGAGGCTGGAGGCTGGAGGCAGGAGACGAGGCGAGGCGAGGCTGGAGGCTGGAGGCAGGAGACGAGGCGAGGCGAGGCTGGAGGCTGGAGACGAGGCGAGGCGAGGCTGGAGGCTGGAGACGAGGCGAGGCGAGGCTGGAGGCTGGAGACGAGGCGAGGCGAGGCTGGAGGCTGGAGGCAGGAGACGAGCCGAGGCTGGAGGCTGGAGGCTGGAGGCAGGAGACGAGGCGAGGCTGGAGGCTGGAGGCTGGAGGCAGGAGACGAGGCGAGTCTGGAGGCTGGAGGCTGGAGGCAGGGGACGAGGCGAGGCGAGGCTGGAGGCTGGAGGCAGGAGACGAGGCGAGGCGAGGCTGGAGGCTGGAGGCAGGAGACGAGGCGAGGCGAGGCTGGAGGCTGGAGGCAGGAGACGAGGCGAGGTGAGGCTGGAGGCTGGAGGCAGGAGACTTGAGGCGGGGCGAGGCTGGAGGCAAGAGACTTGAGGCGAGGGGAGGCTGGAGGCAGGAGACTTGAGACGAGGGGACGCTGGAGGCAGGAGACTTGAGGCGAGGGGAGGCTGGAGGCAGGAGACTTGAGGCGAGGGGAGGCTGGAGGCAGGAGACTTGAGGCGAGGGGAGGCTGGAGGCAGGAGACTTGAGGCGAGGGGAGGCTGGAGGCTGGAGGCAGGAGACTTGAGGCGAGGGGAGGCTGGAGGCAGGAGACTTGAGGCGAGGGGAGGCTGGAGGCAGGAGACTTGAGGCGAGGGGAGACTGGAGGCTGGAGGCAGGAGACTTGAGGCGAGGGGAGGCTGGAGGCAGGAGACTTGAGGCGAGGGGAGGCTGGAGGCAGGAGACTTGAGGCGAGGGGAGGCTGGAGGCTGGAGGCAGGAGACTTGAGGCGAAGCGACGCTGGAGGCTGGAGGCAGGAGACTTGAGGCGAGGGGAGGCTGGAGGCAGGAGACTTGAGGCGAGGGGAGGCTGGAGGCTGGAGGCAGGAGACTTGAGGCGAAGCGACGCTGGAGGCTGGAGGCAGGAGACTTGAGGCGAGGCGAGGCTGGAGGCAGGAGACTTGAGGCGAGGCGAGGCTGGAGGCTGGAGGCAGGAGACGAGGCGAGGGGAGGCTGGAGGCAGGAGACTTGAGGCGAGGCGAGGCTGGAGGCTGGAGGCAGGAGACTTGAGGCGAAGCGACGCTGGAGGCTGGAGGCAGGAGACTTGAGGCGAGGCGAGGCTGGAGGCAGGAGACTTGAGGCGAGGCGAGGCTGGAGGCAGGAGGCAGGAGACGAGGCGAGGCGAGGCTGGAGGCTGGAGGCAGGAGACGAGGCGAGGCGAGGCTGGAGGCTGGAGACTTGAGGCGAGGCGAGGCTGGAGGCAGGAGACGAGGCGAGGCGAGGCTGGAGGCAGGAGGCAGGAGACGAGGCGAGGCGAGGCTGGAGGCTGGAGGCAGGAGACGAGGCGAGGCGAGGCTGCAGGCTGGAGGCAGGAGACGAGGCGAGGCGGGGCTGGAGGCTGGAGGCAGGAGACGAGGCGAGGCGGGGCTGGAGGCTGGAGGCAGGAGACGAGGCGAGGCGAGGCTGGAGGCTGGAGGCTGGAGGCAGGAGACGAGGCGAGGCGAGGCTGGAGGCTGGAGGCAGGAGACGAGGCGAGGCGGGGCTGGAGGCTGGAGGCAGGAGACGAGGCGAGGCGGGGCTGGAGGCTGGAGGCAGGAGACGAGGCGAGGCGAGGCTGGAGGCTGGAGGCTGGAGGGAGGAGACGAGGCGAGGCGAGGCTGGAGGCTGGAGGCTGGAGGCAGGAGACGAGGCGAGGCGAGGCTGGAGGCTGGAGACGAGGCGAGGCGAGGCTGGAGGCTGGAGACGAGGCGAGGCGAGGCTGGAGGCTGGAGACGAGGCGAGGCGAGGCTGGAGGCTGGAGGCAGGAGACGAGCCGAGGCTGGAGGCTGGAGGCTGGAGGCAGGAGACGAGGCGAGGCTGGAGGCTGGAGGCTGGAGGCAGGAGACGAGGCGAGTCTGGAGGCTGGAGGCTGGAGGCAGGGGACGAGGCGAGGCGAGGCTGGAGGCTGGAGGCAGGAGACGAGGCGAGGCGAGGCTGGAGGCTGGAGGCAGGAGACGAGGCGAGGCGAGGCTGGAGGCTGGAGGCAGGAGACGAGTCGAGGCGAGGCTGGAGGCTGGAGGCAGGAGACGAGGCGAGGCGAGGCTGGAGGCTGGAGGCAGGAGACGAGGCGAGGCGAGGCTGGAGGCTGGAGGCAGGAGACGAGGCGAGGCGAGGCTGGAGGCTGGAGGCAGGAGACGAGGCGAGGCGAGGCTGGAGGCTGGAGGCAGGAGACGAGGCGAGGCGAGGCTGGAGGCTGGAGGCAGGAGACGAGGCGAGGCGAGGCGAGGCTGGAGGCTGGAGGCAGGAGACGAGGCGAGGCGAGGCTGGAGGCTGGAGGCAGGAGACGAGTCGAGGCGAGGCTGGAGGCTGGAGGCAGGAGACGAGGCGAGGCGAGGCTGGAGGCTGGAGGCAGGAGACGAGGCGAGGCGAGGCTGGAGGCTGGAGGCAGGAGACGAGGCGAGGCGAGGCTGGAGGCTGGAGGCAGGAGACGAGGCGAGGCGAGGCTGGAGGCTGGAGGCAGGAGACGAGGCGAGGCGAGGCTGGAGGCTGGAGGCAGGAGACGAGGCGAGGCGAGGCGAGGCTGGAGGCTGGAGGCAGGAGACGAGGCGAGGCGAGGCTGGAGGCTGGAGGCAGGAGACGAGGCGAGGCGAGGCTGGAGGCTGGAGGCAGGAGACGAGGCGAGGCTGGAGGCTGGAGGCAGGAGACTTGAGGCGAGGGGAGGCTGGAGGCAGGAGACTTGAGGCGAGGGGAGGCTGGAGGCAGGAGACTTGAGGCGAGGGGAGGTTGGAGGCAGGAGACTTGAGGCGAGGGGAGGCTGGAGGCAGGAGACTTGAGGCGAGGGGAGGCTGGAGGCAGGAGACTTGAGGCGAGGGGAGGCTGGAGGCAGGAGACTTGAGGCGAGGCGAGGCGAGGCTGGAGGCTGGAGGCAGGAGACTTGAGGCGAGGCGAGGCTGGAGGCAGGAGACTTGAGGCGAGGCGAGGCGAGGCTGGAGGCAGGAGACTTGAGGCGAGGCGAGGCTGGAGGCAGGAGACTTGAGGCGAGGCGAGGCTGGAGGCAGGAGACTTGAGGCGAGGCGAGGCGAGGCTGGAGGCTGGAGGCAGGAGACTTGAGGCGAGGCGAGGCGAGGCTGGAGGCAGGAGACTTGAGGCGAGGCGAGGCTGGAGGCAGGAGACTTGAGGCGAGGCGAGGCTGGAGGCAGGAGACTTGAGGCGAGGCGAGGCTGGAGGCAGGAGACTTGAGGCGAGGCGAGGCTGGAGGCTGGAGGCAGGAGACTTGAGGCGAGGCGAGGCGAGGCTGGAGGCAGGAGACTTGAGGCGAGGCGAGGCTGGAGGCAGGAGACTTGAGGCGAGGCGAGGCTGGAGGCAGGAGACTTGAGGCGAGGCGAGGCTGGAGGCTGGAGGCAGGAGACTTGAGGCGAGGCGAGGCGAGGCTGGAGGCAGGAGACTTGAGGCGAGGCGAGGCTGGAGGCAGGAGACTTGAGCCGAGGCTTGGTAGGCTCCTCCCGGGCAGGGCGCGGATCACCACCCGACAGAGGCATGGGACAGGAAGGGAAAGAACCAACCCCAGTTAACGGCAAGACGGCCTGGCTTACCTGGGCGGAGGCAAGGGATAGGAAGGGAGCAAGGTACAGGGTGGTTCCAGGACAGGACTGCAGGCGAGTCGAGGCGAGAGTTACCGGCAACACCAGGCAAGGTTTCTGGCAAATCAATGCGAGACGAGAACTTCGGGCGAGGCGAGCGTTACCGGCAAGACAAGGCAGGGCTTCAGGCGAGGAAACAGAAGGCAGAGCAAGGGATACAAGGAGTAAGGACAAGAACAATCCAGCAGCCACACCCTGGTTTCTGAAGGTGTATATGCAGCCAGCCCCTAAGAGCATCAGCTGACTCAATTAGAGCTCAACAAGCCAGAAAGAGGATTGTCAGGAAAACCTGGATCAAGGCTCGATGGACCAGACCGTGAACCGGACTACTGACTTCAAGGACCGGACCATGACAGGTACATGTTGTATTTAAAGGACAGGCTGGTAGGAAGAGGGAAAGGCGTGGTCTGTTGTTAATAAATGTTATCAAATCGTTCGAAAGGGGTGACATAGGACAGCAAGGTGTTGCATTATTGTGGGTAGAGCTAAGGATCTGCAAGGATAAAAAGACTGATGGGAAATATATATAAACCCCTAAACAGTAGTAAAGATGTTGTTTGCAAACTATAATGGAAAACAGAAAATATATATCAGAAGTTAAATATTGTGATAGTCAGGAGGTACTTCAATATGCGGATAGATTAGGAAAATTAAACTGGTGCTGGATCCCAAGAGGGAGATTTTCTAGACTGTGTATCAGATATCCTTTCAGAATAGCTCATGGTTGAGCCCACTAGGGGATCAGCTATTCTAGATTGGGTGTTTTGCAATGTATTGTTTTAAGGTAAAGGAACCCTGAGGAGAGAAGTGATACTATGATAGAAATCACCCTGATATTTGAGGAGAAGCTAAAGTCAGTTGTATCAGTATTACACTGGAGTAAAGAGAAATACAGAGGTACGAGAGAGGAGCTATCCAAAAGTGATCAGAAAGGAACACCATCAGGAATGAAGGCAGAACAACAATGGCTGTAATATCTGGGGGCAATTCAGAAGGTACAGGAGATATACATCCCAAAGAGGAAGAAATATTCTCAAGGCAGAATGACATAACTGTGGCTTCCAAGAGAAGGCAAACCCATCGTAAAAGCCAAAGAGGGCATATAATAGAGCAACAATTCATGGGAAGTCAGACGAGTGGGAAGCTTTTAAGAGCTAATAGGAGGCAACTGAACAGTCATAAAGAATGGAAAGTGGAATACAAAGGTAAAGTAGGCAATAATATCAAAGAGGATACCAAAAGTTTCTTCAGCTTTTTGAAGTGTGAGGGGAGAGGCGAGATTAGATATTGGACCGCTAGAAGATGATGCTGAGAGGAAGTCCTGTGATTTTGGGAAAAGGAAATGGTGAATGAACTGATTGAGTATTTTGCATCAGTCTTCACTGTGGAAGGCACTAGCAGTATGGCAGAGATCCGAGAGTGTCTAGGCCAGTAATGTGTGATGTTGCTGTAATTAGGCTAGGGCTCTTCAGAAAATAAAAGATCTGAAGATGGAATGGTCACCTTAAAAGTGGGAATAATTGGAAATCAGACGAGGGGATTAAGACCTCATGAAGGAGATAATAGCAAGATAGGGCAATGCCGGACGGGACCATGATACTACAACCCCTCAATGGGAGCCTCCAGGCGAGCGTCTAGGCTTATCCGGATGATCCCGATGGAAGTCTTGGATGAGGGAGGGGTCCAGGATGAAGGAGCGGGACGTACCCTTCCCAGTCGACCGGGTATTGGAGGCCCCTGCCACGACGGCGCACATCTAGAAGCCGCCGGACTGTGTATGCCGGATGGTTGTCGATGATCCGGGCAGGTGAAGGGGTTTCGATCAGAGGACACAAGGGGCTGATGGAAAGAGGTTTTAATTGAGAAACCTGAAAAGTAGGGTGGATATGCATAGATCTTGGTGGTTTAAGTCGGACTGCTATGGAGTGGATGATACTTCCGGCCTCGAAAGGTCCCAGGAAGCGAGGGCGAGTTTCTGTAGCTCGTTTTTGAGAGCAATGACTTTGGATGTCAGCCACACTCAGGCGGAGTCCGGTGTCGATCAGCAATCCTCAGGGCCGTGCGTGTGTGTCCTCCCAAACCTTGTGGCACCGATCGACATTGGCCTGAACAGACGGTACCGCAATCTCTTCTTGCGCGGGCAACAGCGGGGTTTGGTCCCCAAGCGAGCACTCGAAGGGAGACTTTCGGATGGCAGTACCAACCAGAGAGTTGCGCGCGTACTCGACCCACGCGAACTGGCTGCTCCAGGTAGACAGGTTGTTAGTTGTTATACAACGTAGCGACTCCTACAAATCCTGGTTGACCCGTTCCGTTTGCCCGTTCGTCTGTGGGTGGAAGCTGGATGACAGGCTGACTGGGCACCCAAGGCTTGACAGAAGGCCTTCCTTAACTGCGAGCCCAATTGGGGACCTCGATCGGAGACGATGTCCGCGGGAATTCCGTGGAGGCGGACGAGAGGGTCTGCGGTTTCCTGAGCAGAAGGGAGTTGAGGGAGGGCTACAAAGTGCATCGTCTTGGAGAACCGGCCTACCACGACGAGTACGGTGGTGCTTCCGTGTGAAGGGTGTAGACCGGTGACGAAATCTAGGGCGATGTGCGAATAAGGACGACCAGGGACAGGTAGGGGACAAAGTAATCCCGCAGGTGGCCGATGGGAGGCATTTCCACGGGCACAGACGGAACACGCAGAGACATAGGAACGGGTATCCGCCTCCATGGAAGGCCACCAAAAGTGTCTTTTCAGGAGAGCCCGGGTACGATCACTCCC
Organism: Mobula birostris; assembly: GCF_030028105.1. Classification (NCBI taxonomy): domain Eukaryota; kingdom Metazoa; phylum Chordata; class Chondrichthyes; order Myliobatiformes; family Myliobatidae; genus Mobula; species Mobula birostris. The sequence goes on along the minus strand of NC_092378.1, from coordinate 147,660,208 downwards.
GGGGTGGCAGGCGAACCGAGATGTGCGCCCCCACAGGAGAACCTGAGATCTGACGGAATCAGGCACAAAAAGGTGATCGGCGGGTCCCTTGCCGGGGTCACGGTCATCCCGTTGGGTTTCCTTTACTATGGACTCAATTTCCCAGGTGAGAGTTGCCGCCACACAGGATTGTGGGAGGATAGTCTATGGGCTGGAAGTGTCCTCCTTGGAATTGTATTGGCGGGAGAGCGCGTCAGGTTTCCCGTTCTTGGACCCTGGACAGTATGTGAGAGAAAACTTGAATCATCCAAAAAATAATGCCAACGGGCCTGGCGGAAGTTCAAACGTTTGGCGGTCTGAATAAATCCCAGGTTCTTATGATCAGTCCAAACAAGAAACCGGTGTTCCGCCCCCTCCAGCCAGTGCCTCCACTCCTCCAATGCTAGCTTGACCGCCAGTAGTTCCCGATTCCCCACGTCGTAGTTCAGCTCGGCGGGGGTCAGCCGGCGAGGAAAGGCGGCACAAGAATGAAGCTTCTCGACCGGACTCGATCGTTGGGACAGGACTGCTCCCACCCCAGAGACGGAGGCGTCAACCTCAACAATGAATTGAGGGGAGGGGTCCAGTTGGACCAGGATGGGCGCTGTCATGAAATGTCTCCTTAGTTCCGTGAAAGCGGAATCGGCCTCGGAGTCCCAAAGAAAAGGTGTTGTGGAAGAAGGAAGTCGGGTGAGGGGCGCCGCCACCCGACTGTAATCCCTGATAAATCGGCGGTAAAAGTTTGCAAATCCCCGAAACTGCTGAAGTTGTTTGCGGGTCGTGGGTCTGGTCCATTTTTCCATCGCCCGGATTTTCTCGGGATCTGCCCTCACTTGTCCGCTCTTGATGATGTAGTCCAGGAAGCTGACTGAGCGAACTTGGAACTCACACTTTTCCGCCTTCACAAATAACCCGTTCTCCCGCAGTCTCTGGAGGACTAGACGGACATGGTGAATGTGTTTCTGGAGGCTGATGGAAAATAATAAGGTATCATCTAGGTAGACGAACACGAAGGAGTTAATAAAGTCCCTCAACACATCATTTATTAGGGATTGAGAAACGGCGGGGGCATTGGCGAGGCCAAACGGCATGACCACGTATTCGAAGTGGCCCAATGGTGTACTAAAGGCCGTGTTCCACTCGTCTCCCTCCCTCATCCTAACTAGATGGTAGGTGCCTCGAAGGTCCAACTTCAAGAAGCTGGTGGCTCCGTGAGCTGGTTCAAATGCCGAGTTAATAGGGGGCAGTAAGTACTTATTTTTAACTGTTAAATTGTTTAGGCCTCTGTAATCAATACAGGGACAAAGCGACCCGTCCTTTTTCTCTGCAACGAAGAAACCGGCGCCCACTGGGAAGGATGAAGGTCGAATAACGCCCGCCGCGAGGGACTCACGAATGTATTTCCGCATGGCCGCTCTCTCCGGTCCGGACAAGTTATAAAGACGCTGGCAGTTAACGAAGCCCCGGAGAGAAGGTCGATAGCGCAATCATACTATCGGTACGGAGGTAGGGAAAGAGCCCGTTGTTTGCTGAATACATGTCCCAGGTCATGGTATTCTGCAGGGATTCCGGACAAGTCGAGGGGTTCCAAGACAGGCGAGGTCGCGGTAGCCTCCCTAGGGGATGGGGCCAACCGCAGACAGGTGGCGTGGCAAAACGGGCTCCAACTGGCTATCCTCCCAGTACACCAGTCGATGTAGGGGTTGTGTTGGTTCAGCCAGGGCTATCCTAGAACTACAGGAGAGTGGATGAGATTAAATGCTACCTCCTCTCGATGGTTTCCGGACAGAATCAAGATCAGGGGTGGCGTACAGTGGTAACCCAAGCCAGCAGTTTTCCACCCAGCGCCTGGGCCTCCAGAAGGGTGCTTAATGGCTCCCTAGGTATTCTGGTCCGGGAGACTATGGTCTCGTCCAGCAGATTTCCCTCGGCACCAGAATCCACCAAGGCGGATAGGGACTGGGACTGTTGTTGATAGTTCACGGTAGCCGGGATCTGCATCCGTGTCTGGGGGACTGAAGGCAGTGTCGTCCGGCTCACCAGGGTCCCCCGTTCTACTGGTGAGCCCTCCCTTTGGCCGCAGAGGACAAGTATCCCGGAAATGTCCAGGCTGGCCTCAATGGTAACAATCTCCTGCTCTCCGCCTCCGAAGTCGTTCGGCAGGGGAGAGACGGTTCCATCCCTGCATCGGTTCCTCCCCCAGGATAGTGGGGACGGGCGGAGCAGGAGCTATACTTGGAGCGGCCGGGGAAGGGAGGCTGGCTGAAGAGGGTAAGGTGGCCATGGGATGACCCGAGGAGTGGGGCGACTCGTCTTCTCTCTCAGACACTCTTGAAGTCGATTATCTAGCCTGGTGGCTAGAGAGATCAGAGAGTCCAGGCTGTCCGCGTCATCCCTCGCTGCCCATTCATCTTTTATCTTATCTGAGAGGTCCTGCCGAAACACTTCCCACAGTACCTCGTCTTTCCACCCAGAGTCGGCCGCTAATGTTCGGAACTCGATGGAGTATTTTGCTATGCTTCGCGAACCCTGACAGAGAGTGAGCAAGCGCTTAGCGACGTCTTTACCGCGAATGGGCTGTTCAAAACCCTTCCTCATTTCGGAGACGAAGGAGGAGAAAGAGGAACAGACCTCTGGTCGGTTGTCCCAGATCGCGGTGGGCCATGTCAAGGCATTCCCTCGTAACAGCCTAATGATGTACGCAATTTTTAATATGTCCGAGGTGTACGTACGTGGTTGTTACTCAAAGACCAAACAGTATTGTAATAAGAAGGCCTGGCACTTCCCTTGGTCCCCAGCGTAGGGGTCCGGTTCGGGTACGTACGGCTCTCGAAGGGCTTGTGTTGCCGACCCAAGGGGCGTAGCCATCCCAGGCTGTGTGGTTTGGTCAGACGGGGTTCTTGGAAGGGACGGAGTAAGGGAAGCGGATACCCGGTCAACCTGCTCACTGTCCTTCCTTACATTCATGGACAGCGCACGAAGGTTTTCCGTGACCTCTCTGAGCGGTTGGTCGTGGGCGCCCAGTAGGTAGCTCTGGCTGGCGAAGGCCTGTTGCACGGGATCCGTGTCCGCTGGGTTCATTCTGGCCAGGTCATTCTGTTGCAAGCACGTGGCTGGGGACGAACCAAAGAGCAGGACACAGGCACGGAGACAGGGTCGTGAGGCGTTAGCGCAGCCGCGACCGTGGAACAGGTATTCAGGAGGATCTTTACACGGAGACAGGTTTACGTAGATTATCCAGGGAAAGGTGCGGAGCTTAGAACTAACAGTCCGAAGGAATCGGGAAACGAGGTTTACACACACTAGAATGGACCAACGAACTGGCGAGGCATAACAGTGACGCCAGGGTTCTTATCCTCAGTTCGCTGATGGAAAGTAGTTGTGCTGTAATTAATGAAAACTGGGAATAATTGGAAATCGGACGAGGAGATTAAAACCTAATCAAGGAGGTAATAGCAAGATGGGGCGTTGCCGGACGGGACCATGACATTAATAAATGTTCTGGTTAAGATTTCTACTGCTGTGCTGTGAGGTATTTTATTTTAGTAGTTTTCTGTAAAAGCAGTAAAGTGCGCTTTGGCTTCGGCTAAAGATAAGGAATTGTCCAATTTAGGAATGTTGTGTCAGTCAATTGCAACTTTCTGTCCAGTGGAAGATTCGGGAGAGCTGGGTGGAATCAGATTTCAGCAGATGAAAATGATGAGAAAATCTACAGATGCGAGAAATCCAAGCCACTCACAGAAAATGCTGGAGGAACTCGGCAGGCCAGGCAGCATCTATGGAAAAGACTAAACATTCGACGTCTTGGCCAGAAACGTCAACTGTTTACTCCTTTGCACAGATGCTGCCTGGCCCGCTGAGTTCCTCCAGCATTTTGTGTCTGAAGGACAGCAGTCTGGTTTGGGGTCTTTTGGTGATACCTGCCAAGCGGGGCACAAGGGAGATGCTGCAGAATGCTGTTGGAAGGAGAGTTCCAGTTGTAAGAAGTGCGTTATGCAAGTGAATGCCTCCAAGGAGGAAGGGCCAATACTCCAGAGAGAGCTAGTTCATTCAAGATGACCTTTGGAGATAGTTCAGAATGTGGCAGGTGTTTTTGATGCAGACCATAGGCCCAGTGCATTTGGAAAGTAATACAACTCCGACTAATCCAGAAGTAAGCTCCAACACTTAAGTGCACATTGAACTAGTTTAATTGAAATGGGCCCTTTTATTTTTCTTTTACTTTTTGGTAACTCTTTGTTAATGTTGACAATTTGGTAAATGTACTTTCTAATTTTATACGGTGCACGATCTCTCATTTCTTGGCTACCAAAATTTGTGTCTGGACAGTATTTTACACAGCATTCACTACAACCTATGTCGCTTAATTATGAACATCCATACTATCCTGTTTGGTTGAACCCCAAATCATACCAACCCTGAACGTGTGTTGCTTATGAAAGGTGGCCTTCTCATCACTGAGTCTCATGGTCATTAGCAGAGTTAGCTAACGAGTTAAGTTTCTATACCAGCTCTGATGAGAGGGTTACAAAAATAATGAAAAGGAGATAAAACAAGACAAGTCAGGAAATGATGTGTTTACATCAGCGATGGACTGCACACACGTTCTGGTACTTTGGGATTAAGTTGAAGCCCATATCTGACGAGAGCTCCAGATTGGTAACGTTCGGCGGGACTTGAAACCTGAACCTTTGTATCAGGATGGTAAAGAAAAGAAAAAGCTCCATCCTGGCCAGGGGCTGCCCCGCACAGGCCCTGGCTCCTGCAAAAACAAAGTGGCAAAACAATGTCAATTTTCAAAAACCAGAGTTAGTCACCCTCACCCCAAGACACTGAACAGTAACATTTTATAATGGGAATGCAAGGTAACAGTATTTCTCTCTCTACAGATGCCGCCTGGCTTGCTGTAAGTTCTCTGCTTTCTGTTTCAATTCAGATTTCCAACCATCGTGTGTTTCTCATTGTTCTGGCCATATTCCCCTGTCCTTATTCACCTCCTCTCGTCAGATTATCTGCCACTTCCCATGTATCTTTGTCACTCACTCAGCCAGCACCACCCTCATCTTCATCTTTATTTTCTCTTGATCTTCACCCTGTCATGGACATTCCCTTCACCTCCGGAGGCATCCCCACTTCTCTGCAACTTCAACCATTGTTTCCCAAGTATTGCTAGTTCCACCAAAAAGTATTAGCTGAAATGATAAATTTCACTCACGTATCATTGACGCTGATTGACCTAATGAGTATTTCCATAACACTCTGATTTACTTTCACAATGTGATAGTGCTGGAGTGGGGACTGAGGACATCTCTGGGATGTCCCCTGGAAGAAGCACTTCGGTCATAAGGAAGGTTTTGATGGTTTTCCCTTGAGTGAGGCAGTATAGGAGGAGATGTGTTTCTGTGCTGTGTAACACCATGAATCTACATTCTGTGGCCACTTTATTAAGTAGCTCCTGTACCTAATGAAGTGAGCACTGTGTGTATGGCCATTGTCTTCTGCTGTTGTAGTCCATCCACTTCACGGTTCAACATGTTGTACATTCAGACATGCTCTTCTACACACCCGTGTTGTACCACATGGTTATTTGAGTTATTGTTCCTTTTCTGTCAGCTTAAACCAGTCTGGCCTTTCTCCTCTGACCCACTTTTAATTACAAGGCATTTCTTCCAACTGAACTGCCAGTCACTGATGCTTTTTTCTTCTCACATCAGTCTTTGCAAACGCTAGAGACTGTTGTGCGTGAAATCCTCGGAAGTCAGTAGTTTCTAAGGTATCCAAACCACCCTGTCTGGTGCCAACAATCATTCCTCTGACAAAGTCACTGAGCTCACATTTCTTCCCCATTCTGATATTTGCTCTGAACAACAACTGTCCCTCTTGACCATGTCTGTTTGTTTCTACGCACTAAATTTCTGCCACATGATTGGCTGATTAGAATTTTGAATTGACAAGCAGGTGTATCTAATAAAGTGGCCACGGTGTGTATGAGTGCAGTTATGAAACTGAGGGGTATAGACGGGATCACTGCCTGAGACAGTAGTTTAAACAGAGTTGTTGACAGCATTTAGGAAACATGTGGATAATCACTGAAATTGAATAGAAAATAGCAGTTCCAAGTTCTGGAAGATGTGATTGATACTGATTGGTGCACAGTGGTTGGCATAGAATAGTGGGCAGAATGGCCTGTTTCCATGCTCAATGACTGTGACTTATTTTCCACCATCTACATATGTTTGCTTTACCATCTGATATAAACAATCCCTCCGACAAATGGGCCAAGGTCAGAGGAGAAATCCCACTAACCTACAATCCAGTAATCTAAACTTCTTACCCATTGAAAAAGGAGTAAAGGCATCTCTCTTCACAAACTTGCCTTCAGTATCCAGAAAGTTGGAAGGGTTGAAGTCATTTGGGGATTTCCACTGAGTTTTGTCACACAGCACCGAGGTTAGCAAAGGGATCACTGGTGTGCCCTAAGAATGTAATTTACAAATTAGGTTGTTATTCCCTTTGAGGATTATCGCTGAAAGTATTTTCACCAGAACAGAATTATCAAACTTTGCAACTATTCCACACTTTAGGTACATTCGTACCTCTAACAGATCTCCAAAGTCCTTCACTCAGCCAAGATCAACCATGAATGTTGTATCCTAGCTGTCTATGTGATATGCTGGTCAGGGCAGTATGATATGGAGGGATAGCTATTGCCCATGCAGCAGGCTCTCATGCTCCACATAGCTGATCAATCCAAAGACCATAAGACCATATGATATAGGAGCAGAATTAGGCCATTTGGCACATTGAGTCAACTCCACCATTTCATCATGGCTGATCCAAATTTCCTCTCAGTCCCAATCTCCTGACTTCCCTTCATATTCCTTCATGTGATGGACAATCAAGAATCAATCAATCTGCCTTAAATATACATAAAGACTTGGCCTCCACAGCCCTGTGACAAAGGATTCCACAGAGTCACAACCCTCTGGAGAAAAAAAAAAATCCTCCTCATCTCCGTTCTAAAGGAACATCCCTCTATTCTGAGGCTGTGTCCTCTGGTCTTAGCCTTTCCTACTGCAAGGAAACATCTTCTCCACATCCATTCTATCAAGGCCTTTCACCATTCCATAGGTTTTAATTAGTTCACCATTTATTCTTCTGAATTCCAGTGAATACAGGCCCAGAGCCATCAAACACTCTTCATTGGACAAACCATTCAATCCTGGAATCATCTTCATGGACTTCCTTTGAACCCTTTCCAGTTTCAACACATACTTTCTAAGATGAGGGGCTCAAAAGTGCACACAATCCTCCAAGTGAGGCCTCACCATATATTAGAAAATCTTAACATTACATACTTGCTTTTATATTGTAGTCCTCTTGAAATGAATGTTAACATTGCATTTGCCTTCCTCACCACAGACACAACCTGCAAATTAACCTTTAGGGAAACCTGCACAAGACTCCCAAACCCCATTGCCTGTCAGTTTTTTTTGTATTTTCTCTCCATTTAGAAAAGAATCAACCCTTTCATTTCTTTTAGCAAAGTGCATAACCATTTTCTTCCCGACACTGTATTCCATCTGGCACGCCTTTGCCCATTCTCCTAATCTGTCTAAGTCCTTCTGTAGCCTTTCTACTTCCTCAAAACTACCTGCCCCTCCGCCTGTCTTCTTATTGTCTGCAAACTTTGCAGCAAAGCCATCAGTTCCATCATCCGGGTCATTGAAATACAGTCCTGAGTAAAGCAGCTCCTTAAAGTATCATTCCCAACACAGACCCTACTAGTCTCGGCAGGAACCAGGAAAGACTCTTTATTCCCACTCTTTGCCTGATGCCAATCAGCCACTGATTTATCCATGCTACAGTTTCTCCTGTGACACCATGGGCTCTTAACTTGTACACAACATCAATCGATTCTCCATTCTCTATCCTGCTTGTTATTTCTTCAAAGAATTCAAACAGATTTGTCAGGCAAGATTTTCCCTTGAGGAACCATGCTCTCTAAGGCCTATTTTGTCATGTGCCTTCAAGTACCCTGAGACCTCATCCTTAATAATCGACTCCAACATCTTCGCTGCCAGCAAGGTCAGACTAACTAGCTTATGGTTTCCTTTCTTCTGTCTCCCTCCCTTCTTGAAGAGTAGAGTCACATTTCCAATTTTCCAGTCATTCAGAACCATTGCAGATTCTAGTGATTCCTGAAAGATCATTACTAATGCCTCCACGATCTCTTCAGCCAGCTTTTCTGTACTCTGGGATTTTCACCATCTGGTCCAGGTGTCTTAGCTACCTTCAGACATTTCAGTTTCCCAAGAACCTTCTGTCTCATAATGGCAACCACACACTTCATGAGTCCTGACAGCTGGAACTTCCACCATTCTGACAGTATCTTCCAGAGTGAAGACTGATGCAAAATACTTATTTAGTTCGTCTGCCATTTCCTTGTCCGCTGTTACTACCTCTCCAGCATCATATTCCATGAACCCATATCTACTCTCAGCTCTCTTTTACACTTTATGTATCTGAAGAAACTTTTAGTATCCTCTTTAATATTATTGTCTAGCTCACTTTCGTATTCCATCTTTACCTTCCTAATGACTTTTCTTAGTTGCCTTCTGTTGGTTTTTAAAAGCTTCCCAACCCTCTAACCAGTAATTTTTGCTCTATTATATGCCCTTTCTTTGGCTTTTCTGTTGGTTTTCACTTCTCTTGTTAGCCAGGATTGTGTAATTTTGGCCCTAGAATGCTTCTTCCCCTTTGGGATGTATATATCCTGTGCCATCCATATTGCTTCCAGAAATTTCAGCCATTGATGCTCTGCCGTCCACCTTTTGATTTTGTCCACCTTTTACATTGCAGCTCATCCTGTTGACTGCAAGTTTGCCTATCAACAGCCTCTCCTCACTACACAATACACCACAACATCCAAAGGAATGACAAACACCAATTCAGTTTGGCACCAGTGGCATCGCAGGAGTTGCCAGTCAGTGTTGAACTCAATGTACAACTGCCATCTGGATTCCATCTCTTCCCCCTGAGTGGGCAGAGCTCCAAGGCAGTGAAGGTTTGAAATCACATGTTTCCTTCTCCTCGATGAGCTGCCAAGCATGGCTGATGAGCCCCATCTGCCCGAAGCAGCTGGTTTTAAGTTGCCAGAAATCCACCCTTTCCCTTTCTGCTGCCAGTGGAAACACTTTCGCCAGGATCAGTAGTTAAGCCACACTTGAAGGCCAGGAGCTGGACTTGATTGTTAGAGTCTATTTGAGATGCATGCTGTGGGGAGCATTTAATAGGTAGTGGGAGCTCATCCCCAACACCTTCCCTGGCTATGAAACCTTACGGAACCAGCAGTGCATTGACCTCTGAAATTCCCTCTCTGTCACTCACTTATCTGAAGTTTCAAATTCAAGTTCAGTTTATTGTCATTTAACCAAATGAAATAACGTTCTTCTGGGCCAAGCTGCACAACTCAGTACAGAAGTCTCACACACATAGCACAAATTATATTTCCACGATTAAATTAAGAAATAATAAGGTACAGTTATGACACAAGTTAAAAAGTATAATGCTGCTGGCGCTTCATGTGTGATGAGTCCTGGGTTGTGACGGGGTGTTCAGTAGTTTCAGGTCCAGATAGATATTCTCCTAATACCACTGTACCTCCTGCCTGATGGTCGAAGGTCAGAGATTGCTGGATAAGTGAGAGGGATCAGTAGCAATCCCTGGGCCCCTGCAGACATATCACTCCTGATAAATATCTCTGATGAGTGCAAGAGAGACCCCGACTATCTTCTCTGCAGTTCTCGCAGCCCCCTGTAGGGAGTTGCAGTCAGACGCCTTGCAATTGCTGTAGCAGACAGTGATGGAGTTGGTCAGGGCACCCTCGATGGTGCTTCTGTAAAAATTCACTAGAGTAGAGGAGAAGCCTCACTGGCCTCAATCTCTTCAGGAAGTGGAGACGCTGATGTGGTGTTGAGGGACCAGGTGGGATTGTCCATTACGTACACTCCGTGAAACTTGGTGCTCCTAACTCTACAACAGAGATGTTTATGTGCAATGAGAAGTGGCCGGATTCCACCTCACTGAAGTCCACAATCATCATTTTGGTCTTGTCCACAGTGAGACTCAAGTTGTTGTGTCAGAAGACAGCATACCAGTCTCTCAGAAGTGCTTGGACCTCTGCTGTCAGTCCTGAGTTAATCAACTGCTTAATCATCTGCTTAATCAAGCTTGCTCCAACATCTCAGTAAGTTCAACATACACTTATTCTAGGTGCTTACCATCTCTGGGTGAGAGAGGTCTCCTTCAGGTACCATTTATATCTCTCAGCCTTACTGCAAAAGTTCAAAGTTGGAAGTCAATTTGGTATCAAAGATAAACTCCCTTTCTTCCTGGGCGTCTCAGGAAACAGCTCCTTATCCCTTGCTGGCAATCTCACAACTCAGCACCAAGAAACCCACCATTCTTTGGTCGCGTACGTCTAGGAAGTATACCCTGCCAAATCCGTGAGATTGGGATGTCTCTCTCACACGTGGCTCAGTTTGTGTGAATGCTGTGTGATTTCCTGCCCTGTTACAGCTCGTTGCCAGGAAATAACAGACTGCGTATCCCACATAATTAAAGGAAGTATATTTATGAATATTAACTTAACAAAAAAAACCTGCTCCCCCAGCCTTCTCTCCTGATTGCATGGCTAACATTTCTAAGCACCCGTTACCTTTAACAATAACACAAACTCTGCTTATATAGGAAGACTATTAGATGAAATACCCTACAACATTAGCCTTTACCAGGGTGTGACACATATGCTACAATGAACTACCTTGAGATTCATTTTTTTGCACGCATTTACAGGAAAAAAGAAATATAACAGAATTTTGTGAAAGAAACGATACACAGTCAAAGTCTGACAAGCAAGAAGAAAAACACTGCAAATGAAGGTAATGCAGAAAGCATTAGTTGTAAAGAATCCTTGAAAGTGAGTCTGTAGGTTGTAGAGTCAGTTCTGAGCATTGGTGACTGATTTTATTCATGCCAGTTCAGGAGTTTGGTGACTGAAGGGTATTAACTGCTCCTGCACTGTGTAGTGTGGGACCTGTGGCTTCTGAACATCCTGACTGATGGTAGTAGAGAAATGAGAGCATGGCCTGGATGATGGGGGCCGTTGATGATGGACGCTACTTCCTTGTGTTTGCATTCCATGTAGATCTATTCAACACTGAGGAGAGCTTTGCCTGTGATGGACAGGGTGTGGGCTTCATCTCGGGTTGAGATTATCATTGGATGTCCAAGTACGAGTATGCACAGGTGCAATAAGACACCTGCTTGCAGCAAAATCACAGGCACATAGGATCACAAGACTTTCACCATCATCATATCTTGTTTAGAAGCCTCATGTTGGTACCTTGTGAATGGCCTTCTTCTTTTTAAATTAATTTTTTATGCATTTCTACAAGAAACTCCAGAAGAGAACCAAACAACAAAATGGAGATTTATACAGTGCGAAACAAACAAATCCAATATGTAATTCATAACAATTAAGAAAAAAAGCACCCGAAGGAGAATTATGTAAAATTAGTATCCGCCCCAACCACTTACTGGAAAAAAACACCCAGGCCACCATTGTGCATATAAAAGAAAAAAATCAATCGGAGCATTCAACCCCAGAGAACTGTAAATATATATAGAAAAGAAAAGTATAATGCTGACTATCAAAATTATAATGTAATTCACAACAAAAAACCGTATAACTTACAAAAAAAGCTGAAAGTAAAGGATTGTAGCATATAAAAATAAAGGAGAAACTTACCCAAAAGAAGAATTGTAAAAATATTCAAGAAAAGGTCCCCACACCTTATGAAACTTTATGCCTGAATTGAGAAGTGAATAATTAATCTTTTCGAGGTCCAAACAGACCATAATATCACTAAGCCACTGAACGTGAGTGGGTGGGGCAGCATCTTTCCACCTAAGGAGAACTAACCGTCTAGCCAAGAGAGAGGCAAAAGATAATGTTCGGCATTTAGTCAGACTGAAGTGCAAATTTACATCACCCAAGGTGCCAAAAAGAGCAACCAGAGAGTCAGGTTCTAAATGGCAATTAAGAATATAAGATAGGGTTGAAAAAAATCTCCCTCTACAATTTCTCTAGACTAGGACAGGTCCAATACATATGAATAAGGGAAGCCTCAGCCCCTTTACACTTATCAAAGACAGGACCAATGTCAGGGTAAAAACGTGATAATATAGTTTTAGACATGTGAGCCCTGTGTACAACCTTAAACTGCAAAAGGCGGTGGCGAGCACATAGAGAGGTTGAAGACTCATACGGCCAGATTTGGGAACAGCTTCTTTCCAATGATAATGAGACTGCTGAACGGATCCTGACCCGGATCTGGGAGGTACCCTCTAAATATCTGGACCTGCCTCTCGGTTTTTTTGCACTACCTTACTTTCCATTTTTCTATTTTCTATTTATGATTTATAATTTAAAATTTGAATATTTACTAAGTTTTACTATTTTTAATATTTAATATTTGTAATCCAGGGAGCGTGAAGTGCAGAATCAAATATCTCTGTGATGATTGTACGTTCTAGTATCAATTGTTTGGTGACAATAAAGTAAAGTAAAGGTTGAGTTGACTGACTTAAGAATTGAATCCCAAACTGCATCAGATAAGGAGATATTTAGATCTTCTTCCGAGGCAGTTCTAATTTTATCGACGGGGGACGCCTCAAAATCACCAACTTATCCCGAATAGCAGAAATTAAACCTTTACTCAATAGATTAATACAAAGAAACAAATCCAGAACATTTTTCTCAGGCATCTCAGGAAAGTTTGATATCAAAGGGTTAATGAAATGTCTAATTTGAAGGTATCTAAAGAAATGAGCATTAGATAGATTAAGCATAGCAGACAATTGTTGAAAAGTTGCAAAACGGTTTTCAAAGAAAAGATCTCCAAAGCGCCGAAAGCGCTTCTTATGCCAGTCGTAAAATGTTGAATCCTGCATAGAAGTTAGGAAAAGATGATGATGTAAAATAGGGCTAGAGAGAGGAAAACTATGAAGACTATTAAATTTTCTGAACTGAGCCCATATTCTGAAAATCCCAGTAACATCATCCACTGACTCTCCTTTGTCTACCCTGCTTGTTGTTTCCTCAATGAATTCCAACAGATTTGTCAGGCAAGATTTCCTCTGAAGGAAACCATGTTGATTTTGGCCCTTTTTATATCATGGGCCTCCATGTACCCCAAAACATCATCCTTCATAATGGATTCAAGCACCTTCCCAACCCCTGAAGTCAGGCTAACTGGTCTATAATTTCCTCTCTTTACCTCCTTCCCTTCTGAAAGAGTGGAGTGAAAATTCCAGAGAGACAACATTCACAACAATATCCTTGATACAAAATGATACAAGAGAGACACAATTAGAACAAAAAACAAAGTCCATTTTACTGCAAGTTCCCTCCGTATCTCATCCCTTGACCCATGCTTGATGCTTCCAAAAAGTTGAATATGTCAGTTTTATAAGTTACATAAAACTACACAAAGAAATTTTAAGCATTTCGTCACAAACAACCCACTTGCACTTTCATAGAACAATTGCCGGCAATCAGTCACTCATTTCACCTCACGTACCTTTGGAAGGAAATATCCTTTGAAGTTCAAGTCCTCTGTTGTTGAGTGCATGATGTTCAATGGCACAACGTTAGCAAACCTCTGGATTTCGTGGATCACTGCATTGGTGTACGGCAAATTTTTCCAATCTTCAGTTCTGGGGAACCGCTCAGAACCAATCACCGTGTTGATTTCATTGTGGACTTTTTCTGGAACACAAGGAGATGGTTAATGCACTCAGCAGCAGGGTGACAGCACAGATTCTCACATGAGGAAAAACAGTCATCAATCAGGTGCTCCTCACCCTGAATCTGTGGATATTTCATCATCAGTAGCATAGCCCAACGAAGGGTGGTCGAAGTTGTCAGCATTCCAGCACCAAACAGGTCGGTGACTGTGTGTACGAAGTTGTTTTTATGGAAATATGTATTTGGGTTACCTGATTCCTGTAAAAGATGATAAGATCATAAGATACATGTGCAGAATTAGGCCATTTGGCCCATCAAGACTTCGCCACTATTCCATCATGATGAATTTATTAACCCTCTCAACCCCATTCTGCTACTTTCTCTCTATAACCTTTGACATTCTACTTAATCAAGAAGGTATTAACCTATCTTAAAATATACTAAATGATGTGGCAACCACAACCAACTGTGGCAAAGAATTCCATAAATTCACCACCCTCTGGTTGAATAAGTTACACTTCATCACTGTTATTTGCGTTCTGAAGCTGTGCCCTCTGGTCCTGGAACTACCTCCCGCTCACCCGTACCCCCGCCACCCCGTCCAATATAGGAACTACAGGAATCATTCTCTTTACAACCACACTCTCAATATTCAGACTTCCAAATATTCAACAGATTTCAAAGAGATCCCTTCATTCTTCCCAAAAGTACGGTCCTGGAGCCATCACACTCTCCTCATATGTGAACCCTTTCATTCCCAGAATAATTCTTGTGAACGTCTTCTGGAGCCCTCTTCAAATCCAGAATATTCTTCCTTAGATAAGGGAATAAACTGCTCACAATGCTCCAAGTGCAGTCTCAGCAATGCCTTATAAAACCTCAGCATTATATTCTTGCACTTATACCTTAGCCCTCAAGAAGTGAATGCTAACATTGCATTGGCCTTCCTTACTACCAGCTCAACCTGCAAGTTAACATTTGAGGAATCCTGTACAAGGATTCGCAAGTTAATTCGCACCTCTGATTTCTGAATTTTCTCCCCATTTAGAGAAGAGTTTATGCTTGTATTTCTTCCAACAAAGTACATTACCATACATTTTCCTACACTGTATTCCATATGCCACTTCTTTGCCCATTCTCCTAATGTGCCCAAGTCCTTCTGAAGGCTCCCAGCTTCATCAACACTACATGTCCCTCCACATATCTTCATATTGTCTGCAAATTTGGCCATAAAGCCATCAATTCCGTCATCCAGATCATTAACGTATGATGTGAAATAAGTGTTCCCAACACCATCCCCCATGGAACTCCACGAGTCACCAGCAGCCAAAGAGAAAACACCCTTCTTATTCCCACTCTTTGCCTCCTGTTGTCAGCCAATCGTTTATCCACGCTAATACCATGGATCAATCATGTAATACCATGGGATCTTATCTTTTTAAGCAGCCTTATCTTTAGTAATGGACTCCAGCATCTTGCCAACCTCTGTAGTTGGGCTAACTGACCTATAATTTCTTGTCTTTTGCCTCTCACCCTTCTTAAATATTGAAGTGATTTTTGCAACCTTTCAGTCCGCCAGACCCATTTCAGAATCTGGTGACTTTTGAAATATCACTAGTAATGCCTCCATAAACTCCTCAGCTAGCTCTTCCTGAACCCTGGGGTGTCATCCATCAGATCCAGGTGACTTATCTACCTTCAGACCTTTCAGCTTCCCAAGCGCCTTCTCTCTATAAATGCTCACGTCTACCCCCTGACACTTTCCATGCTGCTGGTGTCTTTGACTTCCATGTCAGCCATGGTTACCTCATCCTCCTTTTAGAACACAGGAGCTTAGAGACAGGAATTTGAATCCCACCATAGTCCTGAGGGATTAAATTCAAAATACTTCAATAACTGTGGAATTCTATAAAAAGGGTAACATGCAAACTATGAGCTGGTGTGGAACATACCTGCTGCTGCTTTAACATGAACACATCAATAAAGCTCCTTGGATTATTTGCATCCAGTGTCTGGTAGTTCTTGGTTATGAAGTCTTCCATAAACTGCAAAATCAAGTTTTGATTTTTCAAAAGTATCTTCTTTTTACGGAATAGAAATCCCAGTATGGGAACAGCATTATAAAGCTGTAACATAAGAACAATAATTTTGATAGTAATGTTTTTAAGTCGAAGGAAATTCTGATAGACATTTACAACATCTCGTTGTCCCTGGCTCTAGTTGCAGCATGCTTCAAAGCAGCCACCATCACACTAATTCCTGGGGAATCAGTGGCAACATGTCCTAATGACCACAGACCATGGGCACTCACTCCCATAGTTGCCAAGTGCTTGAGATGATTGGTCATGTCCCACATCAAGGATATCCTACCAGCGACCCTGAACTAGCACCAGTTTGCCTACAAGGTCAATAGGTCAACTAAAGATGCCAATTTGATCCCCCTTCAGACAGTGCTGGAACACTGAGCTCACAAAGACACCTGCATCAGGATGGTTTTGGTTAATTTCAACTCAGCCTTTAAAAAAACACTACCGAACAAGCGCTGCCAAGCTCCACAATGTAGGTCTTTGCCTATCAATCTGTATCTAGATCTTGAACTTCTTCACTTATCTTTCTCACATGGTGATACTAGGCAAGTGCACATCAACACCCCTCCCCCAACCCTGAATACCGGTGCCCCACAGAGGTGTGCACTGAACCCTCTTCTCCACTCTCTCTTTACCTATCCCTGCATTCCCGCTCATGCTACAAAGTCAATCACCAAATTTGTAGATGACATGACTGTGATTGGCCTAATCACAAGCAATACCAAACAGAGAGGAGGTGCTGAAACTCTGTCTGATTGGTGCAGGAATGACAACCGATCACTCAACATTAAGAAAACAAAAAATGATAATTGACTTCAGGAGGGCAAGAGGTCCTGGCCAAACAAGCCCTGCTATTCATAAATGGTGAGCTAGTGGAAAGGGATTCCAGCTTCAGGTTTTTGTGGATGAACATCACTGAGAAGCTCTCTTGTTCTGTCAACATAACTATGATAATAGGGAAGGCACGGTGATTAGTGAGGAAGATTACCATGGCTTGCGGGGGAATCTGGACCAAATGGAAAAAAAATCCACTGAAAAATGACAGAGGCGCGAGGTGTTGCACCTCCGTAGGACCAACCAGGGTAGGTCTTGCATAGTGAATGGTAGGGCACTGAGGAACATGGTAGGCTGTTTAAATGGCTCGGCATGGACTAGATGGGCCAAAGGGCCTGTTGCTGACCCTGTACTTTTCTATGAATCTATCATAGTGACTATACTACCTGAGGTGCTTCTGGAGAGCTAATCTGCTCCAAACATTGCTGGCCAACTTTTGTCAAAGTGTGATAGAGAGCATACTGACATACGGAATTGCAGTGTTGTACTCAAGCTGCAGTAAAACTGATCACACACCACTCCAACAAGTGATTAGTGTGGCTCAGCACATTACTGGGACTCAACTACTGGACTTGGAGACAATCTACAACTGTAAATGCCAACGACATGCTCTTAACCTTATTAAAGAGCCAACCCATCCTGAACACTGTCTGTTCAATCTCCTGCCATCTGGTAGGAGATACAGAAACTCTGAGGCAAGACAGTAAGACTGAAAAACGACTTCTTCCCGAGGGTTTTCTGCAGCTGAATAATGCTTTACCCCAGCTTAACAATGACATTTGAGTGCTATGAACTATCAAAATCACTTGTTGCATGTAAATATGGGATTTCTTAAAACAAATTAAGCCATATACTTTATAGTCGCCAAACAATTGGTACTAGAACGTACAATCATCACAGCAATATTTGATTTTGCACTTCACGCTCCCTGGATTACAAATATTAAATATTAAAAACAGTTCAATTAGTACATATTAAAAATTTAAATTATAAATCATAAATAGAAAATAGAAAAATGGGAAGTAAGGTAGTGCAAAAAAAAACGAGAGGCAGGTCCGGATATTTGGAGGGCACGGCCCATATCTGGATCAGGATCCGTTCAGCAGTCTTATCGCCGTTGGAAAGAAGCTGTTCCCAAATCTGGCCGTACAAGTCTTCAAGCTCCTGAACCTTCTCCCGGAGGGAAGAGGGACGAAAAGTGTGTTGGCTGGGTAGGTCGTGTCCTTGGTTATCCTGGCAGCACTGCTCCGACAGCGTGCAGTGTAAAGTGAGTCCACAGACGGAAAATTGGTTTGTGTGATGTGCTGCACCGTGTACATGATCTTCTGCAGCTTTTTGCAGTCTTGGACAGGACAACTTCCATACCAGGTTGTGATGCACCCCAGAAGAATGCTTTCTACGGTGCATCTATAAAAATTAGTGAGGGTTTTAGGGGACAGGCCAAATTTCTTTAGTTTTCTCAGGAAGTAAAGGCGCTGGTGGGCCTTCTTGGCAGTGAGCTCTGCTTGGTTGGACCAAGTCAGGTCGTTTGTGATACTGACCCCGAGGAACTTAAAGCTTTTGACCTGTTCCACTTGCGCACCACCGATGTAAATTGGGTCGTGCGGTCCGCTACTCCTTCTGAAGTCAACAACCAATTCCTTCGTCTTGCTGACGTTGAGGGATAGGTATTGTCTTCGCACCATGCCACCAGGTTCTTAATTTCCTCTCTGTACTCAAACTCATAATTACCCGAGATATAGCCTACAATTGTTGTGTCATCAGCAAACTTATACATTGACTTTGATGAAAACTTCGCTACAAAATCATGGGTGTACAGTGAGCACGGCAGGGGGTTGAGTACACAGTCTTGTCGGGCACTGGTGCTCAGAGTGATTGTAGAGGAGAGCTTGTCCCCTATTTTTACAGACTGGGTCCTGTCTGTGAGGAAGTTGAAGATCCAGCTGCAGATCTGAGTGCTAAGGCCCAGGTTCCGGAGCTTAGGAATCAGTTTACTTGGAATGATGGTATTAAAGGCAGAGCTGTAGTCAATGAAAAGGAGCCTTACGTATGCGTCTTTATTCTCCAAGTGTTCTAAGGAGGAATGTAGGGCCAGAGAGATGGCATCTGCTGTTGATCTGTTGCATTCGTAGGCGAATTGCAAAGCATCCAGGTTGACCAGTAGGCTGTGGTTGATGTGTGCCATAACCAATCTATCGAAGCACTTCATAGCAATTGATGTCAGAGCCACATGTCGATAGTCATTCAGGCATGCCACCTTGCTCTTCTTCCGCACTGGGATTATCGTTGCCTTCTTAAAATATGAGGGGATCTTAGACTGAAGCAAGGAGTAGTTGAAGATGTCAGCAAACACTCCAGCTAGCTCGCTTGCACAGGTCCGGGAAACCCATCCTGGGACGCCATCTGGGCCCGTCGCCTTCCTTGGATTTATATTCAGGAAGGCCCTTCTAATGTCCTCCTCAGTGACGATGAATCTCAAGGCCACCAGGTCTGGTTCATCTGGAGGGACGCTCCTCTTCTGTTCGAATCTTGCGTAGAATACGTTGAGTTCGCCAGGAAGAGAAGCGCCACAGTTATTGATATTCCCAGCCTTCTCTTTGCGCCCACTGATTTCATTTAGACCCTGCCACAGTCTACTGACATCCCTCTGGTTAGCCTGGGCTTCCAACTTAGCCTGATATTGCCTCTTGGCACCCTTAATGGCTTTCTGGAGTTCACGCCTGGATTCCATGTAGCGGCTGGTATCCCCAGACCTAAAAGCCGCAGCTCTAGCCTCTAAAAGGGACTAGACCTCATAATTCATCCAAGGTTTCCGGTTAGGGAATACCTGGATCGTCTTGCGAGACACAGAGTCCTCCGTGCGTTTCCAAATAAAGTCCGTGACAGCTGAGGCATACTCATCGAGATTAGCTGCCCAGTCCATGAATACTAACCAGTCCACCAATTCAAAGCAGTCACGGAGGACCTCATCCGTTTCCTCCGTCCAACCCAACACCACTTTTGACACCGTGACCTCCCACTTCAGTTTCTGTTCATAAGCCGGGAGGAGGAGTACGGCCTGATGGTCTGATTTTCCAAAGTGAGGTTGACGGAAGAGTAGGCATCCTTGACTGCTGTGTAGCAGTGGTCAAGTATATTCGGGCCTCCAGTGGGGCAGGAGACATGTTGGTATAACTCTGGCAGCGCCTTTCTGAGGTTGGCCTGGTTAAAGTCCCCAGCTGTAATGAGAAAAGCCTCCGGATACCTGGTCTCAAGTTCACTGATGTTGGCATACTGTATGTTCAGAGCACACTCCACATCCGCCTGGGGGGGAATGTAGACTGCTGTCAGTACGACCGAGGTGAATTCCCGTGGCAGATAGTCGGGACGACACTTCACCGACAGGTGTTCCAGGTCCAGGCTGCAGGAGCTTGTCAGTGCCACTGTGTCCAAGTGCCACCCAGTGTTGATCAATAGGCAGACACCACCTCCCCTCGTCATGCCCGAAGATGCCGTGCGGTCCACCCGATGGATCGAAAATCCCTCTGGTCAGATGGCACAGTCGGGGTGGGAGGGGAGATCCAGGTCTCGGTCAAGCAGAATACACGGCAGTTCTGCATCTCCCTGGTAGGTGAGTCTCCCTTTAAGATCATCCACCTTGTTCTCTATGGCTTGCACGTTAGCTGGTAGGTTGGTGGGCACAGGGACTCTGAAGCCCCTCAGCTTCAATCTGACCAGCAGCCCAGCTCTTTTCCCACGCTTCCTTGGTAAGTAGTGCATCTTTCCAGGTCTCCATCGCTGCAGTGTGTTGTTGTCAGCTCTTTGATGTTGGTGGACGCGCCCCGCGGGAATCGATCGGCCGGTCGCGTCGTTAGACGCTCCGGGTCGGGCCGAGCAACGTGGGAGGCTCCCCTGCCACTTCCAGCTGCCGGGGGCCCGGGCTGTCGATTGGGTCAGGCCCCGAAGCCGACACTTAATCCCGGAAGGCCAGGCTCCTTGCTGAAACAAGTATTTAAACCGAGTCACAGTTGCGGAAGCCTCCGCTCAGGCCGAGCTTCGGGCTCGATTTCCGAGGTCGGCGGCGGAGGGCTCACTTCCGGCAGCTGTGGATGGCCACCAACGGGGCTTTACGGTGGTCGCTCCGGGGAATCGTCCGGGGCACCTTGGGGTCTCTGCCGTCACTCCTGTGTGGTCGCCTGCTCCGGAGAGCTTCTGGTCGGAATGGGCCGTGTCTCCAAGCGCTCCGGCACGGTTGCAGACCGCGGGTCTCCGGGAACATGGTGGGCCTCGCTGGTCGGGTCCAGGTGCGGTCCGGAGTTTCAGAGGCAGTTCTTGCGCGGTGGTCTCCAGCTGGGTCAGTAGCTTCGCCAGGGTGTTGTTGATCTTTATCTTTCTAAAGTGAAGGTTTGGGAGGGTTTCTCGGGTATAGGATAGTGGCGAGGGCTGTTTGCTCGGGAGAGCACGCGCAAAGTCGCCAGTTACCGGCGCCATCTTTAAATAATCATTGTAAATATCTGTTTTGCAGGGGCAGGAGTAGCACCGTAATCTCGTTGTCTTGAGCAATGGCAATAAAGTTCTATTCCATGCTATCAACATCAAAACAAGCAATTGATCATCAATACCAAAAACCTACATGGATTAGAGAAGTGGCAACAAATCGTTAAAAATGTGAAATTAGGTGTGCTAAAAAATGACTGCAGGCACTACCCACTCATCAAAATAATTTTTCCAAAAACTCCCTTCAGCAAAGTGCTATAAAGCTATTAAAACAAAAATGTCATGCCATCTGAAACATATCTTCACCCAGGTAGTTAACCTGATCAACCACGCCAGTTACGGTAGGCCATCCCTACCTTCATAGAAACATAGAAACATGGAAAGTAGGTGCAGGAGTAGGCCATTCGGCCCTTCGAGCCTGCACCGCCATTCAGTACGATCATGGCTGATCATCCAACTCAGAACCCTGTACCAGCCTTCCCTCCATACCCCCGATCCCTTTAGCCACAAGGGCCATATCTCACTCCCTCTTAAATATAGCTAATGAACTGGCCTCAACTGTTTCCTGTGGCAGAGAATTCCACAGGCTCACCGCTCACTGTGTGAAGAAGCTTTTCCTAATCTCGGTCCTAAAAGGCTTCCCCTTTATCCTCAAACTGTGACCCCTCATTCTGGACTTCCCCAACATCGGGAACAATCTTCCTGCATCTAGCCTGGCCAATCCCTTTAGGATTTTATACGTTTCAATAAGCTCCCCCCTCAATCTTCTAAATTCCAATGAGTATAAGCCTAGTCAATCCAGTCTTTCATCATATGAAAGTCCTGTCATCCCAGGAAATCAATCTGGTGAACCTTCTTTGCACTCCCTCTATGGCAAGAATGTCTTTCCTCAGATTAGGGGACCAAAACTGCACACAATACTCCAGGTGTGGTCTCACCAAGGCCTTGTACAACTGTAGTAGTACCTCCCTGCTCCTGTACACGAATCTTCCTGCTATTAATGCCAGCATACCATTCGCCTTTTTCACTGCCTGCTGTACCTGCATGCCCACTTTCAAAGACTGGTGTATAATGACACCCAGCTATCGTTGCACCTCCCCTTTTCCTAATCGGCCACCATTCAGATAATAATCAGTTTTCCTGTTTTTGCCACCAAAGTGGATAACCTCACATTTATCCACATTAAATTGCATCTGCCATGAATTTGCCCACTCACCTAATCTATCCAAGTCACCCTGCATCCTCTTAGCATCCTCCTCACAGCTAACACTGCCGCCCAGCTTTGTGTCATCCGCAAACTTGGAGATGCTGTATTTAATTCCCTCATCTAAGTCATTAATATATATTGTAAAGAACTGGGGTCCCAGCACTGAGCCTTGAGGTACCCCACTAGTCACTGCCTGCCATTCTGAAAAGGTCCCGTTTATTCCCACTATTTGCTTCCTGTCTGCCAACCAATTCTCTGTCCACATCAATACCATACCCCCAATACTGTGTGCTTTAAGTTTGCACAGTAATCTCCTGTCTGGGACCTTGTCAAAAGCCTTTTGAAAATCCAAATATACCACATCCACTGGTTCTTTCTCTATCTATTACCTCCATCACTGCACTGCACTTTAAATATCTTAAATCACTTTTTATAATGCTGTTTACATTGTAAATACATGCTGGTGTTTATGCATTTATGAATATTTTACCTCATATTTTTACTTTAACTGTATTCTTTACATATTTTTTATTCTTTATTTTGTTAAATGTTGCTGCTCTTTTAGTTGCATCTCGCACCAACACACCACAGCAAGTTCCTAATACATGCAAATGTACAGTACTGTGCAGAATCCTTAGGCACATATCTATAGCTGGGGGGCTAAGTCTTTTGCACAGAACTGTATGTTACGTCTTCACAGTTTTCAAATAACACAATATTACTGAGCTAAAACAAAGCTAAGTGCTCTTATTTCTGATTCCCAGCCACCTTTCTACTTTAACCAATATACAGTACTGTGCAAAAGTCTTAGGCAGTGTAGCTACATATTTGAGCCTCAGACTTTGGCACACTACTGTGTATGGCAAATAAAGTTGATCCTTGATGTTAATTGCAGTTGTTGATAGGTGTTTATTACCACAGTTGTTCTGATCAGGAACGTATGTCTGGAAGGACAGATCCACAGAGTCGAAAGGCCATGTCTGAACACTGTGTGGAACCACTGGATGGTACACAATGGCGGCCAACTGATAGACCAATGGAGAACATTTCTCTATGACAAACTCACTGGTCGACTATATAAGTTGCTTTGTTAATGAATTGAAGGGCAGGTACTTGCAAATCCCAAAAATAACTGCTGGGACTTTTTGCAAATACACTACAATTGAAATAGACTCAGTAGCGACTTTATTGGGCAGCTCCCGTCCCTAATAAAGCGTATGCTCATGGTCTTCTGCAGTACTTCCAATTCAAAGTTCGATGTGGTGTGTGTTCAGAGATGCTCTTCTGCACACCACTGTTGCAATGTGTGGTTGTTTCAGTTACTGTCGGCTTCCTGTCAGCTTGGACCGGTCTGCCAATCCTCCTCTGACCTCTCTCATGAACAAGGCATTCTTGCCCACAGAACCACTATCACTAGCTGTTTTTTACTCTTTTGCATCATTCTCCGTAAACTCCGGAAATTGTTGTGTGTGAAAGTCCCAAAAGATCAGCAGTTTCTGAGATACTGAACTCACCCCATATGGCAGCAATGATCATTGCACAATCAAGCTAACATTTCCCCGATTCTGATATTTGGTCTGTACTCCAGCTGAATGTTTTGATCATGTCTGCATGTCTTTATGCATTGAGTGCTGCCACATGTTTGGGTGATCAGATATTTCCATCAACGAGCAGACGTACGGGTAATGGTACTGAATGTGTGGTTGCACTTCTGGTGGACAATGAGATTTGAGCCAGAGGATGGTGAATTTGTGGAACTTAGTACCACAGGCAGCTGTGGAGGTATTTAAGGCAGAGCTTAATAGGTTCTTGATTGACGATGGCATCAAAGGTCATGGGGAGAAGACTGGGGAGTGAGGCTGAGGAGGGGAAAAAGGATCAGCTGTGATTGAATGGCAGAGCAGACTTGATGGGTCAAATGGCCTAATTCTGCTCCTACATCTTATGGTCTTATGGTCTTACTTACCTGAAGCACTGCAGAACCAGCAAGCTCAGAATTTTCATTCATTGCCTTTACCAAACTGATGAAGGTTTGGTCATCATAATCAAATCTATCACCAAAAACTATGGAACAGATGATATTGCCAACAGCAGCACTTAACTCAATGGTTGGATTAAATTCTTGGCCTGCAGAGACAGAGAGCATTCACAAGTTACTGAAAATGCTGAATACCATTTGACTCTTTATTAAGTGTCCTGAATAGTCTTTCACTTTCCTCTTTAAATTCAGCATATTTCTGGTGTTTTTCACTTATTGATTTCTAAATGTTATGTACAGTGCCTATAAAAATTATTCATCCACCCCCCCCCCCACAAGTTTTCGTGTTTTATTGTTTTACAACATTGAATCACAGTGGATTTAATTTGCCTTTTTGGACACTGATCAACACAAAAAGACTCTTTTATGTCAAAGTGAAAACAGATCTCTACAAAGTGGCCTAAATTAATTGCAAATAAAAATGCAAAGTAATTGATCGCAGAAGTATTCCCCCCCCCCGCCCCTTTAATACGACTCACCAGATCATCCCTGGTGCAGCCAAATTGTTTTAGAAGTCACATAATTAGTTAAATGGAGATCTATGTTTGGAGACCTGTGTGCAGTCAAGGTGTTGCAATTGATTGCAGCAAAAATACACTTGTGCCTGGAAGATCCAACTGACGGTGAGTCAGTATCCTGGGATAAACTACACCATGAAAACAGAAGAACACTCTAAGCAACTCCGTAAAAAGGTTATTGAGAAGCACAAGACAGGAACTGGAAACAGGAAAATGTCCAAGTCACTGACTCTCCCTTGGAGTACAGTGAAGTCAGTCATCAAGAAATGAAAAGAATATGGCACAACTGTAAATCTGCCTAGAGCAGGCCATCTTCAAAAACTGAGTGACTATGGAAGAAGGGGACTAGAGAGGAAGCCACCAAGAGACCTATGACAACTCTGGAGGAGCTACAAGCTTCAGTGGCTGAGATGGGAGAGACTGTGCCTATAACAACTGTTGCCTGGGTGCTTCACCAGTTGCAGCTTTATGGGAGAATGGCAAAGAGAAAGCCACTGTTGAAAAAATAAATCACATGAAATCTGGGCTAGAGTTTGCCAGAAGGCATGTGGGAGACTCTGAAGTCAGCTGGAAGAAGGTTCTATGGTATGATGAAACCAAAATTGAACATTTTGGCCACCAGACTAAAATCTACGTTTGCTGTAAGCCAAACACTGCACATCATCAAAAACACACCATCCGTACCGTGAAGCATGGTGGTGACTACCTCATGCTGTGGGGATGCTTCACTGCAGCAGGCCCTGGAATGCTTGTGAAAGTAGAGTGTAAAATGAATGCAGCAAAATACAGGGAGATCCTAGAGGAAAACTTGATGCAGTCTGCAAAAGAACTGCGACTTGGGAGAAGATTTGCTTTCCAGCAAGACAATGACCCCAAACATAAAATCATAGCTACAGAGGAATGGCTTAAAAACAACCAAGTTAATGTCCTGAATGGTCAAATTAGAGTCCAGACCTCAATCCAAATGAGCTTTTGTGGCTGGACTTGAAAAGGGCTGTTCACTCACAATCCACATGCAGTCTGACAGAGCTTGAGCAGTTTTGTAAAGAAGAATGGGAAAAGTTGCAGTGTCCAGATGTGCAAAGCTGATATAGACCTATCCACACAGGCTCAAGACTGTAATTGCTGCTAAAGGTGCATCTCCTAGATACGGACAATAGTTAACCTTTTCTTCTGTACTGATAATTTCTTTATTTTTCTGGGTTGTGCTTTCATTTAAGTTTAGTGGTGTGTACTTCTTATCAGAATTGCATATGCTTCCATATATTGCTACAACATGTTGTTGTTGATGAAAATATATCCTTAAAAGTTTTATCTGACTGTTGTATAATTTTTTAATATCTGTTATTCCTCTTCCTCCTTCTGTACAAGATAGTGTTAATCTAAGTGTGTTTGAGTGTTTGTTGTGTTTCCAAAATTTGTCATTTCAAGTCTTATGTTTCTTTGTTAAGTTTCTAGATTAGTTTCAGACCAATATTATGCCAAAACAATATATTAATATGGGTATGGAGAAAGTGTTAATTGCTTTTGTTATATTTTTACTATGGCAGACTTTTTTAAGCCTGGAAGTAAATTCTGTAGAAAGTTTTCCCTTTATCACACTGTGATCTATTTTCTTTGCTTGTTGATATCCTAGATACTTATATGTTTCATATTCCTCCATCGGTTGTATTGTTTTATATTCTTCTAGCTCTTTTGCATCTCCCTTCATGTTTAATGTTCTGTACTTATCTACTCCAAAGTTCATGTTTATATCTTTAGAAAATATTTCTACTATTTCAAATAATTCTTTTAGCTTTACTGATGAAGGAGCGTGTAATTTCAAATTGTCTATATATTTTAGATTTTTTTTTAGATTCAACTTTATTGTCATTGTGCCGAGTACAGATGCAAAGCCCATGAAATGCATTTAGCATCTGACCAGAAATGCAAGGAATAGTGTTATTTACAAAATAACTGTGAATAAAAAACGTGCTACAGCACACAAATATAAAAGTACTTGAGACAGTACAATACGGATGCAGTACTGCTTAGTGCTGTGATGAGAGGTTCAGCAGTGTCACAGCCTCAGGGAAGAAGCTCTTCCTGTGCCTACTGGTGCGGGGGCAGAGGCTCCTGTAGCGCCTACCATTTCAGAGGCCATGGTTAGGGGGAGATGCATCCCTGATAATGTTTTTCGCCCTGCCCAGGCAGCGTTTATGGTAGATGTTCTCAATGGTGGGCAACTGGGTGCCGATAATCCACTGGGCAGTTTTCACCACATGCTGGAGTGCTTTGTGGACCGATATTGGGCAATTGCCATACCACACTGAGATGCAGTTGGTGAGTATGCTCTCAACAGTACAGTGGTAAAGTTCCATCAATATCCTGGGACAGAGGTGAGCTTTCTTCATGCTCCGCAGGAAATAAATATAGGTGTGCAAAGGTATAATTTGTTTGGTTGTCTCTGATTTCATACCCTATTTTCATACGATTCAGTAAATTAGAGGGCAGAATTAAAGCTGGACAGAACCATGGTGGCTTAGTGAGACGCCCTCCGTTTATTTTGATAACGGTAGTTGTTCTTTTTTGGTTATTAATGGACAGGGTAGTTATGGTACGCCAATGCTTCATCAGATGCTGTAGAAATTTCACAAGTATTGGGTGTGTAGTTTATATATATTAAGAGCTTCTATTAATCATGAATCAAGTGATTTTTGGTAGTCAATCTAACAACATGAAAGATTAATGTTTTTCCGTCAGGCTGAATTTAGAACTACAGAATCTATTATCAGTTATATCCTTTCATACCCTTATGGCATCCTTACTACTCTTTTGTAAGTATATTGTGGTTATATGTTTGTGGTGACTAGATGCGAGATGCACCATGTTACAATTTTATATATAGTTTATAACCAATTAATAGGATGATATTTTGATAACAGGGCATCATTTGTGATTTCTCCTTAAGGTAAGGGATATGTTTTACATATTTTCTGAAATTTGGGCACTTATTTCAGGATATTTCAGAAAATTATTGATATGTATTAATAGTTATGGATGAAAGCAAGTAATTTTTTTATACTAATCATCGTGAATATTATCATTGCTGCTATTTTTCCAGTTGTGGCTATTTATTATTATTATTATGTATTATCTGTTTATATTTACCCAATTTGCATCATTGGTTGTTTGTCAGTATTTGTTTGAGTGTTGTTTTTCATTGATTCTATTGTATTTCATTGTTCTATTGTGAACGTCTGAAGGAAAACGACTCTCAGGGTACTATCTGCTGACATAATGTACTTGGGCAATACATTTGAACTTTCAACTCTTTATTAAGTACCCTGAATTGACTCTTCTTGTTGATGTCCAGCTCATGACTTTGGCAGCAATGTTTAGTACAAAGACAGACATCAGTCAGATCAGTAACCAGTGAGCTGAAGGCTGAGCAAGCACGCACTGAGACACCAAGAGCTTTTTCTGGAATACGAATTTCTGGTACTTTTTAATACACAGATGAAATACACTGCTTCCCATTCTACTGCGGATAGACTGAATGAGCTAGGGGGTTTGTTTTTGGAGTGAAGGAAGATGGGAGGTGACTTGATGGAGGTTTGCAAGAGACGTTGATTGAGTGGACAGCCAGAGACTTTGTCCCAGTGTGGAAATGGCTAATATGAGGGGATGTGGCGACCCACTTTCTAGCACACACGAAGCGGCTCACGAAACGGCGCGCGCAGGCAGAGGGCCGGCCCCAAAAAGGGCGCCAGGCCATCTTCACCAGCAGGGGGAAGAACCCGTACGTGGGAAGGGTCTGCGAATGTGCATTCCCCACAGCAGTCCCGCCCCAGGGAGTGCGGGAACGGGAAGGCTTTAAAGCAGGCCGCGAAGTTTGAATAAATCTCTTTATCGCAACTCCAACTCACCGACTCCCTGTGGTTATTCTTGCGCTGTGTGTAACACACCGCTACATTTGGTGACCCCGACGGCCCAAACAATATTTGGGCCAGAAATGACCGACGCCAAATCTGTTCACGCAGTTTCTTTACAACTGCCAAGCTTTTGGCCGCTGAGGACCCGTCTGTGGTTCGAACAGGCAGAAGCACAATTCCACATTCGGCAGATAACCTCGGAGTCCACTCGCTACTACTACGTGCTGAGCTCCCTCGACCAGGAGACTGCTGCACAAGTTGAGGAGATTATATTGTCGCCTCCGGAGAACGGTAAATACACAGCATTCAAAGCACTGCTCATAAGGACTTTTGGACTCTCACGGCGCGAACGAGCACGCCGCTTAATGCACCTGGATGGTTTGGGAGACAGGCCGCCGTCGGCATTAATGAACGAAATGCGGGCCCTGGCTGAAGGACACAAACCCTGCCTCATGTTTGAGCAGGCGTTCCTAGAGCAACTGCCCGAGGACATATGCCTGCTGCTGTCCGACGCAGATTTCAGCAACCCCCGGGAGGTGGCGGCCCGGGCAGATGTGCTGTGGAATGCCAAGGAGGAGAGAGGGTCATCCGTCGCACAGATCATCAAGCCACGTGCCCAACGACAGACCAGACCAGGCCCGGCAGCAGAGCCCAACGAACGATGGTGCTTCTACCACCAGTGGTGGGGCACAGAGGCCCGCCGCTGTAGACCACCCTGCAAATTCCCGGGAAACGCCAAGGCTCAGCCGCCGCCGATCGCTACGGCGGCTGGCCATCAGGACAGCCTCCTGTACGTCTGGGACAAGCAGTCGGGACGCCGCTTTTTGGTCGACACCGGAGCGGAGATCAACGTTTTACCTCCAACGAGTTACGACACCCACAACAGAGAACACGGACCAACCCTGAGGACCGCAAATGGCAGCACAATACGAACCTACGGCACCCACACGGTGCGGCTACAGTTCAGCTCCAGCCGGTTCACGTGGGACTTCACACTGGCCGCCGTGGCCCAACCACTCCTGGGGGCGGATTTTCTGCGAGCCCACAGCCTGCTGGTCGACCTGCAAGGGAAGAGATTAGTCCACGCTAAGACTTTTCAAACGTTCTCCCTAGGTGAAGCAAAGTTGCCAGCCCCACCCTTGGACTCCATCACGCTGTCCGACGATGAATTCACCAGGGTCCTGGCGGATTTCCCATCAGTACTGACACCGCAGTTCATGGCAGCCATGCCCAGACACGGAGTACAGCACCACATCCCGACTCAGGGACCACCCCTCCACGCCGGTGCTCGAAGGCTTCCCCCGGACAAGCTCCGACTGGCGAAGGAGGAGTTCAAGAAGATGGAGGAAATGGGGATCATACGACGGTCCGACAGCCCATGGGCCTCCCCCCTGCACATGGTCCCAAGGCAACGGGGGCTGGAGGCCATGCGGTGACTACCGCAGACCGAACGAGGCTACAACGCCAGAGCTACCCTGTGCCGCACATTCAAGACTTCGCAGCAAACAAACAAGGCGCAAGGATCTTTTCCAAGGTAGACCTCGTCCGGGGATACCATCAAATCCCGGTACATACTGACGACATCCCCAAATCAGCACTCATCACCCCGTTTGGACTTTTCGAATTCCTCCAAATGCCATTTTGTCTAAAGAATGCCGCACAGACTAATGCAGCGGCTGATGGACGCGGTGGGATGTGACCTGGACTTTGCATTCATCTATTTGGACGACATCCTCGTAGCCAGTAGTAGCCGTCAAGAGCATCTGTCCCACCTCCGCCAGCCCTACTCCCGCCTGAGTGAATTCAGCCTTACCATCAACCCGGCCAAATGCCAGTTCGGACTCGACACCATCGACTTCCTGGGCCACAGGATTACTAAAGACGGAGCAACTCCTCTGCCTGCCAAGGTAGACGCGGTCCGCCACTCCCCCCGACCCAACACAATCAAAGGCCTGCAGGAATTCGTGGGTATGGTGAATTTCTACCACCGTTTCCTCCCTTCAGCAGCCCGAACCATGCGCCCCCTGTTCACTCTGATGTTGGGTAAGGGCAAGGACATTACCTGGGACGAAGAGGACACAGCCGCTTTCGTTAAAACCAAAGAAGCCTTGGCAAACACCGCGATGCTAGTGCACCCCAGAACGGACGTCCCTACTGCCCTCACGGTAGACGCATCCAACACAGCAGTCGGGGGAGTGCTGGAACAACTCATCGAGGGTCGCTGGCAACCCTTGGCGTTCTTCAGCAAACACCTACGACCACCCGAACTCAAATACAGTGCTTTCGACCGGGAGCTATTGGCACTATACCTGGCAATCCGGCATTTCAGGTACTTCTTAAAAGGTAGGCCCTTCACCGCGTTTACAGACCACAAATCGCTTACCTTTGCGTTCACGAAGGTGTCCGACCCCTGGTCGTCCCGCCAGCAGCGACATCTGTCCTACATCTCCGAGTACACACACAGACATCCGGCATGTCTCAGGAAAGGACAACGTCGTGGCGGACGCACTATCCAGACCTACCATACAGGCCCTGTCCCAGGGGGTGGACTATGCAGTGCTGGCGGAGGCACAGCAGGCAGACGAGGGGATCCCTAGTTACAGGACAGTGGTTTCCGGTTTGCAGCTCCAAGACCTCCCCGTAGGCCCAGGTGAGAGGACCCTACTGTGTAACGTAGCTACCGGCCAACCCTGCCCCGTCGTCCCAGCAGCCTGGCGCCGGCGGGTTTTCGAGTCCATTCACAACTTAGCGCACCCCTCCATCAGGACAACCGTCCGGCTGGTCGCCAGCAGGTTCGTGTGGCATGGGCTCGTAAATAGGTCAGTGAATGGGCCAAATCATGCATGCAGTGCCAAACGGCCAAGGTGCAGCGGCACACCAAAGCCCCGCCGCAGCAGTTTGAACCCACCCGCCGGAGGTTCGACCACATTCATGTGGATATCGTGGGGCCCCTGCCAGTGTCGTGAGGAGCGTGGTACCTCCTAACTATGATAGACCGGTTCACGAGATGGCCAGAGGCGGTCCCGCTCACCGACATCACCTCCGAATCCTGCGCCCGAGCACTGATCGCAACCTGGGTAGTACGCTTCGGGGTACCGGCCCACATTACCTCCGACAGGGGCGCCCAGTTCACCTCCAGACTATGGTCAGCTACGGCCAGCCTTTTAGCATCACAGCTACACCACACAACTGCCTACCACCCACAGTCAAACGGACCGTCACCTGAAGTCGGCTCTCATGGCCCGCCTGGAAGGGCCTAACTGGGTGGACAAACTTCCCTGGGTCCTGCTCGGAATTCGCACGGCGCCCAAGGAGGATCTGCACACCTCGTCGGCCGAGTTGGTGTACGGCGCAGCCCTGGTCGTCCCAGGAGAGTTCATACCAGCCCCAAGGGGGCAAGAGGAAGAACCCACAGCAGTCCTGGACAGACTACGGGAGAGGCTTGGTAACCTGGCGCCCATACCCACTTCACAGCACGGACAGAGCGCGACCTGCGTACCCAAAGACCTGAAGAATTGTAAGTTTCTTTTTGTACGACGGAGCGGACACCGGACACCGCTACAGCGACCCTATGAAGGGCCGTTTAAGGCAATCAGGAACAACGGGTCCACGTTCATGCTGGACATTGGGGGGAGAGAGAAGGTTTTCACGGTGGACCGACTCAAACCGGCCCATGTGGACTTGGCGCAGCCGGTCCAGGCTCAGGCACAGCGGCGCAGGGCAAGACCTCCGAAACAGAGGCCGATCCAGACTGTGGACATTGGGGGAGGTATCGCCGGTTCTGGGCGGGGGGGGGGGGGTGCGGTTATGTGGCGACCCACTTTCTAGCACACACGAACCGGCTCACGAAACAGCGCGCGCAGGCAGAGGGCCGGCCCCAAAAAGGGCGCCAGGCCATCTTCACCAGCAGGGGGAAGAACCCGTACGTGGGAAGGGTAAACAACAGGAATTCTGCAGTGGCTGGAAATTCAAGCAACACACATCAAAGTTGCTGGTGAACGCAGCAGGCCAGGCAGCATCTGTAGGAAGAGGTGCAGTCGACGTTTCAGGCCGAGACCCTTCGTCAGGACTAACTGAAGGAAGACTGAGTAAGGGATTTGAAAGTTGGAGGGGGAGGGGTACATCCAAAATGATAGGAGAAGACAGGAGGGGGAGGCTGCGAATGTGCATTCCCCATAGTAGTCCCACCCCAGGGAGTGCGGGAACGGGAAGGCTTTAAAGCAGACCGCGAAGTTTGAATAAATCTCTTTATCGCAACTCCAACTCACCGACTCCGTGTGGTTATTCTAGCGCTGTGTGCAGCACACCACTACAAGGGGATAAATTTAAGGTGATTGATGGATACAGAGGAGATGTTAGTAAGTATTCACACAGAGAGTGGTGAGTGCATGAAAAGTGCTGGTGGAGACAGATATATCAGAGACATTTAGGAAAATCGTAGATCGGAGCATGGACGATCAAAAATGGAGAGCTATGTCAGAGGGAAGGTTTAGATTAATAATCTTACAGTAGGTGAAAAGGACAACACAATATTGTGGGCTGAAGGGCCTTTACAGCAGTGTTCTATGTTCTATGCTTTTTAAGTTTACTCACTTGGACTTACCTTTATGAGATTCAAACATTTTTATCATGAAATGGGCTTCTTCAATGATTTTATCTTCAATAGTTTTCTTGCCCATCCCAAAGTGCTGTAGAGTGGAAATGGTGAACCTTCGCATTTGCCTCCACGATTCCCCGTTACTGAAAGCGATGCCTATAATTATTCAGACAAGTTGTCAATGCAACCTGCTACCCAAATGAAAACTGATCAAACATGAGGAAATATGCTTTCTATCTAATGGAGTTATAGTGGTGACCTATCGCTACCAGACTCACGTTAGGCAATTCAGTACTCAACTCTTAATTAATTTGGAGCTTTTATTTTAACTTCTCAACACAAATATCAATGCGGCAGCACGGTAGTGTATGGTTAGCATAAGGTTTTGCAGAACAGGTGACCGGGGTTCATTTCCCACCATTGCCTGTAAGGAGTTTATAACTTCTCTCTGTGATCACGTGGGCCGGAAAAGCCTGTTCCGCAATGTGGCTCAACAAATAATTAATTAAATAAACAATGGTAACCTAGGCCAACAATTTAAGTCATGAATTTTATTCTTCCCTCCCTCCCAAAACTGCACCCAACCGGTGAGGAGGAGCACGCGAGGAAGCAGTGATATCATTTTGGTATGTGGCTGAAGCTTACGAAACAGTAGAGCTTCATGGCAGATTTCGGAGCTGGTTGCATCCAATCAGTGAATGGGATTCGTTAGGAAGGTGAATAATAAGGTAGGAGCAAGCAGAGTGGTCATTGTATGAGTGGGCCAGTGTTGGAGTGCCATTGGCTCATTGGACTTATGTGATATCAGGCTGATAAGTTTCTTTTCCTATTTCTTTATTCTTCATTCCTCATATTAGGGGGCCCAGTTAGTGCGGCAAGAATGGCTCCAGGGCTGTGTTTTGTTCTGTGTGTGACATGTGGGAATTCTGGGAGTCCATCCCGCTGCTGGATAACCATATCTGCACCCAGGTGCACTGAGTTGCAGGTCCTGATAGAACATGATAAGCAACTGGAGCCGCAGCTGCAGCTCGCTGACCTTTGACTCATATGGAAGTCACAGATAGGAGCTGCAGGAAGTTCGTCACCCCTTGGATTCAGGAGAACATTACCTGGGTGACTGCCAGGAGAAGGAAAGGAAATGGGCAGCCACAGATTACCCCTGTGGCCTTTACCCTCAATCATAGCTTTGGAGACTGTTGAGGGGCATAACCCACTGCATGGAGCCGCTGTGACTGGTTGATGAATACAAGGCTGAAAGGTGTTATATACGAGCATCTCACAAACAATGTCTTATTTGGAAATGAGCTCGTAGGTGCTTTATTTGTTCACTTCTAAGTGGTTTGATCCAGCTACATCTGAGCAGAACCAGTTCACAAAATGGAGGTTGCAGAACAGTCTCACAAAATGGCAGCATCTATTGCTTCTACCACATGGCTGGAACAAAGACATCTGGTTTGCCTTTTTCCATTGTCTTTGACTCATTGCAGTTAGATGTTTTCTTTTATATTTAATTAGTTGATGGCCTACAATACAACATACTTACACCAAACACCAAGAAACAGCCTCTGTTCTTACATTGCCATATATCTTTCTAGGTCATGACTGTCCAATCACATGCCTATACTAGGGGTAAATTATGGTAGCCTATGATCCCAATAACCTGCATGTGTGTTGTTACAGGGATCAACACTGGCAAAGATAACAGGCAGAACAAATTCTTTAAAATATGGCCACACGATCTTTTATTGTGGAAGTCCAGCTTGGTGAGTCCTTTCACCCCCCAATAGTACCACACTCCCTCTGTACACCAATGAAAATTTCCGCAGGGATAAATTACCTGGGTATAAAGAGAGTATATTAAGCAGAATTTGCAAACGATTGCAAGGACATTTGAAGATGCTCCCAGCTTCTCACATCATCCACCCTACCTCTCCTCGACCTACCAAATCTCCCCCTCACCTGGTTTCACTTTTACCCCCCAGCTTCTCACTTCAACCGCACTCTTTCCCCATCCACCCACCTTCCCCTAAATTGACTTCACCTGTCACCTTCCATCTTGTACTCCTTCCCCTCACTCCAGCTTCTTGTTTTGGCTTCTACCCCCTTTCTTTCCAGTCACAATTAAGGGCCTCGGCTTGAAATATTGACTCTTTATTCCTCTCTGTAGGTGCTGCCTGCCCCGCTGAGTTCCTCTAGTACTTTGTGTGTATTACTCTGGAGTTTCAGTACCTGCCTAATCTTGTGTGTTCATGTTGTGTCTGAGACCATTGCAAGCTTTACACTTCAGAATAACAAGCCTCCAACAAGAACTGAACTGAGCAGAATGAGGATGCAACCAAATGTAACTTGGTTTGATAATAATGATGTCGATAGTTACCGAAACCCTGTTTTAAGTCATCAAATATTGGGATGTGGGCTCTTCCTGCAAACTGATCTGGATGGTTGATAAGAGCATCCTTCACTGTCTCGTAGCCAGCCAGAACCACAGCTCTCATCATCCCAAGCTTGATGGTGAAGATTGGACCATATTTCTCAGACAGCTGAAATAGCAGGAACACATTTATATCATCAATTCATTAATTAAACAATTAAATCCTTGTTTTTTTATATTCAGTTGTATTATCACTTCATCAGAAATGGCCACTAGTGTACAGCCCAGGAACGACACTCAGTGGCCACTATATTAAGTACACACAGACACCTCATTAATGCAAACATCTAATCAGCCAATCATGTGGCAGCAACTCAGTTCATAAATGCATGCAGACATCGTCAAGAGGTTCATTTGTTGTTCAGTGTAAACATCAGAATGGGGAAGAAATAAGTGACTTTGACCATGGAATAATTGTTGGCACTAGACAGGGTGCTTTGAGTATCTCAGAAGCTGCTGATTTTCTGGGATTTTCATGCACAAAGGTTTGTAGAGTTTACAGCGAATGGTGCAAACAGTGAACAAAACTCCCACTGAGTGGCAGTTCTGTGGATAAAAACAAACTGTTAATGAGAGAGGACAGAGGATAATGGCCAAACTTATTCAAGCTGACAAGAAGATGACAATAACTCAGCTAACCACATATTACAACAGTGGTGAACAGAAAAGCACTTCCGAACGCACAGCATGTTGAACCTTGAAGTGGATGGGCTACAGCAGCAGAAGATCACACTGGGTCCCACTCCTGTACCAGGCAAAGTGTCCACTGAGTGTACGTCATCCATTCCTAACACTCCTCTATACTTGCTCCCACCATTCAGGGCAGTTGAAGGTCTTCATTTTATTTATTTATTAGTTTGGTTGTTTGTTTGTTTATTTCCTTAGAGATACAGCGCAGAACAAGCCCTTCTGGTGCAACAAGCCTCACTGCTCAGCAACGCTCCTAGTTAACCCTAGCCTCATCACAGGACAATCTGTAATGACCAATGAATGCCCTGACCTGTACATCTTTGGGCTGTGGAAGAAAACCAGAGCATCCTGAGGAATCCCACGCTCCTCACGGGGAGGATATACAAACTCCTTATAGACAGTGTCGGAACTGAACTCTGAACTCCGATTCCCTGAGCTGTGATATATGAACCAGTATGCTACCACGGCAACTCAAAGTGTTTTATAATTAGACTTAAAACAAGGATATTCCATGACTCTTTTGCTCTTCCAAATTCCCTGCTTCAGCTGCCTTTTGCCACCTCTATATCCTTCATGGGCTCTGAGTAATTCTATCGTCTTAAACCTGAAATACCCGGGCTTTTTATTTTTTTCGAAGTTTATAACATTTATATTTCAAATGTTTACAATCTTTAAAGTTCAAAGTTCAAAGTACATTTATTATCAAGGTATGCATACAGTATACAACCCTGAGATTTGTATTCCACAGACAGCAACGAAAGAAGGAAATACCATGGAACCCGGTCAAAGAAAACATCAAACACCCAATGCAGAACAAAAGATCAAATGGCAAAGAGCAAGGGAAAAACACAGAATATGACAGATCAAAACCACAGCATCCTTGAGACAGTCCAGGAAAATTCAGTTTAGTTCCATGTAGCACTGTGTAGTTCATTGCTTGCAAGCCAGAGAGACAGTCTACCCTGATGAAAATCACGCAAAATAGCAATAAGAAAGGAGTCAAATCACAAACAAGAGAAGTAACCAGAAACCAGAAGTACATACAACATGAACTGCAGGGTCCTCTAAAAGCAGCCAGAAATGGAGTCGACCATTGGCTCGTACCAAGTCTCCAGGTTTAGACCATAAGACAAAGGAGCAGAAGTCCGCCATTCGGCCCATTGAGCCTGCTCCGCCATTGAATCCTGAGCTGATCCATTCTCCCATTTAGTCCCACTCCGCCGACTTCTCACCATAACCTTTGATGCCCTGGCTACTCAAATACCTATCAACCTCTGCCTTCAATACACCCAATGACTTGGCCTCCACTGCTGCCCGTGGCAACAAATTCCATAGATTCACCACCCTCTGACTAAAAAAATTTCTTCGCTTTTCTGTTCTGAATGGGCCCCTTTCAATCCTTAAGTCATGCCCTTTTGTACTAGACTTCCCCATCATGGGAAACAACTTTGCCACATCCACTCTGTCCATGCCTTTCAACATTCGAAATGTTGCTATGAGGTCTCCCCTCATTCTTCTAAACTCCAAGGAATACAGTCCAAGAGCGGACAAACGTTCCTCATATGTTAAACCTCTCATTCCCGGAATCATTCTAGTGAATCTTCTCTGTACCGTCTCCAACGTCAGCGCATCCTTTCTTAAATAAGGAGACCAAAACTGCCCACGGTACTCCAAGTGAGGTCTCACCAGCGCCTTATAGAGCCTCAACATCACATCCCTGCTCCTATACTCTTTTCCTCTGGAAATGATTGCCAAGATTGCATTCGCCTTCTTCATTACTGATTCAACCTGGAGGTTAACCTTAAGGGTATCCTGTACGAGGACTCCCAAGTCCCGTTGCATCTCCGAACTTTGAATTCTTTCCCCATTGAAATAATAGTCTGCCCGTTTATTATTTTTGCCAAAGTGCATAACCATACACTTTCCAAGATTGTACTTCACTTGCCACTTCTTTGCCCATTCTTCCAATCTATCCCAGTCTCTCTGCAGACTCTCCGTTTCCTCAGCACTACTGGCCCTTCCACCTATCTTCGTATCGTCAGCAAACTTAGTCACAAAGCCATCTATTCCATAATCCAAATCGTTGATGTACAATGTTAAAAGAGGCAGCCACGATACAGACCCCTGTGGAACAGCACTGGTAACCGGCAGCCAACCAGAATAGGATCCCTTTATTCCCACTCTCTGTTTCCTGCCAATCAGCCAACGCTCTATTCACGTATGTAACTTCCCCATAATTCCATGGGCTCTTGTTAAGTAGCCTCATGTGTGGCACCTTGACAAAGGCCTTCTGAAAATCCAAACATACAACATCTACTGCATCTCCCCTGTCTAGCCTACTGGTAATTTCCTCAAAAATTTGTAATAGGTTCGTTAGGCAGGATTTTCCTTTAAGGAATCCGTGCTGAGTTGTGCCTATCTTGTCATATGCCTCCAGGTACTCTGTAACCTCATCCTTGACAATCGACTCCAACAACTTCCCAACCACCGATGTCAAGCTAACAGGTCTATAATTTCCTTTTTGCTTCCTTGCCCCCTTCTTAGATAGCGGAGTGACATTTGCAGTCTTCCAGTTCTCTGGAACCATGCCAGAATCTATCAACTTTTGAAAGATCATCGCTAATGCCTCCACAATCTCAACAGCTACTTCCTTCTGAACATGCGGGTGCATTCCATCTGGTCCGGGAGATTTATCTACCTTTAGACTATTCAGCTTCCTGAGTACTTTCTCTGTCATAATTGTGACTGCACACACTTCTCTTCCCTGCCACCCTTGAGTGTCCGGTATACTGCTGATGTCTTCCTCAGTGAAGACTGATTCAAAATACTCGTTCAGTTCCTCTGCCATCTCCTTATCTCCCATTACAATTTCTCCAGCATCATTTTCTATCGTTCCTATATCTACTCTCACCTGTCTTGTACTCTTTATATACTTGAAAAAGCTTTTAGTATCCTCTTTGATATTATTTGCTAGCTTCATTTCACAGTTAATCTTTTCCCTCTTAATGACCTTCTTGGTTTCCATTTGTAAGGTTTTAAAAACTTCCCAATCCTCTGTCTTCCCACTAATTTTTGCTTCGCTGTATGCCCTCTCCTTTGCTTTAACTTTGGCTTTGACTTCTCTTGTTAACCACGGTTGCAACCTTCTTCCACTCGAAAATTTCTTCTTTTTTGGAATATACCTGTCTTGCACCTTCCTAACTTCTGGCATAAACTCCAGCCACTGCTGCTCTGCGTCTTTCCCGCCAGTGTCCCTTTCCAGTCAACTTTGCTCAGTTCCTCTCTCATGCCACTGTAATTTCCTTTACTCCACTGAAATATCGACACATCAGATTTCAGCTTCTCTTTTTCAAATTTCCCAGTGAACTCAATCATGTTATGATCACTGCCTCTTAAGGGTTCCTTCACCTCAATCTCTCTAATCACCTCCGGTTCATTACACAATATCCAATCCAGTACAGCCAATCCCCTAGTGGGCTCAACAACAAGCTGTTCTAAAAAGCTATCTCGCAGACATTCTACAAATTCTCTCTCTTGAGATCCAGTGCCGACCTGATTTTTCCCAATCCACTCGCATCTTAAAATCCCCCACAATTATCATAACACTGCCCTTCTGACAAGCCTTTTCTATTTCCTGTTGTAATTTGTAGTCCACATCCCTGCAGCTGTTTGGAGCCCTATAAATAACTGCCATCAGGGTCCTTTTACCCCTGCAATTTCTTAGCTCAACCCATAAAGATGCCGCACCTTCCGATCGTATATCACTTCTTTCTAATGATTTAATATCATTTCTTACCAATAAAGCCACGCCTCCCCCTCTGCCTACCCTCCTATCCTTCCGATACACCGTGTACCGTTGGACATTCAGCTCCCAGAGACATGCATCCTTTAGTCAGGTCTCAGTGAATGCCACAATATCATACCTGCCAATCTGCAGCTGTACCACACGATCATCCACCGTATTCCTTATGCTGTGTGCATTTAAGTATAACACCTTAAGACTAGTATTTGGTACTTCTCGATTTGATTTCACTGCAACCTTATTTCATTGCAACTTTATTGCACTGCAACTCATCCCAATGGCTACAAATTTGCCTGTCTTTCCTGACATCTTTACTGCTCACTATCTTAGATTTATTTCTGTTTTCCCCTTCCTCTGCTCTGTCATTCCGGTTCCCATCCCCCTGCCGAATTAGTTTAAACCCTCCCTAACAGCACTATTAAACTTTCCCGCCAGGATATTGGTCCCCTTCGGGTTCAGGTGCAACCTGTCATTTTTGAACAGGTCATACTATCCCGGGAAGAGATCCCAATTATCCAAGAATCTGAAGCCCTGCCCCTGCACCAGTCTCTCAGCCACGCAATCATCTGCCTGACCCTACTATTCTTGCCCTCGCTAGTACGTGGTACAGGTAATAATCCCAAGACTACAACCCTGGAGATACTGCTTCTTGGCTTCCTTCCGAACTTCTGGAAATCTAAACAGACGTACTTTTTAAACCGTTAGCTCGTACCGTTAGCTGTGAGAGCCCTGCTGTTCCTGTCTGTCCGGGCCGATTCGCGAAGTGGGGTGGGGTGGTGGGGAGAAAAAAAGAGTTGGTGCTTCGCTCTCGCCTCTTCCCGTTTACCGCTGAAGCCCGTGGAAGCCAAAGCCCTACACCCTGCTCCCACTCACTCCGCTGCCCGCTCTGACAGCTGCCCGCTGTATAGGGTGGTCTCCTTTTTAAACTCTCCGCACTGTTCTGTTGACGTCATGCGCCTGCGCAGTGTCGTCCTTCTTGCACTCGAAGAAGTTTTTAAAAAAACTGCCTTCCTTCTGAATTCAGCTCCCGCGACGCTCGGTAGTCCCGATCCAAAAGGCAGCCGTTGGCAGCAACCTGCCTTTTTAAACTCTCCGCGGTGTTTCTTGGCATACAGACCACACACTCTGCAAACCTCACCGACCTCCTTCAGAGATGAAAAAGCAGCAGATTGTTTAATCGACCCAAAAAGACGCCATTAAAATGTAAATCACAGGTTCCAATTGCACTTAGTTTTATAAAATAATCATATTTGATAGAAGAAGTAAAATAAATAGTTTTGTGAATTGTCTGAAGGACAATGCTATTGGTCACGTTGTATGCTGGCACCATCTTCTTCACCAGAACCAGAACCTTCATTAACAACAGGAATACTGCAGATGCCGGAACCTTCATTATTTCTTTACATTTAAATTGCGAGGGGTGGGTACGCTATGAACGGCAAGACCCTTATTGGTATTGATGAGAAGAGGGATCTTGGGGTGCAAGTTCTTTGCTCCCTGAAAGTGGCGACATAGGTCTTCAGAATGGTTAAGATGGCAGATGGCATGCTTGCCTTTGCAAGTCGAAGCATTGAGTTCAAAGTTCTGGAAGTTACTTTGCAGCTTTATGAAACTCTCGTTCGCCTGCATTGCATTCAGTTCTGCTTGCCCCATTATTGGAGGGATGTTGAGCCTTTGGAGAGGGTGCAGACGAGGTTTACCAGAAGGTTGCCTGATTAGAGAGCATGTCCTATCATTATCATAATGGGGGGCGCTGGTGGTGGACCCAAATGCAAGACACAGTCACTGAAGATCAAGGAACAGGACTAGGATGCTGGACCTGGGCTAGGACATGGCCAAGAAACAGGGAACCCAGATTAGGAATTATGAACTGGACCTGGGCTTGGACTCCGAGCCAGAGACTGGACAACGACCTAGAACCTAGGTCTTGCCTCGGGCTCGGATCCCAGAACCTGGCAAGCACATGACATGGATACAAGGCTGGACGTGGCTGGGGTACCTCGAGGCTTGGGTCCTTCGAGGCTTGTGTATGGACTCCAATCCAGAGACTGGGCAAGGACCCAGAACCTGGGACTTGACTCAGGCTCGGATGCCAGACTTGGCCAGGGCAAGGCGTGGCTATAGGGCAAGGAGTGTCAACAGGACTGGACGTGAGACTCCTGAACAGGACAAGGGAACCCCAGCACCGGGCTGGGCAAGGTACTCCTGGGCTAGGCGAGACACATGGACAAGACGAGAACACAAAGTCAAGGCTTGGACTGGACAAGCTTCTTGGATCGTGGCTAGGACTGGACAAGACCCCGAAGCCTTGACTTGGTCGAGGGAGAGCCAGGAACGCAGAGCCTTGGTCAAGGGAGAGACAGGAACATGGAACACAGAGCCAGGACCCCCCTTGGAAGCAAGACGTAGGGCCGGGACTGATACACAGAACAAAGACCCGGGACCCCTAATTGGGTACAGGATGTAGGGCCAGGACTGATCACACAGAATGCAGAATAGGACGAGACAGTTCACAACACAAGGTAGCGGCAGATGGCCGGACCTACCTAGTGACGGCGTGAACACAGATGGTTCCCAAAACTAGGTAGCGGGAAATGGCCAGACCTACCCCGCGAAGGCATGGATACAGATGGTCCCCTACACTAGGTAGCGGCAAACTGCCAGACTTACCTAGTGAAGGCGTGGACACAGAGACAGTTCAAAACAACGAGGAAATCTGCAGATGCTGGAATTTCAAGCAACACACAGAAAATGCTGGTGAGCGCAGCAGGCCAGACAGCATCTATAGTAAGAGGTACAGGACTGATGAAGGGTCTTGGCCTGATACGTCATTTTTGCGAGGAAAGTTACATAATACTTTCGCAACTTCCAAAACAACTACCACTTGGAAATCCCCCTCCAAGTCACTCACCTTCCTGACTTGGAAGCATATCGCCGTCCCATCATTGTCGCTGGGTTAAAATCATGCAATTCCCATGCTAATAGCACTGTGGGTGTAGCTACACCTAAGGGACTGCAGCGGTTCAAGAAGGCAGCTCAGTGCCACCTTCTCAAGGGTAACTAGGGATGGGCAATAAATGCTGTCTTAGTTGGCGATCTCCACATCCCAAATATTAATAATTTAAAAAAACTCTTGTTGCAGATATTACCTGTTCTAGATAAAGCTAGCCAGTGTTTCGACACTAGGAGGTCTTCTCCAAGTATTTTTTTCTGTAATACCTGAATATTTACAAGAAAAAACTGTGCAACCATGTCCAAGCACAGGTCCTGCATCCTAGTCCTGTTCCTTGTTCTTCAGTGTCCGTGTCTTGCATTTGGGTCCGCCACCAGCGCCCCCTATTATGACAGAACAGTCCAGCCACCAGAGGCTGAATCCTGAAGCTATTTATGCAGCCAGCACAAACGAGAATCAGCTGCTTGAACAGAAACTGGGGAAAACCCGGAATAAGGAACTGGACCAGACTGTGAACTGGAATGCAGATTTCACGGACCGGACCATGACTATCATGAGCGGTAGGACAGATTTGGGTTGCTTTCGCTGTCGAGCCAGAGGCTGCAGGGAGACGTGACAGAGCTTTATAAGATTATCAGAGGCACAGAGAGAGTGGACAGACAATATCTTTCTCTTCAGGTTGAAAGCTCTAATACCAGATGACATGCATTTAAGGTGAAGTAGGCTAATTTCGAAGAAGTGAGAGGCAAAATTTTTACACAGGGCGTAGTGGATACCTGTAATGGTCTGTCTGGGGTGATGATGGAAGTAGATACTTTAGGGACTTTTAAGAGACGTTAAGATAGGCACATGAATGTGAGGAAAATTGAGGGACATGGACATTGTATGGGGAGAAGAGCTTAGGTTGATTAGCGATTGGTCACGGCAGGCCGCAGGGCCTGCTCCCGTGCTGTAATGTTTTATGTTCCATGTTCCATAACCGCTCTGGTCATCCAAACTCACATTACCGTACCTTGACATCCTGCAG
This sequence comes from Mobula birostris, assembly GCF_030028105.1. Lineage (NCBI taxonomy): Eukaryota > Metazoa > Chordata > Chondrichthyes > Myliobatiformes > Myliobatidae > Mobula > Mobula birostris. The sequence continues at coordinate 147,615,803 of NC_092378.1, read as the reverse complement.
TGTGCGCATCAGCTGGTCTTTAAACAACTTCCACATGTTAGAGGTGGACTCTCTCTCTGGCGGCTGCTCTCAGTTTACACTCCCTGGCTCCATTCTATTAATATCTGAATTTGCGTATATTTTATATAAACCCCTTTAATACAAATTACATTCTGCAATACAACAACAACATGTAGACAATAACAGAGACTAACACGTTCACAAACACCAACTAAATTTAAATGCTCCCATCGCTGTACCCATGGACACGGCAGGTTTCTTCGCCGGGCTGTTCGCCCAGGCAGAAACGTCCGCTGTCCGATTCCAAGAGCCAAGGTTTGCTGTCGCTGTTAAGCCCAGGAGCAAGTTTTCTGATTGGCGAAGCGAGTGCGGCGAAAGATGCATGAGCGTGCGTCACAGTTCATCTTGAGCTGCTGTGTAACAGGACATTCTGATCTGTGGTTATTCCCCCGGAGACACGTGTTGCTGAAAGATCAACTTGATGCCAGACGCCCTTTGGTCTGTCAGCACATCGAGATGTCCGCAGGGGAATTTTACCGACTGGCACATTCCTGCCTGCGGGAGTACGTGCTGAAGGACGCTAGGCGCGACTACCGCAAAAGCTCGGTAGGGAAGAGCTACAAGTATAGCTCTAAATTGAAAGTATATATATCACCATTTACAACCCTGAGATTTGCTTTCTTTCGGGCACAGTAAATCCAAGAACCATAACATCGAATCAGAAGGACCATGCCCGACTGGGCAAACAGGCGTTGTGCAAAAGGCAGCACACTTTACAAATACAAAAGACAAACTAATAAAATGTACACACACATAACCAAGTAACACACCGAGAACTTTAAAGTTGCTGACCCCCTCCACCTCTGATCTCACGATAAGAACTGGTTCGTGGATCTCTGGTTTCCTCCTCCTGAAGTCAGTAATCAGCTCTTCGAACTTGCTGAGATTGCTGTTGAGGTCACACTTGGCCAGATTTTCAATCTCCCAGATATATGCAGATTCATCACCACCTCATATTCAGCTAACAACAACGGTGTCGTCAGCCAATTTAAGTATGGCATTGGAGCTATGCTTAGCCTCGCAACCATAAATATAAAGCGGGGTTAAGCACAAAACCTTTTGGTTAACCTCTCCTGTGCTGTTGGAAATTATGGAGAAGATGTCGCTGCCAATCCGAATTGTCTGGGGTTTCCAAGGGAGGAAATGAAGACTCCAGTTGACCGAGGGTTCTTCCGCTACTGGATAGAGAGTGGCCGGGTCGGGTGAGAAAGCCACTCAATTATTGTGGAAGCATACCATCCCGGGGGGAGCACATAAATAACAGCAATACTAATATTTTAAAATGTATTTTGAAAAACTTAACGCATTGACTAACATGTTGCACGGTTTTTTTCTTGTAAATATTCATCCATTACAGAAAAAGTACTAACAGAAAACCTCCTATTGTCGAAACACTGACTAGCTTTATCTCGAACAGGTAGTATCTGCAACAAGTTTTTTTTTAAACTATTAATGTTTGGGATGTGGACATCGCCAGCTAAGACAGCATTTATTGCCCATCCCTAGTTGCCCTTGAGAAGGTGGCGATCAGCTGCCGCCTTGAAGCGCTGCAGTCCCTGAGGCAAAGGTACACCCACAGTGCTATTGGGATGGGAATTGCATGATTTTGACCCAACGACAATGATGGGACGGCGATATGCTTCCAAGTCAGGAAAATGAGTGACTTGGAGGGGAATTTCCAAGTGGGAGTTGTTTTGGAAGTTGCGAAAGTATTATGTAACTTCCCTCGCAAACACGAGGAAATCTGCAGATGCTGAAATTTCAAGCAACACACATAAAAATTGCTGGTGTACGCAGAAGGCCAGACAGCATCTATAGGAGGAGGTACAGTCGATGTATCAGGCCGAGACCATTCGTCAGTCCTGTACCTCTACCTATAGATGCTGCCCGGTCTGCTGCGTACACCAGCATTTTTTTTATGTGTGTTACGTGTAACTTTCCTGCCGTGTTTCCCGGAATACTGAATTGAATCGCTAACGACACTCCCAGGCACTCGGTAGGACCGATACACAATGTGCAGTCTTTGCTGGTCTGGATCACGACTCCTCTTACCTCCATGAGAGTTACGTGGGAGTTCTTTAGACCCAGGAGGTGTAGGTTCCCGATGATAGGAAGAGGAGTGGGCCCTGGGGGGAAGTTGAGCTCTGCGTGAGATTTAGACCCATTGCGAAAATAAGCGATAATCAACACGGTGAGGGCGCAGAGGAGCACCAAAAACACAGTATCCAGTGAGAAAACACCGGGGAAAGACATCGCCCGGCACCTTTTGATTTACGACTTCGTCCAGTAGTCAGGACCAGGATTCCAGGCAAACACTGAGCGAACTCGGATCCACTGTAATGCTTAGTTCTGCAACCGGAGAGACGTTAACCCGCACGCGGGAGGCGTGGTTACGCTCGTTGCTGCAGCAACAACCGTAGCCGCTCCTCCCAGATGCGCATTGAATAATAAGCGCAGTGTTTACTCAAATGGACAATTTGCATTTTCAATATTTACTATGTAACCACTGCTAGCTGAATAGGTGGTATTCACTCTGTAGCCATGACCTTTGACCTGATCACTATTAATTCATGACGAGAACTAGAATGAAACCAAGTAGAAAGATAACGGTGGCGAGTAAGGTGATGAAATATGTGGCAGTATGTCAACGCAAGACTAGTTAAGAAATAACTGTGGTTAGGGATGAAAGGACATATGGTCTAAAATGTAAACTAGGACATAATTAAGTTGGGGAGTAAAACAATAGTGGAAAGTCGAGAGCGGATATATTGATGATAAGTAATCACAGGCCGACTGGATATGATAATGTAGCTAAGATAGGAAATTGCTATAAAAATGCTATATACAAGCTTCGGTGGGCTGTCAGCTACTAGCTTTCTGATTCTCTCAGCTTTGATTAGCAAATTAAAGTTTAAAACGTCTTGACGAGTTTTCTGCGTCTCCTTGTCGTTTGTGAGAAACGAGAAACCACGAGAAAATTGGCGTCACGAACAGAATCGGATAGAGACCCGCGAGGAAAGGAACGGCAGATTGGGACGCTTCCCAGTCCCTCGGGGACCTTCACGGGGCTAACAGAATTAAGGGTGCACCCAAAGAAAAAAGATGAGCCCTTTTTGCGTTAATTCGGACTAAGAATTCTGTTGGTTTTGGGGGGTCTCGGGGACTCAGAAGTGTGAAGCAACTGCCGAAGGGTCTCTCCGATCCAAAGAATCTGGCAGAATTGGGGATAAAAGGAGGCTCAGAGGACTAATCAAGAGCACAGCAGTAGAAATATTAAGCAGAAAATTCCCGGGGTGTCAAGGTTAAGAAAGACGGTAAGTATATTAATAGTAAGTAAAAAAGACACTGAGAAACGAAAGGGGCAGTCTGATAAAGAAAAGAAAAAGCATAACACGGAGCCGGCTTCAGCTCTATACCCAGACCTGAAAGACGTAGGAAAACCTTTTCCCTTTTATGAGAAAGAAATCCTTAAGCAGTGTCCGATGACAACAGGAAAAGTGGATCTAAATGGAGAAATTAAAGTCGGCGATACCGAGGAGGAAAGAAAGAATGACGAAAAGGAGCAAGAGGAACTATGGAAGGTAATAGAAGAAGACAGAGCAAAGATAGAACAGGAAAAAGGGAAATAGAAGAAGAGATCAAAGGGTTACAGGAATTAAAAGCGAAAAGGGATGAAGAGAAATCTTTGTTATATGGGCACGGAACTGAACAGGCCAGTGCAGAAGGTAACTTGTCGGGAGAGCAAGAGTTAAGTAGCGAAAGAGAGGGTGCAGGAGAGTGTAGGCAGAGAATAGGAGATAGAAGTCTTGAAGGGGGAAAAGAAAGAGTGAAAAGGCAGATATTAGAAACAGAGGGAGAGATTAGGAAATTACAGCAGAGAATGAATTTCCAATGGGAGTTTGAGGATTTCACATGGGCCCAAGCAAATGCTAGCTCAAGGCAGAAAGGAAGAACTCCACGAGGAGGCCAAGGGAGAAAGAAAACCCCGGAAAGAATCATGTGGCAGCCAGTGAAAACGTGCTCAGAAGCAGATGGGGAGTCAGGCGAGGAGGAGAGTCAGGATATGTGGGAAAGGAAAGGGAGAATGATGCCGTTGTTAGTAAATGGATTGGGATAAGTACAGTATATTCCTTGGGGATCCCAGGACCTGGAAGGGCTGAAAAACACCTTGCCCAGCCCACATGAGGGTGCAGGGAAGTGGATTAGGGCCTTTGAGGAAGAAACCACGGGACGAATGTTGGCTGTGGGAGATTTGTAGGCGCTGCTGATAAGGCTGATGGGAACCTCCAAACTACAAGAGCTGATGGAAGTGGCTGGCATACAGAATGCGGACAGCACACTGATTGACGGGGCCAGATTTGACACAGTGAGGCAAAGGGTATGGGGGGCCCTCGGGGAGCTCGATCCACCCAAAATGAACCCCAAAGCCATGAAAGGGGATCCACTGGGAGACAGTAAAAATCCAGCAGCCTATATAGAAAATCAGTTGAAAAGGTGGAGACTGGAAACTGAACAAGAGGAGGAAGGCAACCCATTTATGACCATGATGTTCCGAAATACTGTTTTGGATGCGATGCCTCCCCAAGTTAAGTCTAAACTTGAGGAAGTGGTTGGACTGATGTCAATGACCCCACAGGAATTCAGGGACCACGTAGTCCATGCGGTCGAAAAATATCGAAAAGACAAACGAAAGTTGTCTGAGCAGCAAGAAGAAGTGCAAAGAAAGCTGATACGAATGCAGCTTGAAGAACTTAAAAAGAAGGAAAAAGGAAAAGGCAAGAAGATGCTGCCAGCAGTGACCAATTTAAACACAGCCGTTGAAATGAATGAAATGCCATTACATGGAGGGACCGGTCGTGCCGTAAGACAGAGTCTAGAAAACCCGATGCCAATAATAAACGTCTTTGGGGGAGCTTTTCCGCAAATGCCCTATCAGGGACAGGATAAATTTAAACAGCAGCCCAGACAGGACTGGAAATCCCAAGGAGGGGGGCGGAGAGGTTATGGGCAGGAAGGGCCAGTAAGGAAACAAGTCAAAAAAGAGATACAGAGACTGTGCTGGGGATGTAACCAGCCAGAACACATGAGAAGGGACTGCCCACGTAAGCCATGGGTCGTCACGTACGAGCAGGAACCAATGAGATGGGAACCACAGTCTAGCCAAGAACCAGTCCCCGCAGGGCCGAGTGGACCCGTGAAAACCTATGCAAGACATTAGTGGTGCCCAGAGAACCCAGGTGGGAAGGGACACTACCCAGTGATAACAAGAGAGGCAGAAGAGGAACCCATTGTTCAGGTTATGTTAGAAGGGCAGCTGACACCAATGATGATAGATACTGGATCCACATATACTTGCGTACAGCCGTAGTATGCCCTTCACCTTCCCATATCAGGAAAATTTATTAAGACTGTAGGGTTCTCGGGAAAAACACAGTTGACACATGTATGGCTCCAGTGAGGTTAAGGATGGGCAGCAAAGGAATAGTTTTGCTGATATTAGTGTCCAAAGGAACTCCGATAAATTTGCTAGGCAAAGATGCCCTATTAAAACTAGAATTAAAATTAGAATGTACCAGAAGTGAGTTGAGTGTGGGAAGAGTAAATGCTCAATTACTAATGCGGAAGTCAAGAAAGCTAATGTCTTTTGGATAGGAGACATAGAAGATCAGATCTGGGAAACCTGGGGAAAATGGAAAAAGGGCGTGCAGGCTATATTGCCCCAGGCTCCAGCGTCCAAATACGAGTGACATTGCACAGTGATTTTTGATGAAACTCAGAACAAAGAGTTAGGGGAGAGATGGCACAAGGAGGCAGGTAACCGGCAGCACCTAAGAGGAGAAGCTGTAATAATTGGGAGACAAGGGGCAGCCCTGCAAGTCAGGTGGAATACCTTCTTCGAGAAACGGTACAGGATACTGGAAGCTGAGCCCCACATAACGCTGCTGGTAAATGAGGGACATCAGTCTAAAGACCTGGGACCCTTAGTAAAGCACACTGCAACCGTAGCGGTGTGGAGGAAAATTATGCCACAGGTGTGGGTATCGGCAGACAACAACTGCTTTAAAATAGAGGTAGATATAGATATAGTAGGAACAACAAAGGAGGTCGATGTAACTCCCCAACCACACCTGACGTTATTGGAAAGGAGGAAGGCCAGCAGAGAGATTACAGGCTGGATAGGTTACCATCTATTCTGTGGTCACAACATGATACGGATGTAGGGAGAATAAGAACAGCCAGTCCGGGAGAAATAAAGCTGAAAAAGGGAGCAGTTCCACCCAGGAGACCACAATATCCCTTGAAACCAGAGGGAGAAGAGGGAATAGCGCCAACGATACAGGGGCTACTGGAGGCAGGAGTACTCAAAAGGACAGACAGCCCATGTAATACCCCACTGTTACCTGTCCTTAAAGCGGATAAATCTAAATGGAGACTGGTGCATGACTTGCGAGCGGTGAATGAGGTAGTGGAGGACTGGCCAGCGGTAGTTCCCAACCCACACACGCCCTTGACTAATGTTCCACCAGAGGCAGACTACTTTTCAGTGATTTATTTGTGTTCAGCTTTTTTCAGCGTTCCCCTGGCAGATCAGTGTCAGTACCTATTGGCATTTACATACAGAGACAAGCAGTATACCTACACTAGAATGCCGTAAGGATTTAAACATTCACCACACGTATTTAATCAAGTGTTAAAGGCGGACCTAGAGGGCATATCATTGGAAAGTACATTGATACAGTATGTGGATGATTTGTTGATTTGCTCCGAAAGTGGGGGACAGTGTGAACAGGATACCATAACCCATTTAGAGAGACTGGCACATGGAGGGTATAAGGTATCTGGAAAGAAGCTGCAATTTTGCAAGCAACAGGTAGAATACCTAGGTAGAGTGATATCCAAGGGAGCGAGGGCGATAGCGCCGGATCAAATTGAGGCTATAACTGAAGCTCCCAAGCCCCAGACAGTGAGACAGATGATGACGTTTCTGGGACTGACAGGATATAGTTCAGATTGGATTGGGGAATATGCTGAAATTTTAATGCCACTGAGGAAACTAATGAAGGAAGCAGCAGATACAAGTTTGAGAAATAATCTACAGTGGAATGAGGAGGCGGAAGTGGCTTTCAATACTATAAAGCAGGAATTGCAGTCAGCTCCAGCATTAGCTTTGCCTGACTACGCAAAGGTCTTTCATCTGTTCGTATCCAACCGACAGGAAGGTTACGCCACTGCAGTTCTAATGCAGGAGACTGGCACTGGTAAAGCAAAGCAACCGATAGCATACTACAGTGCGAAACCGGATGAGGTGGTTCAGGGGTACCCACCTTGTTACCAGGGATTGGTGGCACTATACTATGCATGTGAAAAGGCATCATCCGTAACCATGGGCTATCCTGTGATTCTGTACACACAACACAAGGTAGCAGAATTACTGGAAAGAGGGAAATTCGTGTTGACACCAGCCAGGATAGCCGCATATCAGATGCTACTGACATTTCCAGATATAACTATACAGAGATGCACCACCAGTAACATAGCTGATTATGTCCCTTTGGGGTATGAAGGAGAACCCCATGATTGTGTAGGGAAAACAATGACATTCGCTAAATTGAGAGCAGATTTATGATCAGAACCATTAGAGGACGAAGATAAAAAGGTCCTGTTCGTAGATGGGTCTTGTTCCAGAGATCACGATGGGAATCACGCAGCGTTCTCAGAAGTGCAACAGGATCAGGCAGACTTCAAGGTCATCAGAATAGAGGCATGTCCCCAACCGTGCTCCGCCCAGCTAGCGGAAATCAGAGCTTTGACGGCAGCGAAATGATGGAAGGAGAGAAAGTAGATATCTATACAGATTCAGCATATGCTCATGGAGTGTGTCATTGGTTTGGGGCAGTGTGGAAACAGAGAGGTTTTAAAAAGAGCAATGGAGATCCCATACGGCACTGTCAGCAGATTTTAGATCTAATGAAAGCACTGATGAAACCTAAAGCCATAGCTATAGTAAAATGCCAGGCACATAAAAAAGGAAACGATGCAGTAACAAAGGGAAATCAAGCTGCAGATGAAGCAGCCAGGAAAGCGTCTGGATGTACATCCGTTGTCATCGCACCCCAGGTAAGTCTAGAGCCGGAACTTATGGTAGAGGACCTAATTGAAATACAGGGAAAGGCAACTTTGGCAGAACAAACTCTGTGGAGACGAAGGGGGGCCAAGCAGAACCCAGAAAGCCTTATGGACCTCGGAAGATGGCCTACTGGTAGCTCCCACCCCTTTATTGTCTATCCTGATCTCAGAAGCACATGGGATGGATCATTGTGCAAGGGGGGAAGTAATAAGGAAAATAAAAGAGGATGGATTTTGGGAACAGTTTTACTACCAACGTAAAAATCTTTCTGTAGAAGCAATGTTTGGGTTGTGATCCAGGTGCCGAGATCAACTGAGGATCGGAGAGTATGAATTTTGGGAAGAGTTGAACTCAACCTTGTTCACATTCGAGTGTTTAATTATAAAGGGCCCTTTTTGTGTTTTTTCCTTTTCTTTATGAACCTTTTAGTTAAGTTAGGATTCATAAATATAATTGCTCTAATCATATGCAGTGTGCTGTCTGTTATTTCTTCGCACTGAGTTGTAACCGGGTAGAAATTCACACAAACCGGGCAGAAATTCACACAAACCGGGCAGAAATTCACACAAACCGGGCTTTGCGGTGGGAGAGGCGCCTCAATCTCACCGGTTTGGCCGGACCGGCGTGTGTATTGCCTTAACTCAGCGGCCGAGGAAACCGGGGAGGTTCCACAGGTAAGGCAGCCGCAAGCGGAGTGGCCATTCTTGGAGAGGCTTTGGCTCATCAGGATTGGGCGAAATAAGTATCTGGTAATTTTCTTTTTTCCCTTCATTCATGATCTGCCAGGGCGCTGTTAGTGCAGCGAGAATGTCTCCAGGGCAATGTTTTGTTCTGTGGGTGAGATGTGGGAATTCTGGGAGACCCCAGCCTCCTGGATAACCACATCTGCACCAGGCCCCTGAGCTGCAGCTCCTCAGCGAATAAAATTAAGGAATTGACGAGGCAGCTGGATGATCATGGGCTTATACAGGAGAATGAGGAGGTGATGGATAGGAGCTACAGGAAGGTAGTCACCCGTAGGTTGCAGGTAACTGGGTATCTGTCAGAAGTGGGATAGTAAGTATCCCACTTTGGATATTGTTGAGGGGGACGACCTAAAAGCGGTGAGCCACAGTGACCGGGTCTGTGGCACCGTGTCTGGTGCTGAGGCTCAGAAGAGAAGAGAGATGAAGAGGACTGCAGCGGTGATAGGCGATTCCATAGTCAGAGGAACAGCGACGAAATTCTGTGGGTGTGATAGAGACACCAAGCTGGTATGTTGCCGCCCAGGTGCCAGGAACAGGGTGTCTCAGACTGGGTCCACGGCAGGGGAAGGTTGAGCAGACTCAATGACTCCAAATAAAATTGGTAGGATGGATGAGGAAGTACAGAACAGAGACTTTAGGTAGCTAGCTTGGAAGCTAAAAAGCAGGACATCCAGCTTAATAACCTCTGTATTGCTGCCTGTGCCATGTACTAGTGGTGAAGAATGGAATGGTTTGGCAGATGAATGCATGGCGGAGGAACTGGTGCAGGGGACAGGATTTCAAATTTCTGAATCATTGGGATCTGTTCCAGGGAAAGCATGACCTGTACACGGGGTTGGGCTACACTAGAACCCGAGAGGGACCAAAATCCTTGTGGACAGGTCTTCTGGAACTGTTCGGGAGGGTTTAATCTAATTTGTCAGGAGGATGGGAATTGCAGTGATAGTGCTGAGGATGGGGTAGTTGGTATTTTATTGCACGTGGTATATGGAATATGGTAGATGAACGTACCACAATTACTGATGGGTATATATGATGTCATGGACAAAAGAAGATTACAGCTGGGAGCTTAACGTCCAGAGTACTGTCATAGGGCGGTGGCTGGGAACGGACCCAAGTGCAAGACACAGACACTGTAGTACTAGGGACAGGACTAGGATACAGTGCGACGGCAAGGATATGGATACGAAAACCAGGAACCTGGAACAGGACTGGACAAGAGAGCTAGCAGCCCGGGCTTGGACTCCGAGCCAGAGACTGGACAAGGTCGAGGCTTGGCAGGAGGCAGAAGGCTGGAGGCAGGAGACTTGGGGCGGGGCGACGCTGGAGGCTGGAGGCAGCAGACTTGGGGCGGGGCGACGCTGGAGGCTGGAGGCAGCAGACTTGGGGCGGGGCGACGCTGGAGGCTGGAGGCAGGAGACTGGAGGCGGGGCGACGCTGGAGGCAGGAGACTGGAGGCGGGGCGACGCTGGAGGCAGGAGACTTGAGGCGGGGCGACGCTGGAGGCCGCAGACTTGAGGCGGGGCGACGCTGGAGGCTGGAGGCAGCAGACTTGGGGCGGGGCGACGCTGGAGGCTGGAGGCAGCAGACTTGAGGCGGGGCGACGCTGGAGGCTGGAGGCTTGAGGCGGGGCGACGCTGGAGGCTGGAGGCTTGAGGCGGGGCGACGCTGGAGGCTTGAGGCGGGGCGACGCTGGAGGCTTGAGGCGGGGCGACGCTGGAGGCTTGAGGCGGGGCGACGCTGGAGGCTTGAGGCGGGGCGACGCTGGAGGCTGGAGGCTTGAGGCGGGGCGACGCTGGAGGCTGGAGGCTTGAGGCGGGGCGACGCTGGAGGCTGGAGGCTTGAGGCGGGGCGACGCTGGAGGCTGGAGGCAGGAGACTTGAGGCGAGGCGAGGCTGCAGGCTGGAGGCTGGAGGCTTGAGGCGGGGCGACGCTGGAGGCTGGAGGCTTGAGGCGGGGCGACGCTGGAAGCTGGAGGCTTGAGGCGGGGCGACGCTGGAGGCTTGAGGCGGGGCGACGCTGGAGGCTTGAGGCGGGGCGACGCTGGAGGCTTGAGGCGGGGCGACGCTGGAGGCTTGAGGCGGGGCGACGCTGGAGGCTTGAGGCGGGGCGACGCTGGAGGCTTGAGGCGGGGCGACGCTGGAGGCTTGAGGCGGGGCGACGCTGGAGGCTGGAGGCTTGAGGCGGGGCGACGCTGGAGGCTGGAGGCTTGAGGCGGGGCGACGCTGGAGGCTGGAGGCTTGAGGCGGGGCGACGCTGGAGGCTGGAGGCTTGAGGCGGGGCGACGCTGGAGGCTTGAGGCGGGGCGACGCTGGAGGCTGGAGGCTTGAGGCGGGGCGACGCTGGAGGCTGGAGGCTTGAGGCGGGGCGACGCTGGAGGCTGGAGGCTTGAGGCGGGGCGACGCTGGAGGCTGGAGGCTTGAGGCGGGGCGACGCTGGAGGCTGGAGGCTTGAGGCGGGGCGACGCTGGAGGCTGGAGGCTTGAGGCGGGGCGACGCTGGAGGCTGGAGGCTTGAGGCGGGGCGACGCTGGAGGCTGGAGGCTTGAGGCGGGGCGACGCTGGAGGCTGGAGGCTTGAGGCGGGGCGACGCTGGAGGCTGGAGGCTTGAGGCGGGGCGACGCTGGAGGCTGGAGGCTTGAGGCGGGGCGACGCTGGAGGCTGGAGGCTTGAGGCGGGGCGACGCTGGAGGCTGGAGGCTTGAGGCGGGGCGACGCTGGAGGCTGGAGGCTTGAGGCGGGGCGACGCTGGAGGCTGGAGGCTTGAGGCGGGGCGACGCTGGAGGCTGGAGGCTTGAGGCGGGGCGACGCTGGAGGCTGGAGGCAGGAGACTTGAGGCGAGGTGAGGCTGCAGGCTGGAGGCAGGAGACTTGAGGCGGGGCGACGCTGGAGGCTGGAGGCAGGAGACTTGAGGCGAGGTGAGGCTGCAGGCTGGAGGCAGGAGACTTGAGGCGAGGTTTGGCAGGCTCCTCCCGGGCAGGGCGTGGATCTCCTGGGCAGGGCACGGATCACCACCGGACAGTGGCATGGGACAGGAAGGGACAGAATCCACCCCAGGTAACGGCAAGACGACTCGGCTTACTTGGGCGGAGACAAGGGACAGGAAAGGAGCTAGGTACAGGGTGGCTCGAGGATAGGACTGCAGTCGAGACGAGGCGAGAGTTACGGCAACTCAAGGCAAGGCTCCTGGCAAAGCAAGGCAAGACGAGAACTTCAGGCGAAGCGAGGGTTACCGGCAAGACAAGGCAGGGCTTCAGGCGAGAAAACAGAAGGCAGAGCAAGGCTTCCAAGAAAAGGCAAACCCATCGTAAAAGCCAAAGAGGGCATGTAATAGAGCAACAATTCATGCGAAGTCAGACGAGTGGGAAGCTTTTAAGAGCTAATAGGAGTCAACTGAAAAGTTATAAAGAACGAAAAGTGGAGTACAAAGGTAAAGTAGGCAATAATATTAAAGAGGATACCAAAAGTTTCTTCAGCTTTATGAAGTGTGAGGGGAGAGGCGAGATTAGATATTGGACCGCTAGAAGATGATGCTGAGAGGAAGTCCTGTGATTTTGGGAAAAGGAAATGGTGAATGAACTGATTGAGTATTTTGCATCAGTCTTCACTGTGGAAGGCACTAGCAGTATGGCAGAGATCCGAGAGTGTCTAGGCCAGAAGTGTGTGATGTTGCTGTAATTAGGCTAGGGCTCTTCAGAAAATAAAAGATCTGAAGATGGAAAGGTCATCTTAAAAGTGGGAATAATTGGAAATCAGACGAGGGGATTAAGACCTCATGAAGGAGATAATAGCAAGATAGGGCAATGCCGGACGGGACCATGATACTACAACCCCTCAATGGGAGCCTCCAGGCGAGCGTCTAGGCTTGTCCGGATGGTCCGATGGAAGTCTTGGATGAGGCAGGGGTCCAGGATGAAGGAGCGGGACGTACCCTTCCCAGTCGACCGGGTATTGGAGGCCCCTGCCACGACGGCGCACATCTAGAAGCCGCCGGACGGTGTAGGCCGGATGGTTGTTGATGATCCGGGCAGGTGAAGGGGTTTCGATCAGAGGACACAAGCGGCTGACGGAAAGAGGTTTTAATTGGGAAACCTGAAAAGTAGGGTGGATATGCATAGACCTTGGTAGTTTAAGTCGGACTGCTGTGGAGTGGATGATACTTCCGACCTCGAAAGGTCCCAGGAAGCGAGGGCGAGTTTCTTTGGCTCGTTTTTGAGAGCAATGACTTTGGATGAGAGCCACACCTTCTGCCCAGGTCGATACTCAGGCGGAGTCCGGTGTCGATCGGCAATCCTCAGGGTCGGGCGTGTGTGTCCTCCCAAAGACATAGGAACGGGTATCCGCCTTCATGGAAGGCCACTAAAAGTGTCTTTTCAGGAGAGCCAGGGTCCGATCAATCCCGGGGTGGCAGCCGAACTGAGATGTGCGCCCTCACTGGAGAACCTGAGATCTGACGGAATCAGGTGCAAAAAGGTGATCGGCGGGTCCTTTGCCGGGGTCACGGTCATGCCTTTCGGTTTCCTTTACTATGGACTCAATTTCCCAGGTGAGAGTTGCCGCCACACAGGATTGTGGGAGGATAGTCTTTGGACTGGAAGTGTCCTCCTTGGAATTGTTTTGGCGGGAGAGCGCGTCAGGTTTCCCGTTCTTGGACCCTGGACGGTATGTGAGAGAAAACTTGAATCATCCAAAAAATAATGCCAACGGGCCTGGCGGGAGTTCAAACGTTTGGCGGTCTGAATAAATCCCAGGTTCTTATGATCAGTCCAAACAAGAAACCGGTGTTCCGCCCTCTCCAGCCAGTGCCTCCACTCCTCCAATGCTAGCTTGACCGCCAGTAGTTCCCGATTCCCCACGTCGTAGTTCAACTCGGCGGGGGACAGCCGGCGAGGAAAGGCGGCACAAAGATGAAGCTTTTCGACCGGACTCGATCGTTGGGACAGGACTGCTCCCACCCCAGAGACGGAGGCGTTTACCTCAACAACGAATTGAGGGGTGGGTCCAGTTGGACCAGGATGGGCGCTGTCGTGAAATGTCTCTTTAGTTCCGTGAAAGCGGAATCGGCCTCGGAGTCCCAAAGAAAAGGTGTTGTGGGAGAAGAAAGTCGGGTGAGGAGCGCCGCCACCCGATTGTAATCCCTGATGAATCGGCGTTAAAAGTTTGCAAGTCCCCAAAACCGCTGAAGTTGTTTGCGGGTCGTAGGTCTGGGTCATTCTTCCACCGCCCGGATTTCCTCGGGATCTGCCCTCACTTGCCCGCTCTCGATGATGTTGTCCAGGAAGCTGACCGAGCGAACCTGGAACTCACACTTCTCCGCCTTCACAAATAACTTGTTCTCCCGCAGTCTCTGGAGGACGAGACGGACACGGTGAATGTGTTTCTGGAGGCTGATAGAAAATAATAAGGTATCATCTAGGTAGACGAACACGAAGCGGTTAATAAAGTCCCTCAACACATCATTTATTAGGGATTGAGAAACGGCGGGGGCATTGGCGAGGCCGAACGGCATGACCACGTATTCGAAATGGCCCAATGGTGTATTAAAGGCCGTCTTCCACTCCTCTCCCTCCCTCATCCTCACTAGATGGTAGGTGCCTCGAAGGTGCAACTTCAAGGAGGTGGTGGCTCCGTGAAGTGGTTCAAATGCCGAGTTAATGAGAGGCAGTGAGTACTTACTTTTAACTGTTATATTGTTTAGGCCTCTGTAATCAATACAGGGACAAAGCGACCCGTCATTTTGCTCTACAAAGAAGAAACCGGCGCCCACCGGGAAGGATGAAGGTCGAATAATGCCCACCGCGAGGGACTCACGAATGTATTTCTCCATGGCCGCTCTCTCCGGTCAGGACAAGTTATAAAGACAACTGATAGATAACGACGCCCCCGGGAGAAGGTCGATAGCGCAATCATACTGTCGGTACGGAGGTAGGGAAAGAGCCCGTTGTTTGCCAAATACATGTCCCAGGTCATGGTATTCTGCAGGGACTCCGGACAAGTCGAGGGGTTTCAAGGCAGGCGAGGTCGCGGTAGCCTCCCTAGGTGATGGGGCCGACCGCAGACAGGTGGCGTGGCAACGCGGGCTTCAACTGGCTATCCTCCCGGTACACCAGTCGATGTAGGGGTTGTTGTGGTTCAGCCAGGGATATCCTAGAGCTCCAGGAGCTTGAGGAGTGGATGAGATTAAATCCTACCTCCTCTCGATGGTTTCCGGACAGAATGAAGGTCAGGGGTGGCGTACGGTGGTAACCCAAGCCAGCAGTTTTCCATCCAGAGCCTGGGCCTCCAGAAGGGTGCTTAATGGCTCCCTAGGTTGTCCGACCCGGGAGACTATGGTCTCGTCCAGCAGATTTCCCTCGGCACCAGAATCCACCAAGGCAGATAGGGACAGGGACTGCTGTTGATAGTTCACGGTAGCCGGGATCTGCATCCGTGTCTGGGGGATTGAATGGAGTGTCGTCCGGCTCACCAGGGTCCCCCGTTCTACTGGTGAGACCTCCCTTTGGCCGCAGAGGACAGGTATCCCGGAAATGTCTAGGCTGGCCGCAATGGTAACATTCCCAGCTCTCCCTCCGAAGTCGTTCGGCAGCGGAGAGACTTTTCCATCCCAGCTGCATCGGTTCCTCCGCCAGGATAGTGGGGACGGTCGGATCAGGAGCTATACTTGGAGCGGCCGGGGAAGGGAGGCTGGCTCAAGATGTTAAGGTTAACATGGGATGACCCGAGGAGTGGGGCGACTGGTCTTCTCTCTCAGACGCTCTTGAAGTCGATTATCGAGCCTGCTGGCTAGAGAGATCAGAGTGTCCAGGCTGTCCGCGTCATCCCTCGCTGCCCATTCATCTTTTATCTTATCTGAGAGGTCCTGCCAAAACACTTCCCGTTGTGCCTCGTCATTCCACCCAGAGTCGTTCGCTAATGTTCGGAACTCGATGGAGTGTTTTGGTCCGCTTCGCGAACCCTGACAGAGAGTGAGCAAGCGCTTAGTGGTGTCCTTACCGTGAATGGGCTGTTCAAAGACCTTCCTCATTTCGGAGACGAAGGAGGAGAAAGAGGAACAGACCTCTGGTCGGTTGTCCCAGATCGCAGTGGGCTATGCCAAGCCATCCCCTCGTAACAGCCCCATGATGTACGCAATTTTTGATATGTCCGAGGTGTACATAAGTGGCTGTTACTCAAAGACCAAAGAGTATTGTAAGAAGAATGCCCGGCACTACCCTTGGTCCCCAGCGTAGGGTTCCGGTTCGGGTACGTACGGCTCTCGAAGGGGCATAACCATCCCAGGCTGTGTGGTTTGGTCAGACGGGGCTCTTGGAAGGGACGGAGTAAAGGAAGCGGATACCCGGTGACCGGCGCACTGTCCTTCCTTACATTGATGGACAGCGCAAGAAGGTTTTTCGTGACCTCTCTGAGCAGTTGGTCGTGGGCGCCCAGTAGGTAGCCCTGGCTGGCGAGGGGTTGTTGCACGGGGTCCGTGTCCGCTGGGTTCATTCTGGCCAGGTCGTTCTGTTGCAAGCACGTGGCTGGGGACGAACCAAAGAGCAGTACACAGGCACGGAGACAGGGTCGTGAGGCGTTAGCGCAGCCGCGAACGTGGAACAGGTATTCAGGAGAATCTTGACACGGAGAGAGGTTTATGTAGGTGATCCAGGGAATGGTGCGGAGCTTAGAACCAACAGTCTGAAGGAATCAGGAAACGAGGTTTACACACACTAGAATGGACCAACGAACTGGCGAAGCATGACAGTGACGCCAGGGTTCTTATCCTCAGTTCGCTGATGGAAAGCAGTTGTGCTGTAATTAATGAAAACTGGGATAATTGGAAATCAAACGAGGGGATTAAGACCTAATCAAGGAGACAATAGCAAGATGCGGCATTGCCGGACGGGACCATGACGTTAATAGTTGACTCAGAAACAAAACTTCAAGAACTACTCACTATAGTGGCAGCAGAAAGTGATCGCAGAGGCCTCTCAATCAACACCAGGAGGGCAGAAAGTATTGTCATCTCCAGAAAGGTAAACATCCCACAATGTGTGATCAAGATCGGAAATGCAAGCATCAAACAAGTCAACAAATTCAGATATCTTGGCAGCCTAATAACAAGTGATGGCAGTTGCGACACGGATCAAATACAGAATAGCAATGGCGAAAGAAGCTTTCCAAAAAATGAAGACCATATTAACAGACAGAAAGATGAGTATGTACGCTAAAAACAGAATACTGCAGTGCTACATTTATTCTATCCTGACTTATGGAAGCGAATGTTGGACTATTTCCCCAGCAATGGAAAAGAGACGAGCAGCAGTTGAATTATGGTTCTACCAGAAAAAGTTAAACATATCATGGACCACACACACATCACATGAAGAAGTTCTCAGAAGAGCCCAAGCAGTTAGATCACTCATACCAACCATGAGAGAAAGACAACTCAGATTCCTAGGACACATCATGCAGAAAGGTGAACTGGAAAAACTCATACTCTCTGGAACGATCGAGGGGAGCAAACCCAGAGGAAGACCTTGGCTTAGGTACATCAAAAGCCTAGCCAGGTGGCTACACATTGAGGAAATGGAAATCATCCAAAGAACGAAGGATAGATCTGTCTGGAAAACCATGGTCACCAACGACCGCATCAGATATGGTACCCAGACAAACAGACAGACAAGGATGGTGGCAGAACACTTCCTTGACAGATAAAAAGGACCACATATGACTGCTAGATGTTCTAGATTAGTTGAGCAGTACTGAGACAGAACTGCCATGTCTGTGCAGTTAATCATAAAGTATACTCCATCTCTGCCTTTAAAAGTCTGAGCTGTCCTGTCTTTATGCTTAATGGTGAAGCCATCGAGCTTCTGTGCTGCATCTGAAATGGCGGGGGTAACTATGTTTCCATGAAGCACAGTGGTCCCCAGTATCTGTCTGGTACAGCAATTTTGCTGTGATGTCTTCAGTTTTATTTTCCAGAGACCGTACATCCGCTCACAGGACTGTCGGAGCCGGGGTTTGAAGCTTGTGCATTTCGAGCTTACCTGCAGCCCAGCACACTTCCTTCGCTTCCTATTTCTTAAAGGGGAACTGCACTTGCGACTTGAGCCTGCAGTCTGGTATCTGTCATTTCTGAGTTTCGATAATTTTTGAACTGTCTTGAGACGATGTTGCTTTCTGCAGTATGTATGGCTTTGACTGCGGATATCAACTGCAGTGGTCCTGAATGGGAATATTTGATGATTCCCATCAGAGCAACACGCAACGAGTCGACCCTTTTCAGCACCATCTGAAAACAGATATACAACCAAACGAAACAATGTTTGGTTTTGAGGGGGACGGACGGAGTTTCCCCAGTCATGGTGTACCTCAGTGAGGTAGGGTACAGGAACCATGGTGTGCAAAGGCTGTTGAAAATCTAGTCAAGGAAAGAAAAGCTAATGAAAGGTTCAAAAATCTAGGTAATGATAGAGATTTAGAAAATTATAAGGTGAGCAGGAGGGAGTTTAAGAATGAAATTAGGAGAGCCAGAAGGGGCCAATAGAAGGCCTTGGCGAGCTGGATTAAGGAAAACCCCAAAGTATTCTATAAGTATGCAAAGAGCAAAAGGATAAGATGTGAGAGAATAGGACCGATCAAGTGTGACACTGGAAAAAGTGTGTATGGAACCGAAGGAGATAGCACAGGTACTTAATGAATACTTTGCATTAGTACTCACTATGGAAAAGGACCTTGGCAAATGTAGGGATGATTTGCAGTGGACTGAAAAGCTTGAGCATGTAGACAAGAAAGAGGATGTGCTAATGACCTTTGCATCATCAGTAGGGACAGGAGAGTTTCTGGAGGATTGGAAGGTTGCAGATGTTGTTCCCTTATTCAAGAAAAGGAGTAAAATAGCCCAGAGAATTATAGACCAGTGAGTCTTACTTCAGTGGCTGGTAAGTTGATGTAGAAGATGCTGAGAGGGAGAATTTATGAACATTTGGAGAGGTATAATATGATTAGCAAATTGTCAGGATGGCTTTGTCAAGGGCAGATTGTGCCTTACAAGCCTGATAGAATTTTTTGAGGATGTGACTATACACATTGATGAAGGCAGAGCAGTAGATGTAGTGTATATGGATTTCAGCAAGGCATTTGATAAGGTACCCCATGCAAGGCTTATTGAGAAAGTAAGGAGGCATGGGATCCAAGGGGACATTGCTTTGTGGATCCAGAATTGGCTTGCCTACAGAAGGCAAAGAGTAGTTGTAGATGGGTCATATTCTGCATGGAGTTTGGTGACCAATGGTGTGCCTCAGGGATCTGTTCTGGGACCCCTTCTCTTCATGATTTTTAAAGATGACCCGGATGAGGAAGTTGAGGGATGGGTTACTAAATTTGCTGAGGACACAAATATTGGGGAAGTTGTGGATAGTCATGGAGGCCTGTCAGAGGTTTCAGCGGGACATCAATAGGATGCAAAACTGGGCTGAGAAGTGGCAGATGGAGTTCAACCCAGTTAAGTCTGAGCAGGTTTATTTTGGTAGGTCAAATATGATGGAGATGGCAGAATATAGTATTCATGGTAAGACTCTTGGCAGTTTGGAGGATCAGAGGGATCTTGCAGTCTGAGTCCATAGGACACTCAAAGATGCTGCGCAGTTTGACTCTGTGGTTAAGATGGCATACGGTGCATTGGCCTTATCATCATCATCATCATTGATCGTGTGGATAGCCAGAGGCTTTTTCCCAGGGCTGAAATGGCTAGCACGAGAGGACACTGTTTTAAAGTGCAGAGTAGATGTCCAGAGTAAGTTTTTTATGGAGAGAATGGTGAGTGCGTGGAATGGGCTGCCGTCGACAGTGGTGCAGGCAGATACAATAGGTTCTTTTAAGAGACTCCTGGGTAGGTATATGGAGCTTATAAAAATACAGGGGATGGGTAGCCCCGGGTGATTTCTGAAGTAAGTACATGTTTGGCACAGCATTTTGGGCTGAAGGGCCTGTATTGTGCTGTAGGTTTTCTATGTTTCTATGTTTCTAATCTTTGGAACTTGCAGGAATGTATGCTTTGTGATTAGGAAGCCACCATTGATTGCTTCTTTATAGTTTAGCCCGGTGACAAATATCACATTCTACATAAAGAAACTCATTTTTGTTTTGATTATGAAAGTATAATGTTCTGGTTAAGAATTCTACTGCCCTATGATCGTAATTTACAAATTAGGTTGTTATTCCCTTTGATAATTATCACTGAAAGTATTTTCACTGGAGCAGAATTTACAAACTTGGCAACTATCCCACACTTCAGATACATTTGGACTTCCAGCAGATCTCCAATGTCCTGCACGCAGCCAAGATCAACTGTGTCCTCATTTTTTTTTCATTTTAAAATCTTTTTTATTGTTTATTATTGAGATCAACAAAATACATTTAAGTAATCAAGGCAGCATGTCAATATGTACAATGAGGAATTAAATTACCTATAACAGATTAAGAAAGCTAAACAATATATCAATACAGGTAATAATAAGAAAAATAAAGTGTTAAGAATATTTTTTTTGGAAAAAAGAAAGAAGGAAAAAAAGAACCCCTACTAAATAAAACAAAAAAAAAACTGCTAACAAAAAAGAAACTGAAAAGAGAGAAAAATAACCATTGACATCACAACCCTGGAGCTATGCACCATATAATCTTCCATAAAAGAAAAGCATCAATTCACCAACTCAAATCCAGTTAAACAAGAATCAGAAGGAAACCATCTTAATTAACTCAAATCAGATAATAGGAGCAGGCAAAGAACCTCACCTTTTCTCAAAGTCAAATCGAGGATGAAAAGTTCAACTTCTGATTTTCCACAAACTAAGGCATAGCATCACCTGAGAGAACCATTGTATCAAAGTGGGAGCAGAGGCATCTTTCCATTTCAATAAAAAATAACCCTTCTGGCCAATAATATAACAAATGCAATTATATGTTGGCCTGATATAGAAAAACGATGAATATATTGAGGGATTATACCGAACAAAACTTATTAGGTTGTAAATTAAGTTTTAAAGCTTTAGAAATTGGAGAGAAAATAGATTTCCAAAACTGTTTCAATACAGAACACGACCAAAACATATGTGTCAATGTAGCTGTCTCAGTTTTACATCTATCACACTGACTATCAACATTAGGAAAAATTTTAGACAGTCTCTCCTTTGTCAAATATTTTATCATGTGTCTCCAAGTACCCTGAGACCTCATCCTTAATAATCGACTCAAACATCTTCACTGCCACCAAGGTCAGACTAACTAGCTTATGGTTTCCTTTCTTTTGCCTCTCTCCCTTCTTTAAGAGTAGAGTGACATTTGCAATTTTCCAGTTATTTAGAACCATTGCAGAATCTAGTGATTCTTGAAAGGTCATTACTAATGCCTCCACGATCTCTTCAGCCAGCTTTACTGAACTGTGGGGTGTTCACCATCTGGTCCAGGTGACTTAGCTACCTTCAGACATTTCAGTTTCCCAAGAACCTTCTGTTTCGTAATGGCAACCACACACTTCATGACTCCTGACGCCTGGAACTTCCACCATACTGACAGTGTCTTCCGTAGTGAAGACTGAAGCAAAATACTTATTTAGTTCGCATTTAATAGGTAGTAGGAGCTTATCCCCAACACCTTCCCTGGGCATGAAACCTTACGGAACCAGCAGTGCATTGACCTCTGAAATTCCCTCTCTGTCACTCACTTATCTGAAGTTTCAAATTCAAGTTCAGTTTATTGTCATTTAACCAAACGAAATAACATTCTTCTGGACCAAGCTGCACAACTCAGTACAGAAATCTCGCACACATAGCACAAATTATATTTCCATGATTAAATTAAGAAATAATAAGGTACAGTTATGACACAAGTTTAAAAGTATAACGCTGCTGGCCCTTCATGTGTGATGAGTCCTGGGTTGTGACGGGGTGTTCAGTAGTTTCAGATCCAGATAGATATCCTCCTAATACCACTGTACCTCCTGCCTGATGGTCGAAGGTCAGAGATTGCTGGATAAATGAGAAGGATCAGTAGCGATGTCTGGGCCCCTGCAGACATATCACTCCTGATAAGTATCTGTGATGAGTGCAAGAGAGAACCTGACTATCTTCTCTGCAGTTCTCACAGCCCTCTGTAGGGAGTTGCAGTCAGACGCCTTGCAATTGCTGTAGCAGTCAGTGATGGAGTTGGTTAGAGCACCCTCGATGGTGCTTCTGTAAAAATTCATTAGAATGGAGGAGAAGCCTCACTGGGTCAATCTCTTCAGGAAGTGGCGATGCTGAGGTGGTGTTGAGGGACCAGGTTGGATTGTCAGTTATGTGCACTCCGTGAAACTTGGTGCTCCTAACTCTACAGCAGAGATGTTTATGTGCAGTGAGAAGTGGTCGGATTCCACCTCACTGAAGTCCACAATCATCATTTTGGTCTTGTCCACATTGAGACTCAAGTTGTTGTGTCTGAAGGCAGCATACAGTACCAGTCTCTCAGAGCTACTCAGACCTCTACTGTCAGTCCTGAGTAAAGCAGCTTCTTAAAGTATCCCTGCTTAATCAAGCTTACTCCAATATCTCAGTTAGTTCAACATACACTTATTCCAGGTGCTTACCATTTCTGGGTGAGAGAAGACGCCCTCAGATACCATTTATATCTCTTAGCCTTACTGCAAAAGTTCAAAGTTTGATGTCAGTTTAGTATCAAAGTATGAACTCCCTTTCTTCCTGGGCATCTCAGGAAACAGCTCCTTATCCCTTGCTGGTAGTCTCTCAGCTCAGCACCAAGAAACCCACCATTCTTCGGTCGTGTACGTCTAGGGTGTACACCCTGCCAAATCCGTGAGATTGGGATGTCTCTCCAATCCATGGCCCAGTTTGTGTGAATGCTGTGTGATTTCCTGGCCTGTTACAGCTCGTTGCCAGGAAATAACAGACTGCATACCCCATATAATTAAAGGAAGTATTTTTATGAATATTAACTTGAGTTAGTAAAAAAAAGAAAAAAACAAAAAAGGGCCCATTATAATTAATCAGTCAAATATGCACAGGTGGGATCTCTACTCTTCCAAAATTCATATTCACTGATCCTCAGCAGATTCCTGCACCTTGCTCCATCGAAAAATAGTCCCCACCGGATTGAATCCTATCATCGGTTCTCTCCAGCGTCTTCTATCTTTACCTCCTGCGGAACAAAAATCAAGGCTCACACCGGTGTCAGGAGCAAAACAAACCTGCTTCCCCAGCCTTCTCTCCTGATTGCATGGCTAACATTTTGAAGCACCCGTTATCTTTAACAACAACACAAACTCTGCTTCTACAGGAAGACCATTAGATGAAATACCCTACAACATCAGCAGTGAAACCTTTACCAGGGTGTGACATATATGCTACAATAAACTACCTTGAGATTCATTTTCTTGCACGCATGTACAGGAAAATAGAAATATAACAGAATTTGATGATGGCAGCGCGCCTGCGTGTGCGCAGCTCTCCGGTGAAAAATGATATTGTATCTGTTAAATAGGGGCCGTAGACAATTCTGAGTTGATGGAGAATGGACGTGAAAACACAGAGGAACATCTGGAGAAATTTCTGAAACGCCCGGTCGCTGCTGTCGTTACTGTGTGGTTTGGAATCTTTCGGAGGGCAGGCCTCAAAATCCGCGGCCTTTCCTGCTTTTGGCGATTGAGAAGGAGGTCGAAACGTTCGGATAGAGATGGCGCACAGCACTCGGTGTCGGAGAGCTGATCAGAGCTCGAAGTTTTCAGATGATTCAGAGTCGGATTGTGGTCGGCATGGCAGGGAGAAGTTTTCTTCCTTCTCCCGTCTGCGTGAGCTGTGGGACATTTGAGAAACTTTGAACTTTACTGTGCTCACGGACTTCTTCATCAAGTTATGGTATTGTTACACTGTTTGTAACTATATGTTATAAATATGTGGTTTTGTCAGTTTTTTCAGTCTTGATTTGTCCTGTGTTTTGTGATATCACACCAGAGAAAATAATGTATCATTTCTTAATGCATGCATTACTAAATGACAATAAAAGAGGACTGCGTGTCTTCATAATCATAATCATAATCAAAGAAAAAAACTATGCGCAGTCAAAGTCTGACAAAGAAGAAGAAAATCACTGCAAATGAAGATAACACAGAAAGCATTAGTTGTAAAGAATCCTCGAGAATGAGTCTGTAGGTTGTAGAGTCAGTTCTGAGCATTGGTGACTGAAGTTATTCATGCCATTTCAGGAGCTTGATGACTGAAGGGTAATAACTGCTCCTGCACTGTGTAGTGTGGGACCTGTGGCTTCTGAACATCCTGACTGATGGTGGTAGAGAGATGAGAGCATGGCCTGGATGATGGGGGCCTTTGATGATGGGTGCTACTTCCTTGTGCTAGCATTCCACGTAAGTGTGTTCAACAGTGAGAAGGGCTTCGCCTGTGATGGACAGGGTGTGGGCTTCATCTCGGGTCGAGATTATCATCCGATGTCCAAGTACGAGTATGCACAGATGCAATAAGACATCTGCTTGCAGCAACATCACAGGCACATAGGATCACAAGGTTTTCACCATCATCATATCTTTAGAAGCTTCATATACAGTACCTTGTGAAAGGCCTTCTGAAAATCCAAGTAAACATCATCGACTGACTCTCCTTTGTCTATCCTGCTTGTTGTTTCCTCAATGAATTCCAACAGATTTGTCAGGCAAGATTTCCTCTGAAGGAAACCATGCTGACTTTGGCCTTTTTTATATCATGGGCCTCCATGTACCCCAAAGCATCATCCTTCATAATGGACTCAAGCACCTTCCCAACCCCAGGCTAACTGTTCTATAATTTCCTGTCTTTACCTCCGTCCCTCCTGAAAGAGTGGAGTGAGATTTCCAGAGATAGAACGTTCACAACAACAATGTTCATGGTACAAAATCATACAAGTACGACACAATTAGAACAAAAACAAAGTCCATTTTACTGCAAGCTGCCCTCTGCATCTCATCCCCTGACCCATGCTTGATGCTTCCAAAAAGTTGAATATTTCAGTTTTATATGTTATATAAAATTGCACAAAGAAATTTTAAATATTTAGTCACAAACAGTCCACTTGCCCTTTCAAAGAACAATTGCTGGCAATCAGTCACTCATTTCACCTCACGTACCTTTGGAAGGAAATATCCTTTGAAGTTCAAGTCCTCTGTTGTTGAGTGCATGACGTTCAATGGCACAATGTTAGCAAATCTCTGGATTTCGTGGATCACTGCATCAGTGTACGGCAAATTTTTCCAATCTTCAGTTCTGGGGAAACGATCTGAACCAATTATGGTGGTGATTTCATTGTGGACATTTTCTGGAACACAAGGAAATAGTTAATGCACTCAGCAGCAGGGTGAGAGCACAGATTCGCACATGAGGAAAAACAGTCATCAATCAGATGCTCCTCACCCTGAATCTGAGGATACTTAATCATCAGTAGCATAGTCCAACGAAGGGTGGTCGAAGTTGTCTCCATTCCAGCACCAAACAGGTCGGCTACTGTGAATATCAGGTTGTCTTCATGGAAATATGTATTTGGGTTACCTGATTCCTGTAAAAGATGATAAGATCATAAGATACATGTGCAGAATTAGGCCATTCGGCCATAAAGTCTTCTCCACTATTCCATCATGATGAATTTATTAACCCTCTCAACCCCATTCTGCTACTTTCTCTCGAAAACCTTTGACACTCTACTTAATCAAGAGGAAATTAACCTATGCTTCAAATATACTAAATGACGTGGCATCCACAACCAACTCTGGTAAAGAATTCCACAAATTCAGCACCCTCTGGTTGAATAAGTTACTCTACATCACTGTTATTTGTGTTCTGAAGATGTGCCCTCTGGTCCTAGAACCCCCCCGCGCCCCCGTCCAATATAGGAGCTACAGGAATCATCCTCTTTACAACCACACTCTCAATATTCACACTTCCAAATATTCAACAGATTTCAATGAGATCCCCTCATTCTTGGAAAAAATACAGGCCTGCAGACATCAAATGCTCCTCATGTGTGAACCCATTCATTCCCAGAATAATTCTTGAGACCATCTTCTGGAGCCTTCTTCAATTCCAGAGCATCCTTTCTTAGATAAAACTGCTCACAATGCTCCAAATGCAGTCTGAGTGATACCTTATAAAACCTCAGCGTTATATTCTTGCACTTATACTCTAGCCCTCAAGAAGTGAATATTAACATTGCATTGGCCTTACTTACTACCAACTCAACCTGCAAGTTAGCATTTGAGGAATCCTGTATAAGGACTCGAAGTCACTTTGCACCTCTGATTTCTGAATTTTCTCCCCACTTAGGAAAAAAGTTTCTGCTTTTATTTCATCTAACAAAGTACATGACCATACATTTTCCTACACTTTATTCCATCTGCCACTTCTTTGCCCATTCTCATAATATGCCCAACTCCTTCTGAAGGCTCCCTGCTTTATCAACACCACATGTCCCTCCACATATCTTCATATTTTCTGCAAACTTGGCCATAAAGACATCAATTCAGTCATCCAGATCATTGATGTATAATGTGAAATAAGGGGTCCCAACACCATCCCCCATGGAACTCCACTAGTCACCAGCAGCCAAAGAGAAAACACCCTTCTTATTCCCACTCTTTGTCTCCCGTTGTTTATCTTTGCTAGTATCAATCATGTAATACCATGGGATCTTATCTTTTTAAGCAGCCTTACCTTCAGTAATGGACTCCGACAGCTTACCAACCTCTGTAGTCAGGCTAACTGGCCTATCATTTCTTGTCTTTTGCCTCTCACCCTTCTTAAATATTGAAGTGATTTTTGCAACTTTTCAGTCCGCCAGAACCATTTCAGAATCTGGTGACTTTTGAAATATCACTAGTAATGCTTCCATAAACTCCTCAGCTAGCTCTTCCTGAACCCTGGGGTGTCATCCATCAGATCCAGGTGACTTATCTACCTTCAGACCTTCCAGCTTCCCAAGCGCCTTTTCTCTGTAAATGCTCACGTCTACCCCCTGACACTTTCCATGCTGCTGGTGTCTTTGACTTCCATGTCAGCCATGGTTACCTCATCCTCCTTTTAGAATACAGGACCTTAGAGACAGGAGTCTGAATCCCACCATGTGTGAGGGATTAAATTCAAAGTACTTCAATAACTGTGGAATTCTATAAAAAGGGTAACATGCAAACTATGAGCTGGTGTGGAACATACCTACTGCTGCTTTAACATGAACGCATCAATAAAGCTCCTTGGATTATTTGCATCCAGTGTCTGGTAGTTCTTGGTTATGAAGTCTTTGATAAACTGCCCAACCATTATTTCATTTTTCCTTATTGTGTGAACCAGGTAGAGATCCCAGTATGGGAAAAAGAATTATAAAGCTATAAATAAAAACATTGCTATCAGTAGTGTTGTTCTGAAATAGAAGGAAGTTCTGACTACTTTCATTGTCCCTGGCTCTAGTTGCAGCATGCTTCAAAGCAGCCACCGTCATACTAATCCCTGGGGTGTCAGTGGCAACATGTCCTAATGACCACAGACCAGGGGCACTCACTCCCATAGTTGCCAAGTGCTTGGGAAGATTGGTCATGTCCCACATCAAGGATATCATGCTGGCTACCTTGAACCAGCACCAGTTTGTCTACAAGATCAAGTAAAGATGCCAATTCAATAGCCTTTCATACTGTGTTGGAACACTAAAATCA
The DNA here is from genome assembly GCF_030028105.1 of Mobula birostris. NCBI lineage: Eukaryota > Metazoa > Chordata > Chondrichthyes > Myliobatiformes > Myliobatidae > Mobula > Mobula birostris. Next base: position 147,588,157 of record NC_092378.1, on the reverse strand, counting down.
CAAAGATACATACATCAGGCTGGTTTTGGTTAATTACAACTCAGCCTTTAACAAAACACTACCGAACAAGTGCTGCCAAGCTCCACAATGTAGGTCTTCGCATATCGATCTGTAACTTGATCTTGAACTTCTTCACTAATCTTTCTCACATGGTGATACTAGGCAAGTGCACGTCAACACCCCTCCCCCAACCCTGAATACCGGTGCCCCATAGAGGCGTGCACTGAATCCCCTTATCCACTCTCTCTTCACCTATCCCTGCACTCCCGCTCATGCTACAAAGTCAATCACCAAATTTGTAGATGACATGACTGTGATTGGCCTAATCACAAGCAATACCAAACAGAGAGGAGGTGCTGAAACTCCGTCTGATTGGTGCAGGAACGACAACCGATCACTCAACATCAAGAAAACAAAAAATGATAATTGCCTTCAGGAGGGCAAGAGGTCCTGGCCAATCAAGCCCTGTTATTCATAAAAGGTGAGCTAGTGGAAAGAGATTCCAGCTTCAAGTTTTTGTGGATGAACATGACTGAGAAGCTCTCTTGGTCTCTTGCAGCGGAATCTGGACCAACTGGAAAAAATCCGCAAAAAATGACAGATTGAATTTAATGCAGACAAGCGCGAGGTGTGGCACTTCGGTAGGACCAACCAGGGTAGGTCTTGCATGGTGACTGGTAGGGCACTGAGGAACATGGTAGGCTGTTTCAATGGCTCAGCATGGACTAGATGGGCCAAAGGGCCTGTGGCTGACCCAGTACTTTTCTGTGACTCTATCATAGTGACTATACTACCTGAGGTGCTTCTGGAGAGCTAATCTGCTCCAAACATTGCTGGCCAATTTTTATCAAAGTGCGATGGAGAGCATACTGACATACGTAATCACAGTGTTGTAGTCTAGCTGCAGTAAAACTGATCACACACCACTGCAACAAGTGATTAGTGTGGCTCAGCACATCACTGGGACTCAACTACTGGACTTGTAGACAAGCTACAACTCTAAATGCTAACAGCATGCTCATAACCTTATTACAGACCCAACCCATCCTGAACACTGTCTGTTCAATCTCCTGCCATCTGGTAGGAGATACAGAAACTCTTAGGCAAGACAATAAGACTGAAAAACAGCTTCTTCTCGGGGGTTTTCTACAGCCGAATAATGCTGCACCCCAGCTTAACAATGGCATTTGACTGTTATGGACGATAAAATCACTTGTTGCGTGTAAATATGGGATTTTTTTTTTAATTTTATTTTTATTTGGATAAGGAATTCACAAATATCATGTACTTTTTTCACACATATAACCTTTTCCATTTTTTATATGTATAAAACTACAATTATTTATACATTCTTAAGTACACATTGAGATGATATAAAAGGAACATAAACATTTAAATAGATAATTATGTACTGTGGTAAATCTAACCTATTAGGTTAAGTAATGAAATTAGTTGTTAAGAAAAATAGTAATAATAGTTTCCACACAACCCTTCTGGACCATTTCCACTGGTCCAAAATGTTGTATACAAGCCTATATAGCAACCATTGTAGGTGTTTATATCCTAATTTGTTCATGCTTGCTCCTGCCCGCAGACATAATTATCCAATCCCTATGTACTTATTTACTTAATTTTTTCATTTTTTTATCCCTTTCCCAAATCTTTCCCTTTACATGTGTTAATTCTCTATTTTCCAAAAAAAACCAAAAAATAACCAAACATTTAGACTAAGGGTGCTTATGTTAGCAATATTACTGTGTTGATGAGAAGAGCAATATAAATCATTATGAGAGTCATCTAAAGTCTGCTCACATTGGGGTTATATATTCAATCCATTTATTCCAGATTTGATAAAAGTTTTCTTTTTGAGTTCTCAGGGAGTAAGTCAACTTTTCCATTTTAAATATTTCCAAGATAATTTCGTACCAATCTTCTAATGTAGGTGGTATTGGATTTAGCCATTTTCTAGTGATTGATTTCAGACCTATCAACAGTAGAATTAGAATTTTTCAAGATTCTGAATTCGGCTTGCAGTTCAATACCTAGTAAATCAGTTTCTCACCTATATAATGCCCTCTCCCATGCTAAAAATGTAAATACACTGTATATTAAAGAGAAGTGGGAGAAAGAAGCGGGGTTGGTACCTTCAGAGGAGGCTTGGGGGAAAATCTGCAGCTTTCAATGGTCCTCGACTAATTCTTTGACTTGCAGAGAACATTGTTGGAAAAACATTATGGGATACTTCAAGACCCCATATCAGGAAAAATATGAAGATACAAATGTGATGTGTTGGAGAAGGTGCGGCTCCAAGGAGGCAAATCATTTTCATATTTTCTGGGATTGCCCTAAATTAAGTCTATTTTGGGAAGGTATTCATAGAACATTAGTTAAGGTACTTAGGTCCCAGATACCTCTGAACTTTGAGACGCTCTATTTGGGGCATGTATTGTTCCTTGAACAGAAGGAAGACATAAAGTTGCTGCAGGCCGTCTTAGTGGCAAATATGGGATTTTTAAAAAACAAATTAAGCCATATCATATTCATTATAAATATCTGTTTTGTAGGGGCAGGAGTAGCACCGCAATCTCATTGTCTTGAGCAATGGCAATAAAGTTCTATTCTATGTCAAGTCAAGTCACTTTTATTGTCATTTCAACCATAACTGCTGGTACAGTACACAGTAAAATCAAAACAACGTTCCTCCAGGACCATGGTGCTATATGAAACAACACAAACCTACACTAGACGACCTGAAACAACACCAAACTACATTAGACTTCGGACCTACAGGGGACTACATAAAGCGCACAAAACAATGCAAGATAGTACAATAATTAATAAACAAGACATAAGGCACAGCAAAGGACAAATTGCAATATAATAATAAATGATGTAAATGCAAACAATCTATTAACAGGAATTGAGAAAGAAATGAGCAAAAATTGCAAAGGGAGTGGAGTGTTGTGTGTGGATCTGTGTGTGTGTGTGTGTGTGTGTGTGTGTGTGTGTGTGTGTGTGTGTGTGTGTGTGTGTGTGTGTGTGTTGGTGTTAGACTAGACTCTGGGAATTGAGGAGTCTAATAGCTTGGGGGTATAAACTGTTACACAGTCTGGTCGTGAGAGCCAGTTCAACATCAAAACAAGCAATTGATCATCAATACCAAAAGCCTGCATGGATTAGAGAAATGGCAACAAATCGTTAAAAATGTGAAATTAGGTGTGCTAGAAAAATCATTGCAGGCACTACCCATTCATCAAAATATTTTTTTCCAAAAAATCCCTTCAGGAAAATGCTATAAGGCTATTAAAACAAAAATGTCATGCCATCTGAAAAGTGTCTTCACCCAGGTAGTTAATCTGATCAACCATTCCAGTTACTGTAGACCACTCCTACATTCCTCTATCTATTACCCCCATCACCGCACTGTACCTTAAACACCTTAAATCACTTTTTATAATGCTGTTTATATTGTAAATACATGCTGGTGTTTATGCATTTATGCACATTTTATCTCATATTTTAACTTTATTCTTTACATATTTTTTAGTCTCTATTTTGTTAAATATTGCCGCTCTTTTAGTTGCATGTCCCACCAACTAATATTGATTGGCACCTGATTAGTTCCAAGGGTTTAGATGGGGCTGAGTTTGTTAAGTGTGTCCAGGACGGATTCCTGTCACAGTATGTGGACAGGCCGACCGGGGGAATGCCATACTAGATCTAGTACTAGGTAATGAACCGGGTCAGGTCACAGATCTCTCAGTGGGTGAGCATCTGGGGGACAGTGACCACTGCTCCCTGGCCTTTAGCATTATCATGGAAAAGGATAGAATCAGAGGGGACAGGAAAACTTTTAATTAGGGAAAGGCAAATTATGAGGCTATAAGGCTAGAACTTGCGGGTGTGAATTAGGATGATGTTTTTGCAGGGAAGTGTACTATGGACATGTGGTTTAGAGATCTCTTGCGGGATGTTAGGGCTAAATTTGTCCCGGTGAGGAAGATAAAGAATGGTAGGGTGAAGGAACCATGGGTGACAAGTGAGGTGGAAAATCTAGTCAGGTGGAAGAAGGCAGCATACATGAGGTTTAGGAAGCAAGGATCAGATGGGTCTCTTGAGGAATATAGGAAAGCAAGAAAGGAGCTTAAGAAGGGGCTGAGAAGAGCAAGAAGGGGGTATGAGAAGGCCTTGGCGAGTAGGGTAAAGGAAAACCCCAAGGCATTCTTCAATTATGTGAAGAAAAAAAGGATGACAGGAGTGAAGGTAGGAACGATTAGAGATAAAGGTGGGAAGATGTGTCTGGAGGCTGTGGAAGTGAGCGAGGTCCACAGTGAATACTTCTCTTCGGTATTCACCAATGAGAGGGAACTTGATGATGGTGAGGACAATATGAGTGAGGTTGATGTTCTGGACCATGTTAATATTAAGGGAGAGGAGGTGTTGGAGATGTTAAAATACATTAGGACAGATAAGTCCCCGGGCCTGACGGAATATTCCCCAGGCTGCTCCACGAGGTGAGAGAAGAGATTGCTGAGCCTCTGGCTAGGACCTTTATGTTCTCGTTGTCCACGGGAATGGTACCGGAGGATTGGAGGGAGGCGAATGTTGTCCCCTTGTTCAAAAAAGGTAGTAGGGATAGTCTGGGTAATTATAGACCAGTGAGCCTTACGTCTGTGGTGGGAAAGCTGTTGGAAAAGATTCTAAGAGGTAGGATCTATAGGTTTTTACAGAATCATGGTCTGATCAGGGACAGTCAGCGTAGCTTTGTGAAGGGCTGATCGTGTCTAACAAGCCTGATAAAGTTCTTTGAGGAGGTGACCAGGCATATAGATGAGGGTAGTGCAGTGGATGTGATCTATATGGATTTTAGTAAGGCATTTGACAAGGTTCCACATGGTAGGCTTATTCAGAAAGTTAGAAGGCATGGGATCCAGGGAGTTTGGCCAGGTGGATTCAGAATTGGCTTGCCTGCAGAAGGCAGAGAGTGGTGGTGGAGGGAGTACATTCAGATTGGAGGATTGTGACTAGTGGTGTCCCACAAGGATCTGTTCTGGGACCTCTACTTTTTTTGATTTTGATTAACGACCTGGATGTGGGGGTAGAAGGGTGGGTTGGCAAGTTTGCAGACGACGCAAAGGTGGGTGGTGTTGTAGATAGTGTAGAGGATTGTCAAAGATTGCAGAGAGACATTGATAGGATGCAGAAGTGGGCTGAGAAGTGGCAGATGGAGTTCAACCCGGAGAAGTGTGAGGTGGCACACTTTCAAAGGACAAACTCCACGGCAGATTTCAAAGTAAATGGCAGGATACTTGGTAGTGTGGAGGAGCAGAGGGATCTCGGGGTACATGTCCACAGATCCCTGAAAGTTGCCTCACAGGTGGATAGGGTAGTTAAGAAAGCTTATGGGGTGTTAGCTTTCAGAAGTCGAGGGATAGAGTTTAAGAGTCGCGATGTAATGATGCAGCTCTATAAAACTCTGGTTAGGCCACACTTGGAGTACTGTGCCCAGTTCTGGTCACCTCACTATAGGAAGGATGTAGAAGCATTGGAAAGGGTACAGAGGAGATTTACCAGAATGCTGCCTGGTTTAGAACGTATGCATTATGATCAGAGATTAAGGGAGCTAGGGTTTTACTCTTTGGAGAGAAGGAGGATGAGAGGAGACATGAGAGAGGTGTACAAGATAATAAGAGGAATAGATAGAGTGGATAGCCAGTGCCTCTTCCCCAGGGCACCGCTGCTGAATACAAGAGGACATGGCTTTAAGGTAAGGGGTGGGAAGTTCAAGGCGATATTAGAAGAAGGTTTTTTACTCAGAGAGTGGTTGGTGCGTGGAATGCACTGCCTGAGTCAGTGGTGGAGGCAGATACACTAGTGAAGTTTAAGGGACTACTAGACAGGTATATGGAGGAATTTAAGGTGTGGGCTTATATGGGAGGCAGGGTTTGAGGGTCGGCACAACATTGTGGGCCAAAGGGCCTGTACTGTGCTGTAATATTCTATGTTCTATGTTATATGTTAACTCACCACAACAAGTTCCTAATACACGCAAGTGTACAGTACTGTGCAGAATTTTTAGGCACATATCTATAGCTAGGGGGGCTAAGTCTTTTGCACAGTACTGTATATTGTGTCTTCCCAGTTCTCAAATGACACTTAATATTACTGAGCTAAAACAAATCTAAGTGCTCTCATTTCTGATTCCCAGCCACCTTTCTACTTTAACCAATATACAGTACTGCGCAAGTCTTCAGCACTGTAGCTACATATTTGAGCCTGGGACTTTGGCACACTACTGTGTATGGCAAATAAAGTTGATCTTTGATGTTAATTACAGATGTTGATAGGTGTTTATTACCACAGTTGTTCTGATCAGAAACGTATGTCTGAAAGGACAGATCCACAGAGTCCAAAGGCCATGCCTGACCAGTGTGTGGAACCACTGGATGGTACACAATGGTGGCTTACTGATAGACCAATGGAGAACATTTCTCTGTCACAAACTCACTAGTCAACTATATAAGTTGCTTTGTTCATGAATTGAAGGCAGGTACTTGCAAATCCCAAAAATATCTGCTGGGACTTTTTCCAAATAAACAACAATTGAAACAGACTCAGTAGTCACTTTATTGGGCAGCTCCCGTCCCTAATAAACCATATGCTGCTGGTCTTCTGCTGCTGCAGTACTTCCAATTCAAAGTTCGATGTGGTGTGTGTTCAGAGATGCTCTTCTGCACACCACTGTTGCAATGTGTGGTTATTTCAGTTATTGTCACCTTCCTGTCAGCTTGGAGTGGAGCTCTGACCTCTCTCATGAACAAAGCATTCTTGCCCACAGAACTGCTGTCACTAGCTGTTTCTTTTTTTAATTTTTGCATCATTCTCTGTAAGCTCTGGAAACCATGTGTGAAAATCCAAAAAGCTCAGCAGTTTCTGAGATACTGAACTCACCCCTTATGGCAACAACGATCATTGCACAGTCAAGCTAACATTTCCCCCATTCTGACATTTGGTCTGAACACCAGCTGAATGTTTTGATCATGTCTGCATGTCTTTATGCATTGAGTGCTGCCACATGACTGGGTGATCAGATATTTTCATCAACGAGCAGACGTATGGGTAATGGTACTGAATGTGTGGTTGCACTTCTGGTGAACAATGAGATTTGAGCCAGAGGATGGTGAATTTGTGGAACTTAGTACCACAGGCAGCTGTGGAGGTATTTAAGGCAGAGCTTAATAGGTTCTTGATTGACGATGGCATCAAAGGTCATGGGGAGAAGACTGGGGAGTGAGGCTGAGGAGGGGAAAAAGGATCAGCTGTGATTGAATGGCAGAGCAGACTTGATGGGTCAAATGGCCTAATTCTGCGCCTATGTCTTATGGTCTTAGGGTCTTATTTACCTGAACCATTGAAGAACCAGCAAGCTGAACATTTTCATTTATTCTCTTTATCAAACTGATGAATGTTTGGTCATCATAATCAAATCTATCACCAAAAACTATGGAACAGATGATATTGCCAACAGCAGCACTGAACTCAATGGTTGGATTAAACTCTTGTCCTGCAGAGACAGAGATCATTCACAAGTTACTGAAAATGCAGAATACCATTTGACTCTTTATTAAGTGTCCTGAATAGTCTTTCAGTTTCCTCTTTGAATTCAACATATTTCTGGTGATTTTCACTTATTGATTTCTATATGTTATGTACAGTGCCTATAAATATTATTCATCCCCCCCCCCCGGAAGTTTTCATGTGTTATTGTTTTACAACATTGAATCACCATGGATTTAATTTGCCTTTTTTGACACTGGTAACACAAAAAGACTCTTTTATGTTACAGTGAAAACAGATCTCTGCAAAGTGGCCTAAATTAATTACAAATACTAAAAAAAACAAAATAATTGATCGCATAAGTATTTCCCCCCTTTAATATGACTCACCAAATCATTATGGGTGCAGCCAAATGGTTTTAGAAGTCACTTAGTTAGCTAAATGGAGATATATGTTTGGAGACCTGTGTGCAGTCAAGGTGTTGCAATTGATTGCAGCAAAAATACACTTACACCTAGAAGATCCAACTAATGACGAGTCAGTGAAGAAGAAGAAGAAAGCCCTTAACTCCGACTGGAGTCATCGGGCAGCTGTCATAACGGCTTTTTTTTTTTAGCAGGCTTTCCTATTTTGACAAGCCTGAGTTGCTAGATAGATGGAAAGTATGCAAGGGAGCTGGCTGGATTCGAACTTGTGAGCCTTCGCTCTGAAGTCCGGCGCTGATGCCACTACTCCACCAGCCGGCAAGTTATATATCTCTCGTTACATGCACGTGCAGTGCAACTCTTTGAGTGATTGTGTGGAAAATTTGAAGTTAATAACTCATGTCCTTCTACTTTAGGCTACAAACTTATCAACCACTCCTGCTGTGGACCACTTTCTGGAGGTCCAAGACGCCGACTTCTACAAAGAAGGGATCAGTATGCTGCATGACTGCTGATGAAGTGTGTAAATGTAGGAGAGGACTATGTTGAAAAATAAATGTGCTAGGTTTTCTAAAATTGATTCCGTCTTCCTTAGCAATCACCCCTCATATATTGTGGTTATATGTTTGTGGTGATTAGATGCGAGATGCACAATGTTACAATTTCATATATAGTTTATAACCAATTAGTAGGATGATATTTTCAGAACAGGGCATCATTTATGCTTTCTCTTTAAGGTAAGGGATATGTTTTACATATTTTCTGAAATTTGGGCACTTATGTCAGGATATTTCAGGAAATTGTTGATATGTATTAATAGTCATGAATGAAACCAAGTAAATTTTTTATACTAATCACCATGAATATTGTCATTGCTGCTATTTTCCAGTTCTGGCTATTTATTATTATTATCTGTTTATATTTAGACAATTTGCATCATTGGTTGCTTGTCAGTATTTGTTTGAGTGTTGCTTTTCATTGATTCTATTGTATTTCACTGTTCTATTGTGAATGCCTGCAGGAAAATGACTCTCAGGGTACTATCTGCTGACATAATGTACTTGGGCAATAAATTTGAACTTTCAACTCTTTATTAAGTAACCTGAATTGACTCTTTTTGTTGATGTCTAGTTCTTGACTTTGGCAGCATAGTTTAGTACAAAGACAAACATCAGTCAGGTCAGTAACCAGTGAGCTAAAGGCTGAGCAAACACACATTGAGACACCAAGGGGTTTTTCTGGAATACATATTCCTGGTACTTTTTAATGCACTGATGAAACACACTGCTTCCCATTCCACTGCGGATAGACTGAATGAGCTAGGGTGTTTGTTTTTGGAGTGAAGGAAGATGGGAGGTGACTTGATGGAGGTTTACAAGAGACGTTGATTGAGTGGACAGCCAGAGACTTTGTCCCAGTGTGGAAATGGCTAATATGAGGGGGGATAAATTTAAGGTGATTGATGGAAAGTACGGAGGAGATGTTAGTAAGTATTCACACAGAGAGTGGTGAGTGCATGAAAAGTGCTGGTGGAGGCAGATATATCAGAGACATTTAAGAAAATCTTAGATAGCAACATGGACAATCAAAGCATGGAGGGCTATGTCAGAGGGAAGGTTTAGATTAATAATCTTACAGTAGGTTAAAAGGACAACACAATATTGTGGGCTGAAGGGCCTTTACTATACAGCAATGTTCTATGTTTTATGCTTTTTATGTTTACTCACTTGGACTTACCTTTATGGGATTCAAACACTTTTATCATGAAATGGGCTTCTTTAATGATTTTACCTTCAATAGTTTTCTTGCCCATCCCAAAGTCCTGTAGAGTGGACATGGTGAACCTTTGCATTTGCCTCCAAGATTCCCCATTACTCAAAAGGATGCCTACAATTATTCAGACAAGTTGTCAACGCAACCTGCTACCAAAATTAAAACTGATGAAAAATGAGGAAATGTGCTTTCTATCTAATGGAGTGACAGTGGTGACTTATCGCTACCAGACTCACGTTAGGCAATTCACTACTCAACTCTTAATTAATTTGGAGCTTTTATTTTAACTTCTCAACACAAATATCAATGGGGCAGCACGGTAGTGTAATGGTTAGCACAAGGCTTTGCAGAACAGGTGACCGGGGTTTATTTGCAACCGTTGCCTCTAAGGAGTTTATAACTTCTCTCTGTGATCACATGGGCTGGAAAAGCCTGTTCTGCAAAGTAGCTCAACAAATAATTAATTAAATAAGCAATGTTAACCCAGGCCAACAATTTAAGTCATGAATCTTATTCTTCCCTCTCTCCCAAAACTGCACCCAATCAGCGAGGAGGAGCACACGAGGAAGCAGTGATATCACTTCGGTATGTGGCTGAAGCTTACAAAACAGTAGTGCTTCATGGCAGATTGCGGAGCTGGTTGCATCCAATCAGTGAACGGGATGTATTGGAAAGGTGAATAATAATCAGGTAGGAACAAGCGGAGCGGTCGTTGTATGAGTGGGTCAGTGTTGGAGTGTCATTGGCTCATTGGGCTTAGGCAATATCAGGCTGATAAGTTTCTTTTCCTTCTGTATTTGTCATAAGGGGAGCGCTGGGAGCGGATCCAAGTGCAAGACACAGACTCTGAAGTACTAGGAACTGGACTAGATTTAGGGGCGGGACTGGATGAGGAACTAGGAACCTGGAACTTGGAACCTGGACAAGGACTCCGAGCCAGAGACTGGACAAGGAACCGAAACAAGGAACTGTGTCTTGACTTGGGCTCAGACCCCGGATCTAGGTGAGGATATGACATGGCTACAGGACTGGTTGAGGCACATGGACAGGACGAGAACACAAAGCCTTGACTTGGACGTGGCGTGGACTAGGTGAGGTTCTTGGATGTGACTTGCACTAGATGAGGTTCTTGGACAGTACGAGAGAATCCAGCACCGGGCTGAAAGAGATACTCCTGGGCTGGGCGAGAACACAAAGCCTTGATTTGCTCGCAGGAGAGACAGGAACGCAGAGCCTCGCTTGAGGGATAGACAGGAACGCAGAACACATAGCCGGGAACCTTCCTTGGGAGCAGGACGTAGGGCCGGGACTAATCCACAGAACATAGAGCCGGGACCCTTCCTTGGGAACAGGACATAGGGCTGCGACTAATACACAGAATGTTGAACACGACAAGATGGTTCCTAACACTAGGTAGCGGCAAACAGCCGGACCTACATAGCAAAGGCGTGGACACAGAGGCAGTTCAAAACAACAGTAGACAGTTCCTTATCTTGCTCCAGTGGTTGAACTTGACAGTGGTGCAGGCGAAGTTTGCAGACGAGGGTTACAGGCCAGGCAAAGCTTTACACGAGGCAAGGCAAGGCAAGGTGAGGCTTCAGTCTAGGCAAGGCTTCAGGCGAGGCAAGGCTTCAGAAGGAAGGGGCAAAGAAGGGGTTTGGACAGGAACAATCCAGCAGCCAAGCCCTGGTCTCTAGAGGTTTTTATGTGTCTGCCCAAACGCGAATCATGTGCCTTCATTAGTGCAACCAACAGAACAATGGAAAACCGGAAAACCTGGAATACGGATGCATGGACCGGGCCGTGAACCGGAATGCGGACTTCACAGATCGGACCATGACATTATTCTTCATTCCTCTTTTGTTAGGGCCCAGTTAGTGCAGCAAGAATGGCTCCGGGGCTGTGTTTTGTTCTGTGTGTGAAATGGGGAAATTCTGGGAGTCCATCACACTGCTGGATAACCATAACTGCACCAGGTGCACTGAGTTGCAGCTCCTTATAGAATATGTTAAGGAACTGCAGCTCGATGACCTTTGACTCATATAGAAGTCATAGATAGGAGCTGCAGGAAGCTGGTCACCCCTAGGATTCAGGAGTGCAGTACCTGGGTGACTGCCAGGAGAAGGAAGGGAAATGGGCAGCCACAGATTACCCCTGTGGCCTTTACTCTCAATCATAGCTTTGGAGACTGTTGAGGGGGATGACCCACTGCATGGAGCCGCTGTGACCGGTTGATGAATACAAGGCTGAAAGGTGTTATATATGAGCATCTCACAAACAATGCCTTATTTGGAAATGATCTCTATTTCAGCTGGTTATCAGTAGATGCTTTATTTTGTTCACTTCTAAGTGGTTTCATCCAGTTACATCTGAGCAAAACCAGTTCACAAAATGGAGGTTGCAGAATAGTCTCGCAAAATGGCATCACCCATTGCTTCTACCACATGGCTGGAACAAAGACATCTGGTCTGCCTTTTTCCATTGTCTTTGACTCATTGCAGTTAGATGTTTCCTTTTATATTTATTTACTTCATGGCCAATAATAAAACATATCTACACCAAACACCAAGTAAACACCTCTGTTCTTGCATTGCTATATAACTTCCTAGGTCATGACTGTCCAATCATATGCTGGTACTATGGGTAAATTATAGTAGCCAATGACCCCAATAACCTGCATGTGTATTGTTACTGTGATCAACACTGGCAAAGATAACAGGTAGAACAAATTCTTTAAAATATGGCCACACAATCTTTTATAGTGCCCTGATGGAAGTCCAGCTTAGTGACTCATTAGACCAGCAGTCCCCAACCACCGCGCCGCAGAGCATGCTCTACCAGGCCACGAGGAAACAATATGATTTAGCGATAGGAGTCAGCTGCACCTTTCCTCATTCCCCGTCACGGCCACTGTTGAGCCATTACGCATGCGAGGTCATTACTTGCGCGTCATCCATTTCAGCGCTGGAAGGGTTTCAGAGGGATACCTTTAGTTGAGTAGGGAATGATATCGCGAAAGAATGTGGAGTGGTTGATCTGAGGATAAGTCCTTCAGTAGTTTATCCGGTTGTAGCTCCATGGAAGCTTGTATGGCCTGACATAGACTGGCATTTGTTAGAGGTAAAAAGGAAAGAAAGATATAAAACAGATTTGGTAAATGCATTTAACTGTCATGTGATGGAAGAGTATAGTGATTACACTCACATTTATACAGATGGTGCGAAGGAACCTGAAACAGGAGTGACAGGGTTTCGGGTGGTAATACCAGCAAAAGAAATTGGAATCAGCAGAAGAACATCTAATAAGTTAGGGGTGTTTACAGTGGAGATGCTGGCAGTGTTGGTTGCATTGCAATGGGTGCAGAAAGCCAGACAAGCCAAAGCATTGATATGTTCAGATTCATCGTCAGTTCTAGCAAGTTTAAGGTCTTTTCACACAGTCGGCAAGATGTACTTTATGAAGTCCTTCAGTTAGTTATGTTACGTATCCCGTAACTGGGTTGCCAAACCAGCAGAAATGGATCACTCAGTTGGAGTCTGGATTACTAGAACTAAGAAAGCTTTATTAAAGAAACAAGCAACACAGTACTCTAATCAGAAGGATAATAAATGCAACAGTTCAGCAATGATAAACACACATGTACACAGAATTAGGATAACAGGATCAATCAAGCTCTATCGTCGTATAGGGGTAAATGACCAGTTTCAAAGTGATGCAAAGTTCAGTTCAATTGAGTTCAGTTCAGTTCACAGTAATCACTGCCGTGGCGATGGGTAGTGGGGGGAAGGAGAGAGAGAGCAAAAACGAATGAATATTCAAACGGCTTCCACACAGACCTTCGATATTCCTCGCAGTCAGCTTTCGGGCGAGCCCTTTGTGATGTCTTCTGAGGTCACCGACCGTGACCCCTCCGTTTCCAGATACGATCGTTTCTCTGCGGCGAACCTGGCACCCAGGCAAGGGCGGACACACACCAGGTTCCCGCCAGTCGTACCTTTCCACCCTGTGCGTCTATGGCTTGGTCCCGCGACAAGCCCTCCAAAACTCCCACCGACTTGTGGGAGGCGCACCGCTTCCAGGGTCTCGTTACCTCGTGGTGTCGTGTGTGTGCCATTGTTTTCCTTATCTCTCTTTCTTCTGAAGACAGGTGGCAGACCAACTGCTGATCCCACTGGTGCCAGCACAGGACAGCTAACATCTTAATCTATGTGTATTCTCGTCACAGTTACAAGAATTGCAAATCAGGGAGGTCAGGTAAATTTTCTATGGGTTCCAGCACATGTAGGGGTGAAGGGGAATGAGAGGGTGGATGAGTTGGCAAAGAGGGCGTTAAAGAAAGAAAATGTGGAAATGCACATTAGTATCAGTAAAGCAGAGGTTAAGTGTGTAATCTGGGAAAAAGTCAACCAAATGTGGCAAGAAAGATGGGACAGGAAGGGGATAGGGAGGCATTTATATCAAATACAAAAGAGTGTTGCAGGTACTAGGGTAGGAAATGGAAACAGAAGAGAGGAAACTGTGTGGACTAGGTTAAGGCTGGGGCATTGTGCATTAAAGAAAACATTGAAAATGATAGGGAAACACCAGACAGGATTGTGTGAGGAATGTCAGGAAGAGGAGTCAGTAGAACATGCAGTTTTGTGTTGCAGGAAGTATGGGATACAGAGAGAGATGATGTGAAATAAATTAAGGGAGTTGGGGGTGCAGGAATTCACATTAAAGGGTTGCTGGGCATGGGTGAGAGAGCACAAGTCCGGGTAATTTTAGCGTGTGTGTGCGCGCGCGCGCGATTGGGTGAAGGAATTTAGAATATATGTCTAGTGCACATTCTGGAGCAGAGGCTGGCGGTAATGCAACATTAAGCTGGATGCCAACCGCCGTGAAATAAGATACAGACAGACAGACAGCGCTGGAAGAAGATCAACTCCCCGAGCTTGCAAATGACGGCGGGCTGAAAAGTATGTTTGACATAACATCTCTGCCGGCATTCTGGATCAAAGTCAAGACTCAATATCCTGAGATAGCTACGAAAGTACTGAAAACGTTGCTTCCATTTCCAACGTCTCTCTGCAATGAATGCAACGAAAACTAAATTGCGGAATAGACTGGACATTAGGAACCCCGTTCGACTATCGCTGTCTCTCATCACCCTTCGATAGGACCGTCTTGTTGCAGGAAAACAAGCCCAGGGCTCCCACTGATTCAGCGATATTGGTGTGTTGCAATGATTTTATATGTTCATACGGGGAAAATATGTGCTGTGCGTTTAATATCCAATCGATACTTAAAATGTTACGATGCTATTGACTTATATAACTATATAATAATTACAGCACGGAAACAAGCCACCTCTGCCCTTCTAGTCCGTGCTGAACGCTACTCTCACCTGGTCCCTCCGACTTGCACTCAGCCCATAACCATTCATTCCTTTCCTGTCCATATGCCTATCCAATTTTTCTTTAAATGATAATATCGAACCTGCCTCTACCACTTCTACTGGAAGTTCGTTCAACATTTACTTCAAGCTTCCCTGTCCTCCCCCGATAATTGACTTATCACTATATTCATGCGAGGAAAATATGCGCTGTGTGTTTAATATTAAATTCGTTAGATAAACCCTTTTAGAAGGAAATTGAGTGTATTAGCTACTTATCCCCGATATTCCGGTCGTGATTAACACCCCCCCCCCCACACCGAGCAGAATCGCCAAAAACGACTTGTAGAAAAAAAACGTACACGTATGCGCACTGGTGCCCGCGCAAGGCTTCATGGTCATCGTAGTCTTTCTCGGGGTAAACCCAGCGTATTTGACTGCTACTCTTGTCCGTTGACAACCCTACCCCCCACCCCACCCCGGTCGGCCGGTCCGCAAGAATATTATCAATATGAAACCGGTCCGCAGTGCGAAAAAGGTTGGGGACCCCTGGCTTAAAGGACTGCTTTCAATCAGTGGACTGGATGATATTCAGGGATTCATTTTCAAGTCTTATTGAATACACCAGAGTTATCACCAACTTCATCAAGACTTGTGTGGATGAGTGTGTGCCTCCAAGAACATACCTGACATGCCAAAAGCAAAGGCCATGGTTGAACCAGGGGATTTGAAGTCTGTTGAGGGCTGGTGAGACAGTAGGTCTACAGCAGATGTAACTACACTGGCTCACCACTTGGCCTTGCATTGCCTGGAAAATACTAATACTTAGGTCAGGCTGCTGTTTATTGTCTACAGCTCAGCGTTTAAGACAATTGTACCATCAGTTCTAATCAAAAAGGGCCAAAACCACAAACATTTAACCACAATATACGAGGGGTGATTGATAAGGTAGACGGAATCAATTTTAGAAAACCTAGCACATTTACTTTTCAACATAGTCCTCTCCTACATTTACACACTTCATCCAGTAGTCATGCAGCATACAGATCCCTTCTTTGTAGAAGTCGGCGTCTTGGACCTCCAGAAAGTAGTTCACAGGAGGAGTGATTGATAAGTTCGTGGCCTAAAGTAGAAGGACATGAGTTATTAACTTCAAATTTTCCACATAATCACTCAAAGAGTTGCACTGCACGTGCATGTAACGAGAGATATATAACTTGCCGGCTGGTGGAGTACTGGCATCAACACCGGACTTCAGAGCGAAGGCTCCCGAGTTCGAATCCAGCCAGCTCCCTTGCATACTTTCCATCTATGCTGGGTGGAGCATCAATCTAGCAACTCAGGCTTGTCAAAATAGGAAAGCCTGCTAAAAACAGGCCGTTATGACAGCTGCCCGATGACCCCAGTCGGAGTTAAGGGCTTTCTTCTTCTTCTTCACTGACTCATCATCAGTTGGATCTTCTAGGTGCAAGTATATTTTTGCTGCAATCAATTGCAACACCTTGACTGCACACAGGTCTCCAAACATAGATCTCCATTTAACTAATTAAGTGACTTCTAAAACCATTTGACTGCACCCATGATGATTTGGTGAGTCATATTAAAGGGGGGAAATACTTAAGTGATCAATTATTTTGTTTTTTTTTAGTATTTGTAATTAATTTAGGCCACTTTGTAGAGATCTGTTTTCACTGTAACATAAAAGAGTCCTTTTGTGTTACCAGTGTCAAAAAAGCCAAATTAAATCCATGGTGATTCAATGTTGTAAAACAATTAAACACAGAAAACTTCCGGGGGGGGGGGGGATGAATAATATTTATAGGCACTGTACATAACATATAGAAATCAATAAGTGAAAATCACCAGAAATATGTTGAATTCAAAGAGGAAACTGAAAGACTATTCAGGACACTTAATAAAGAGTCGAATGGTATTCTGCATTTTCCGTAACTTGTGAATGATCTGTGTTTCTGCAGGCCAAGAATTTAATCCAACCATTCAGTTAAATGCCGCTGTGGGCAATATCATCTGTTCCATAGTTTTTGGTGATAGATTTGATTATGATGACCAAACATTCATCAGTTTGATAAAGAGAATAAATGAAAATGTTCAGCTTGCTGGTTCTTCAATGGTTCAGGAAAATAAGACCATAAGACCATAAGAGGTAGGAGCAGAATTAGGCCATTTGACCCATCAAGTCTGCTCTGCCATTCAATCACAGCTGATCCTTTTTCCCCTCCTCAGCCTCACTCCCCAGTCTTCTCCCCATGACCTTTGATGCCATCGTCAATCACGAACCTATTAAACTCTGCCTTAAATACCTCCACAGCTGCCTGTGGTACTAAGTTCCACAAATTCACCATCCTCTGGCTCAAATCTCATTGTTCACCAGAAGTGCAACCACAGATTCAGTACCATTACCCGTACATCTGCTCGTTGATGGAAATATCTGATCACCCAAACATGTGGCAGCACTCAATGCATAAAGACATGCAGACATGATCAAAACATTCAGCTGGTGTTCAGACCAAATGTCAGAATGGGGGAAATGTTAGCTTGACTGTGCAATGATCGTTGTTGCCATAAGGGGTGAGTTCAGTATCTCAGAAACTGCTGAGCTTTTTGGATTTTCACACACGGTTTCCAGAGCTTACAGAGAATGATGCAAAAATTAAAAAAAGAAACAGCTAGTGACAGCAGTTCTGTGGGCAAGAATGCTTTGTTCATGAGAGAGGTCAGAGCTCCACTCCAAGCTGACAGGAAGGTGACAATAACTGAAATAACCACACATTGCAACAGTGGTGTGCAGAAGAGCATCTCTGAGCACACTCCACATTTAACTTTGAATTGGAAGTATCGCAGCAGCAGAAGACCAGCAGCATATGGTTTATTAGGGATGGGAGCTGCCCAATAAAGTGACTACTGAGTCTGTTTCAATTGTTGTTTATTTGGAAAAAGTCCCAGCAGATATTTTTGGGATTTGCAAGTACCTGCCCTTCAATTCATGAACAAAGCAACTTATATAGTCGACCAGTGAGTTTGTGACAGAGAAATGTTCTCCATTGGTCTATCAGTTGGCCGCCATTGTGTACCATCCAATGGTTCCACACATTGGTCAGACATGGCCTTTGGACTCTGTGGATCTGTCCTTTCAGACATATGTTCCTGATCAGAACAACTGTGGTTATAAACACCTATCAACAACTGTAATTAACATCAAAGATCAACTTTATTTGCCATACACAGTAGTGTGCCAAAGTCCCAGGCTCAAATATGTAGCTACAGTGCCTAAGACTTTTGCGCAGTACTGTATATTGGTTAAAGTAGAAAGGTGGCTGGGAATCGGAAATGAGAGCACTTAGATTTGTTTTAGCTCAGTAATATTAAGTGTTATTTGAAAACTGGGAAGACATAATGTACAATACTGTGCAAAAGACATAGCCCCACCTAGCTATAGATATGTGCCTAAGAATTCTGCACAGTACTGTACATTTGCATGTATTAGGAACTTGTTGTGATGAGTTAACAAAGAACATAGAATATTACAGCACAGTACAGGCCCTTTGGCCCACAATGTTGTGCCGACCCTCAAAACCTGCCTCCCATATAAGCCCCCACCTTAAATTCCTCCATATTCCTGTCTAGTAGTCTCTTAAACTTCACTAGTGTATCTGCCTCCACCACTGACTCAGGCAGTGCATTCCACGCACCAACCACTCTCTGAATAAAAAACCTTCTTCTAATATCCCCCTTGAACTTCCCACCCCTTACCTTAAAGCCATGTCCTCTTGTATTGAGCAGTGGTGCCCTGGGGAAGAGGCGATGGCTATCCACTCTTGTACACCTCTATCATGTCTCCTCTCATCCTCCTTCTCTCCAAAGAGTAAAACCCTAGCTCCCTTAATCTCTGATCATAATGCATACTTTCTAAACCAGGCAGCATTCTGGTAAATTGCCTCTGTACCCTTTCCAATGCTTCTACATCCTTCCTATAGTGAGGTGACCAGAACTGGGCACAGTACTCCAAGTGTGGCCTAACCAGAGTTTTATAGAACTGCATAATAACATGGCGACTCTTAAACTCTATCCCTCGACTTCTGAAAGCTAACACCCCATAAGCTTTCTTAACTACCCTATCCACCTGTGAGGCAACTTTCAGGGTTCTGTGGACATGTACCCCGAGATCCCTCTGCTCCTCCACACTACCAAGTATCCTGCCATTTACTTTGTAATCTGCCGTGGAGTATGTCCTTCGAAAGTGTGCCACCTCACACTTCTCCGGGCTGAACTCCATCTGCCACTTCTCAGCCCACTTCTGCATCCTATCAATGTCTCTCTGCAATCTTTGACAATCCTCTACACTATCTACAACACCACCCACCTTTGCGTCGTCTGCAAACTTGCCAACCCACCCTTCTACCCCCACATCCAGGTCATTAATAAAAATCACAAAAAGTAGAGGTCCCAGAACAGATCCTTGTGGGACACCACTAGTCACAATCCTCCAATCTGAATGTACTCCCTCCACCACCACCCTCTGCCTTCTGCAGGCAAGCCAATTCTGAATCCACCTGGCCAAACTTCCCTGGATCCCATGCCTTCTAACTTTCTGAATAAGCCTACCATGTGGAACCTTGTCAAATGCCTTACTAAAATCCAGATAGATCACATCCACTGCACTACCCTCATCTATATGCCTGGTCACCTCCTCAATGAACTCTATCAGGCTTGTTAGACACGATCTGCCCTTCACAAAGCCACGCTGACTGTCCCTGATCAGACCATGATTCTTTAAATGCCTATAGATCCTACCTCTTAGAATCTTTTCCAACAGCTATCCCACCACAGCCGTAAGGCTCACTGGTTTATAATTACCCGGACTATCCCTACTACCTTTTTTGAACAAGGAGACAACATTCACCTCCCTCCAATCCTCCAGTACCATTCCCATGGACAACGAGGACATAAAGTTCCTAGCCAGAGACTCAGCAATCTCTTCTCTCACCTCGTGGAGCAGCCTGGGAAATATTCCGTCAGGCCCTGGGGACTGATCTGTCCTAATGTATTTTAACATCTCCAACACCTCCTCTCCCTTAATATCAACATGGTCCAGAACATCAACCTCACTCATATTGTCCTCACCATCATCAAGTTCCCTCTCATTGGTGAATACCGAAGAGAAGTATTCACTGAGGACCTCGCTCACTTCCACAGCCTCCAGGCACATCTTCCCACCTTTATCTCTAATCGTTCCTACCTTCACTCCTGTCATCCTTTTTTTCTTCACATAATTGAAGAATGCCTTGGGGTTTTCCTTTACCCTACTCACCAAGGCCTTCTCATACCCCCTTCTTGCTCTTCTCAGCCCCTTCTTAAGCTCCTTTCTTGCTTTCCTATATTCCTCAAGAGACCCATCTGATCCTTGCTTCCTAAACCTCATGTATGCTGCCTTCTTCCACCTGACTAGATTTTCCACCTCACTTGTCACCCATGGTTCCTTCACCCTACCATTCTTTATCTTCCTCACCGGGACAAATTTAGCCCTAACATCCCGCAAGAGATCTCTAAACCACATGTCCATAGTACACTTCCCTGCAAAAACATCATCCT
The DNA here is from genome assembly GCF_030028105.1 of Mobula birostris. Taxonomy (NCBI): domain Eukaryota; kingdom Metazoa; phylum Chordata; class Chondrichthyes; order Myliobatiformes; family Myliobatidae; genus Mobula; species Mobula birostris. Next base: position 147,567,418 of record NC_092378.1, on the reverse strand, counting down.
AATTCACACCCGCAAGTTCTAGCCTTATAGCCTCATAATTTGCCTTTCCCTAATTAAAAGTTTTCCTGTCCCCTCTGATTCTATCCTTTTCCATGATAATGCTAAAGGCCAGGGAGCAGTGGTCACTGTCCCCCAGATGCTCACCCACTGAGAGATCTGTGACCTGACCCGGTTCATTAGCTAGTACTAGATCTAGTATGGCATTCCCCCGGTCGGCCTGTCCACATACTGTGACAGGAATCCGTCCTGGACACACTTAACAAACTCAGCCCCATCTAAACCCTTGGAACTAATCAGGTGCCAATCAATATTAGTTGGTGGGACATGCAACTAAAAGAGTGGCAATATTTAACAAAATAGAGACTAAAAAATATGTAAAGAATAAAGTTAAAATATGAGATAAAATGTGCATAAATGCATAAACACCAGCATGTATTTACAATATAAACAGCATTATAAAAAGTGATTTAAGGTGTTTAAGGTACAGTGCAGTGATGGGGGTAATAGATAGAGGAATGTAGGGGTGGTCTACAGTAACTGGAATGGTTGATCAGATTAACTACCTGGGTGAAGACACTTTTCAGATGGCATGACATTTTTGTTTTAATAGCCTTATAGCATTTTCCTGAAGGGATTTTTTGGAAAAAAATATTTTGATGAATGGGTAGTGCCTGCAATGATTTTTCTAGCACACCTAATTTCACATTTTTAACGATTTGTTGCCATTTCTCTAATCCATGCAGGCTTTTGGTATTGATGATCAATTGCTTGTTTTGATGTTGAACTGGCTCTTACGACCAGACTGTGTAACAGTTTATACCCCCAAGTTATTAGACTCCTCAATTCCCAGAGTCTAGTCTAACACCAACACACACACACACACACACACACACACACACACACACACACACACACACACACACACACACAGACAGATCCACACACAACACTCCACTCCCTTTGCAATTTTTGCTCATTTCTTTCTCAATTCCTGTTAATAGATTGTTTGCATTTACATCATTTATTATTATATTGCAATTTGTCCTTTGCTGTGCCTTATGTCTTGTTTATTAATTATTGTACTTTCTTGCACTGTTTTGTGCATTTTATGTAGTCCTGTGTAGGTCTGAAGTCTAATGTAGTTTGGTGTTGTTTCAGGTCGTCTAGTGTAGGTTTGTGTTGTTTCATATAGCACCATGGTCCTGGAGGAACGTTGTTTTGATTTTACTGTGTACTGTACCAGCAGTTATGGTTGAAATGACAATAAAAGCGACTTGACTTGACTTGACATAGAATAGAACTTTTATTGCCATTGCTCAAGACAATGAGATTACGGTGCTACTCCTGCCCCTGCAAAACAGATATTTACAATGAATATGATATGGCTTAATTTGTTTTAAAAAATCCCATATTTACACGCAACAAGTGATTTTATAGTCCGTAACACTCAAATGCCATTGTTAAGCTGGGGTGTAGCATTATTCAGCTGTAGAAAACCCCTGGGAAGAAGCTGTTTTTCAGTCTTATTGTCTTGCCTAAGAATTTCTTAATGTCCTACCAGATGGCAGGAGATTGAACAGACAGTGTTCAGGATGGGTTGGGTCTTTAATAAGGTTATGGGTATGCTGTTGGCATTTAGAGTTGTAGATTTTCTTCAAGTCCAGTAGTTGAGTCCCAGTGATGTGCTGAGCCACACTAATCACTTGTTGGAGTGGTGTGTGATCAGTTTTACTGCAGCTAGACTACAACACTGTGATTACGTATGTCAGTATGTTCTCTATCGCACTTTGATAAAAGTTGGCCAGCAATGTTTGGAGCAGATTAGCTCTCCGGAATCACCTCAGGTAGTATAGTCACCATGATAGAGTCACAGAAAAGTATTGGGTCAGCCACAGGCCCTTTGGCCCATCTAGTCCAAGCTGAGCCATTGAAACAGCCTACCATGTTCCTCAGTGCCCTACCAGTCACCATGCAAGACCTACCCTGGTTGGTTCTACCGAAGTGCAACACCTCGCGCTTGTCTGCATTAAATTCCATCTGTCATTTTTTGTGGATTTTTCCCAGTTGGTCCAGATTCTGCTGCAAGAGACCAAGAGAGCTTCTCAGTGATGTTCATCCACAAAAACCTGAAGCTGGAATCCCTTTCCACTAGCTCATCATTTATGAATAACAGGGCTTGTTTGGCCAGGACCTCTTGCCCTCCTGAAGTCAATTATCTTTTTTTGTTTTCTTGATGTTGAGTGATCGGTTGTAGTTCATGCACCAATCAGACAGAGTTTCAGCACCTCCTCTCTGTTTGGTATTGCTTGTGATTAGGCCAATCACAGTCGTGTCATCTACAAATTTGGTGATTGACTTTGTAGCATGAGCGGGAGTGCAGGGATAGGTCAAGAGAGAGTGGAGAAGGGGATTCAGTGCACACCTCTGTGGGACACTGGTATTCAGGGCTGGGGGAGGGGTGTTGATGTGCACTTGCCTAGTATCACCATGTGAGAAAGATTAGTGAAGAAGTTCAAGATCAGGTTACAGATCGATATACGAAGACCTGCATTGTGGAGCTTGGCAGCACTTGTTCGGTAGTGTTTTGTTAAAGGCTGAGTTGTAATTAACCAAAACCAGCCTGATGTAGGTGTCTTTGTGATCTTAGTTCCAACACAGTATGAAAGGCTATTGAATTGGCATCTTTACTTGAACTATTGACCTTGTAGACAAACTAGTGCTGGTTCAAGGTAGCCGGCATGATATCCTTGATGTGGGACAAGCACTTGGCAACTATGGGAGTGAGTGCCCCTGGTCTGTGGTCATTAGGACATGTTGCCACTGATGCCCCAGGGATTAGTATGATGGTGGCTGCTTTGAAGCATGCTGCAACCATAGCCAGGGACAATGAAAGTAGTCAGCACTTCCTTCTATTTCAGAACAATACTACTGATAGCAATGTTTTTATTTATAGCTTTACAATTCCTTTCCCATACTGGGATTTCTACCCGGTTCACACAAGAAAATAAGGAAAAATGAAATAATGGTTGGGCAGTTTATCAAAGACTTCATAACCAAGAACTACCAGACACTGGCTGCAAATGATCCAAGGAGCTTTATTGATGCGTTCATGTTAAAGCAGCAGCAAGTATGTTCCACACCAGCTCATAGTTTGCATGTTACCCTTTTTATAGAATTCCACAGTTATTGAAGTACTTTGGATTTTATCCCTCAGGACTATGGTGGGATTCGAACTCCTGTCTCTAAACTCCTGTATTCTAAAAGGAGGATGAGGTAACCATGCTGACATGGAAGTCAAGGACACCAGCAGCATGGAAAGTGTCAGGGGGTAGACGTGAGCATTTACAGAGAGAAGGCGCTTGGGAAGCTGAAAGGTCTGAAGGTAGATAAGTCACCTGGATCTCATGGATGACACCCCAGGGTTCAGGAAGAGCTAGCTGAGGAGTTTATGGAAGCATTACTAGTGATATTTCAAAAGTCACCAGATTCTGAAATGGTTCTGATGGACTGAAAAATTGCAAAAAACACTTCAATATTTAAGAAGGGTGAGAGGCAAAAGACAAGAAACGATAGGCCAGTTAGCCTGACTACAGAGGTTGGTAAGCTGTCGGAGTCCATTACTGAAGGTAAGGCTGCTTAAAAAGATAAGATCCCATGGTATTACATGATTGATACTAGCAAAGATAAACAACGGGAGACAAAGAGTGGGAATAAGAAGGGTGTTTTCTCTTTGGCTGCTGGTGACTAGTGGAGTTCCATGGGGGATGGTGTTGGGACCCTTTATTTCACATTATACATCAATGATCTGGATGACTGAATTGATGTCTTTATGGCCAAGTTTGCAGAAAATATGAAGATATGTGGAGGGACATGTAGTGGTGATAAAGCAGGGAGCCTTCAGAAGGAGTTGGGCATATTATGAGAATGGGCAAAGAAGTGGCAGATGGAATAAAGTGTAGGAAAATGTATGTTCGTGTACTTTGTTAGAAGAAATAAAAGCAGAAACTTTTTTCTAAGTGGGGAGAAAATTCAGAAATCAGAGGTACAAAGTGACTTCGAGTCCTTATACAGGATTCCTCAAATGCTAACTTGCAGGTTGAGTTGGTAGTAAGTAAGCCAATGCAATGTTAATATTCACTTCTTGAGGGCTAGAGTATAAGTGCAAGAATATAACGCTGAGGTTTTATAAGGCATCGCTCAGACTGCATTTGGAGCATTGTGAGCAGTTTTATCTAAGAAAGGATGCTCTGGAATTGAAGAAGGCTCCAGAAGACGTTCACAAGAATTATTCTGGGAATGAATGGGTTCACACATGAGGAGCATTTGATGTCTGCAGGCCTGTATTTTTTCCAAGAATGAGGGGATCTCATTGAAATCTGTTGAATATTTGGAAGTGTGAATATTGAGAGTGTGGTTGTAAAGAGGATGATTACTGTAGGTCCTATATTGGACGGGGGCACGGGGGGGGGGGGGGTTCTAGGACCAGAGGACACATCTTCAGAACACAAATAACAGTGATGAAGAGTAACTTATTCAACCAGAGGGTGGTGAATTTGTGGAATTCTTTACCAGAGTTGGTTGTGGATGCCACGTCATTTAGTATATTTGAAGCATAGGTTAATAGCTTCTTGATTAAGTAGAGTGTCAAAGGTTTTCGAGAGAAAGTAGCAGAATGGGGTTGAGGAGGTTAATAAATTCATCATGATGGAATAGTGGAGAAGACTTTATGGGCCAAATAGCCTAATTCTGCACATGTATCTTATGATCTTATCATCTTTTACAGGAATCAGGGAACCCAAATACATATTTCCATGAAAACAACCTGATATTCACAGTAGCCGACCTGTTTGGTGCTGGAATGAAGACAACTTTGACCACAGTTCGTTGGGCTATGCTACTGATGATGAAATATCCACAGATTCAGGGTGAGGAGCATCTGATTGATGACTGTTTTTCCTCATGTGAGAATCTGTGCTCTCACCCTGCTGCTGAGTGCATTAACTATTTCCTTGTGTTTCAGAAAAAGTCCACGATGAAATCAACACCGTGATTGGTTCAGAGCGGTTCCCCAGAACTAAAGATCGGAAAAGTTTGCCGTACACCGATGCAGTGATCCACGAAATCCAGAGATTTGCTAACATTGTGCCATTGAACGTCATGCACTCAACAACAGAGGACTTGAACTTCAAAGGATATTTCCTTCAAAAGGTACGTGAGGTGAAATGAGTGACTGATTGCCAGCAATTGTTCTTTGAAAGGGCAAAAGGACTGTTTGTGACTAAATACTTAAAATTTCTGTGTGTAATTTGTTTTTTGTTCTAATTGTGTCGTACTTGTATGATTTTGTACCAATGAACATTGTTGTTGTGAACGTTCTATCTCTGGAATTTTCACTCCACTCTTTCAGGAGGGAGGGAGGTAAAGACAGGAAATTATAGACCAGTTAGCATGACTTCACTGGTTGGAAAGGTGCTTGAGTCCATTATGAAGGATGATGTTTTGGGATACATGGAGGCCCATGATGTAAAAAAGGCCAAAATCAGTATGGTTTCCTTCAGAGGAAAGCTTGCCTGACAATTCTGTTGGAATTCATTGAGGAAACCACAAGCAGGATAGACAAAGGAGAGTCAATCGATGATGTTTACTTGGATTTTCAGAAGGCCTTTTACAAGGTACTGTACATGAGGCTTCTAAAGATATGATGATGGTGAAAATCTTGTGATCCTATGTGCCTGTAAAGTTGCTGCAAGCAGATGTCTTATTGCACCTGTGCATACTCGTACTTGGACACCTGATGATAATCTCAATCCGAGATGAAGCCCACACCCTGTCCATCACAGGCAAAGCCCTCCTCACTGTTGAACACACCTAGGTGGAATGCTAATACAAGGAAGTAGCATCCATCATCAAAGGCCCCCATCATCCAGGCCATACTCTCATCTCTCTACCACCACCAGGCAGGATGTTCAGAAGCCACAGGTCCCACACTACACAGTGCAGGAGCAGTTAATACCCTTCAGTCACCAAACTCCTGAACTGGCATGAATAAAATCAGTCACCAGTGCTCAGAACTGATTCTACAACCTACAGACTCACTTTCATTGATTCTTTACAACTAATGCTTTCTGTGTTATCTTCATTTGCAGTGATTTTCTTCTTCTTTGTCAGACTTTGACTGCGCATAGTTTTTTTCTTTGATTATGATTATGATTATGAAGACACGCAGTCCTCTTTTATTGTCATTTAGTAATGCATGCATTAAGAAATGATACATTATTTTCTCTGGTGTGATATCACAAAACACAGGACAAACCAAGACTGAAAAAACTGACAAAAGCACATAATTATAACATATAGTTACAAACAGTGTAACAATACCATAACTTGATGAAGAAGTCCGTGAGCACAGTAAAGTTCAAAGTTTTTCAAATGTCCCACATGTCACGCAGACGGGAGAAGGAAGAAAAATTCTCCCTGCCATGCCGACCACAATTCGACTCTGAATCATTCGAAAACTTCGAGCTCTGATCAGCTCTCTGACACCAAGTGCTGTGCACCATTTCTATCCGAACGTTTCAACCTCCTTCTCAATCACCAAAAGCAGGCAAGGCCGCTCATTTTGCGGCCTACCCTCCGAAAGATTCCGAACCACACAGTAACGACAGCAGCGACCGGGCGTTTCAGAAATTTCTCCAGATGTTCCTCTGTGCTTTCACGTCCATTCTCCATCAACTCAGAATTGTCCACGGCCCCTATTTAACAGATACGATATCATTTTTCACCGGAGAGCTGCGCACACGCAGGCGCGCTGCCATCATCAAATTCTGTTATATTTCTATTTTCCTGTACATGCGTGCAAGAAAATGAATCTCAAGGTAGTTCATTGTAGCATATGTGTCACACCCTGGTAAAGGTTTCACTGCTGATGTTGTAGGGTATTTCATCTAATGGTCTTCCTGTAGAAGCAGAGTTTGTGTTGTTGTTAAAAATAACGGGTGCTTTGAAATGTTAGCCATGCAATCAGGAGAGAAGGCTGGGGGGGCAGGTTTTTTTGTGCCTGACACTGGTGTGAGCCTTGATTTTTGTTCCGCAGGAGGTAAAGATAGAAGACGCTGGAGAGAACCGATGATAGGATTCAATCCGGTGGGGACCATTTTTCGATGGAGCAAGGTGCAGGAATCTGCTGAGGATCGGTGAATATGAATTTTGGAAGAGTAGAGATCCCACCTGTGCATATTTGACTGCTTAATTATAATGGGCCCTTTTTTGTTTTTTTTCTTTTCTTTACTAACTCTTAAGTTAATATTCATAAAAATACTTCCTTTAATTATATGGGGTATGCAGTCTGTTATTTCCTGACAACGAGCTGTAACAGGCCAGGAAATCACACAGCATTCACACAAACTGGGCCATGGATTGGAGAGACATCCCAATCTCACAGATTTGGCAGGGTGTACACCCTAGATGTACGCGACCAAAGAATGGTGGGTTTCTTGGTGCTGAGCAGAGAGACTGCCAGCAAGGGATAAGGAGCTGTTTCCTGAGATGCCCAGGAAGAAAGGGAGTTCATACTTTGATATTAAACTGACATCAAACTTTGAACTTTTGCAGTAAGGCTGAGAGATATAAATGGTATCTGAGGGAGTCCTCTCTCACCCAGAAATGATAAGCACCTGGAATAAGTGTATGTTGAACTAACTGAGATATTGGAGTTAGCTTGGTTAAGCAGAGATACTTTAAGAAGCTGCTTTACTCAGGACTGACAGTAGAGGTCTGAGTAGCTCTGAGAGACTGGTACTGTATGCTGCCTTCAGACACAACAACTTGAGTCTCAACGTGGACAAGACCAAAATGATGATTGTGGACTTCAGTGAGGTGGAATCCGACCACTTCTCATTGCACATAAACATCTCTTCTGTAGAGTTAGGAGCACCAAGTTTCACGGAGTGTACATAATGGACAATCCCACCTGGTCCCTCAACACCACCTCAGCGTCTCCACTTCCTGAAGAGATTGAGGCCAGTGAGGCTTCTCCTCTATTCTAATGAATTTTTACAGAAGCACCATCGAGGGTGCCCTGACCAACTCCGTCACTGTCTGCTACAGCAATTGCAAGGCGTCTGACTGCAACTCCCTACAGAGGGCTGCGAGAACTGCAGAGAAGATAGTCGGGGTCTGTCTTGCACTCATCAGAGATATTTATGGGGAGTGATATGTCTGCAGGGGCCCAGGCATTGCTACTGATCCCTCTCACTTATCCAGCAATCTCTGACCTTCGACCATCAGGCAGGAGGTACAGTGGTATTAGGAGAATATCTATCTGGATCTGAAACTACTGAACACCCCGTCACAACCCAGGACTCATCATACATGAAGCGCCAGCAGCGTTTTACTTTTTATCTTGTGTCATAACTGTACCTTATTATTTCTTAATTTAATCGTGGAAATATAACTTGTGCTATGTGTGTGAGTTTTCTGTACTGAGTTGTGCAGCTTGGTCCAGAAGAACGTTATTTCGTTTGGTTAAATGACATTAAACTGAACTTGAATTTGAAACTTCAGATAAGTGAGTGACAGAGAGGGAATTTCAGAGGTCAATGCACTGCTGGTTCCGTAAGGTTTCATGGCCAGGGAGGGTGTTGGGGATAAGCTCCCACTACCTATTAAATGCGAACTAAATAAGTATTTTGCTTTAGTCTTCACTACGGAAGACACTGTCAGTATGGTGGAAGTTCCAGGTGTCAGGAGTCATGAAGTGTGTGGTTGCCATTACGAGACAGAAGGTTCTTGGGAAACTGAAATGTCTGAAGGTAGCTAAGTCACCTGGACCAGATGGTGAACACCCCACAGTTCAGTAAAGCTGGCTGAAGAGATCGTGGAGGCATTAGTAATGACCTTTCAAGAATCACTAGATTCTGCAATGGTTCTAAATAGCTGGAAAATTGCATATGTCACTCTACTCTTAAAGAAGGGAGAAAGTCTAAAGAAAGGAAACCATAAGCTAGTTAGTCTGACCTTGGTGGCAGTAAAGATGTTTGAGTCAATTATTAAGGATGAGGTCTCGGGGTACTTGGAGGCACATGATAAACTATTTGACAAATGAGAGACTGTCTAAAATTTTTCCTAACATTGATAGTCAGTGTGATAGATGTAAAACTGAGACAGCTACATTGACACATATATTTTGGTCGTGTTCTGTATTGAAACAGTTTTGGAAATCTATTTTCTCTCCAATTTCTAAAGCTTTAAAAATTAATTTACAACCTAATAAATTGGCAGTTTTGTTCGGTATAATCCCTCAATATATTCATCGTATTTCTATATCAGACCAACATGTAATTGCATTTGTTATATTATTGGCCAGAAGGGTTATTTTTTATTGAAATGGAAAGATGCATCTGCTCCCACTTTGATACAATGGTTCTCTCAGGTGATGCTATGTCTTAGTTTGTGGAAAATCAGAAGGTGAACTTTTCATCCTGCGATAATTTTTCAAAACTCGTTAGATTCTGGACTACTTCCTGAGGGTTGGAGGGTGGCTAATGTAACCCCACTTTTAAAAAAAGGAGGGAGAGACAAACCGGGGAATTATAGACCGGTTAGCCTAACGTCAGTGGTGGGGAAACTGCTGGAGTCAGTTATCAAAGATGTGATAACAGCACATTTGGAAAGTGGTGAAATCATCGGACAAAGTCAGCATGGGTTTGTGAAAGGAAAATCATGTCTGAAGAATCTCATAGAATTTTTTGAGGATGTAACTAGTTGAGTGGATAGGGGAGAACTAGTGGATGTGGTATATTTGGATTTCCAAAAGGCTTTTGACAAGGTCTCACACAGGAGATTAGTGTGCAAACTTAAAGCACACGGTATTGGGGGTAAGGTATTGATGTGGATGGAGAATTGGTTAGCAGACAGGAAGCAAAGAGTGGGAATAAACGGGACCTTTTCAGAATGGCAGGCAGTGACTAGTGGGGTACCGCAAGGCTCAGTGCTGGGACCCCAGTTGTTTACAATATATATTAATGACTTGGATGAGGGAATTAAATGCAGCATCTCCAAGTTTGCAGATGACACGAAGCTGGGTGGCAGTGTTAGCTGTGAGGAGGATGCTAAGAGGATGCAGTATGACTTAGATAGGTTGGGTGAGTGGGCAAGTTCATGGCAGATGCAATTTAATGTGGATAAATGTGAAGTTATCCACTTTGGTGGCAAAAATAGGAAAACAGATTATTATCTGAATGGTGGCCGATTAGGAAAAGGGGAGGTGCAACGAGACCTGGGTGTCATCATACACCAGTCATTGAAAGTGGGCATGCAGGTACAGCAGGTAGTGAAAAAGGTGAATGGTATGCTGGCATTTATAGTGAGAGGATTCGAGTACAGCAGCAGGGAGGTGCTACTGCAGTTGTACAAGGCCTTGGTGAGACCACACCTGGAGTATTGTGTGCAGTTTTGATCCCCTAATCTGAGGAAAGACATCCTTGCCATAGAGGGAGTACAAAGGAGGTTCACCAGATTGATTCCTGGGATGGCAGGACTTTCATATGAAGAAAGACTGGATGAACTGGGCTTGTACTCATTGGAACTTAGAAGATTGAGGGGAGATTTGATTGAAACGTATAAAATCCTAAAGGGATTGGACAGGCTAGATTCAGGAAGATTGTTCCTGATGTTGGGGAAGTCCAGAACAAGGGGTCACAGTTTGAGGATAAAGGGGAAGCCTTTTAGGACCGAGATTAGGAAAAACTTCTTCACACAGAGAGTGGTGAATCTGTGGAATTCTCTGCCAGAGGAAACAGTTGAGGCCAGTTCATTGGCTATATTTAAGAGGGAGTTAGATATGGCCCTTGTGGCTACGGGGATCAGGGTGTATGGAGGGAAGGCTGGGGTGGGGTTCTGAGTTGGATGATCAGCCATGATCATAATAAATGGCGCTGCAGGCTCGAAGGGCCGAATGGCCTACTCCTGCACCTATTTTCTATGTTTCTATGATTTGACTTGGAGAAAAGGTGGGGTTCATTGCCTGCTCCTATCATCTGATTTGAGTTAATTAAGATCGTTTCCTTCTGATTCTTGTTTAAATGGATTTGAGTTGGTGAATTGATGTTTTTCTTTTATGGAAGATTATATGGTGCATAGCTCCAGGGTTGTGATGTCAATGGTTATTTTTCTCTCTTTTCAGGTTCTCTTTTGTTAGCAGGTTTTTTTTGTTTTAGTTAGTAGGGGTTCTTTTTTTCCTTCTTTCTTTTTTCCAAAAAAAAATATTCTTAACACTTTATTTTTCTTATTATTACCTGCATTGATATATTGTTTAGCTTTCTTAATCTGCTATTTGGTAATTTAATTCCTCATTGTACATATTGACATGCTGATTTGATTACTTAAATGTATTTTTGTTGATCTCAATAATAATCAATAAAAAAGATTTTAAAATGAAAAAAAAGATGAGGACACAGTTGATCTTGGCTGAGTGAAGAACACTGGAGATCTGCTGGAAGTCCAAATGTATCTGAAGTGTGGAATAGTTGCCAAGTTTGTTAATTCCGCTCTAGTGAAAATACTTTCAGTGATAATTATCAAAGGGAATAACAACCTAATTTGTAAATTACATTCTTAGGGCACACCAGTGATCCCTTTGCTAACCTCCGTGTTGTATGACAAAACTCAATGGAAAACCCCAGATGGCTTCAACCCTTCCAACTTTCTGGATGCTGAAGGGAAGTTTGTGAAGAGAGATGCCTTTACTCCTTTTTCAATGGGTAAGAAGTTTAAATTACTGGATTGTAGGTTAGTGGGATTTCTCCTCTGACCTCGGCCCATTTATTGGAAGGAATGTTTATATCAGATAGTAAAACAAACATATGTAGATGGTGGAAAATAAATCATAGTCATTGTGCATGGAAACAGGCCATTCTGCCCACTATGCCAACCACTGTCCACCAATCAGTATCAATCACATCTTCCAGACCTTGGAACTGCTATTTTCTATTCTATTTCAGTGATTATCCAGATGCTTCCTAAATGTTGTCAACAACTCTGTTTAAACTACTGTCTCAGTCAGTGATCCTGTCTGTACCCCTCAGTTTTATAAACTGCAATCACACACTCCGTGGCCACTTTATTAGGTACACCTGCTCGTCAATTCAAAATTCTAATCAGCCAATCATGTGGCAGCAACTCAGTGCGTAGAAACAAACAGACATGGTCAAGAGGGTCAGTGTTGTTCAGAGCAAATATCAGAATGGGGAAGAAATGTGACCTCAGTGACTTTGTCAGACGAATGATTGTTGGCACCAGACAGGGTGGTTTGGATATCTCAGAATCGATTGACTTCCGAGGTTTTCACGCACAACAGCCTCTAGCGTTTGCAAAGACTGATGTGAGAAGGAAAAAACATCAGTGACTGGCAGTTCAGTTGGAAGAAATGCCTTGTAATTAAAAGTGGGTCAGAGGAGAAAGGCCAGACTGGTTTAAGCTGACAGAAAAGGAACAATAACTCAAATAACGATGTGTTACAACACTGGTGTGCAGAAGAGCACCTCTGCATGTACAACATGATGAACCGTGAAGTGGATGGACTACAACAGCAGAAGACAATGAACATACACACAGTGCTCACTTTAATAGGGACAGGAGCTACTTAATAAAGTGGCCACTGAGCGTAGATTCATGGTGTTACACAGCACAGAAACACATCCCCTCCTATACTGTCTCACTCAAGGGAAAACAGTCAAAACCTTCCTCATGACCTAAGTGCTTCTTCCAGGGAACATCCCAGAGATGTCCTCAGTCCCCTCTCCAGCACTTTCACATTGTGAAAGAAAATCAGGGTATTATGGAAATACTCAGTGTGTCAATCAGCATCAATAATGGGTGTATGAAAGTTAACATGTCAGCTAATACCTTTTTGTGGAACTAGCAATACTTGGGAAACAATTGTTGAAGTTGCAGAGAAGTGGGGATGTTTCCGGAGATGAAGGGAATGTCCATGACAGAGTGAAGATCAAGAGAAAATAAAGATGAAGATGAGGGTGGTGCTGGCTGAGTGAATGACAAAGACACATGGGGAGGGGCAGATAATCTGACGAGAGGAGGTGAATAAGGACAGGGGAATATGGCCAGAACAATGGGAAACACACGATGGTTGGAAATCTGAATTGAAAGAGAAAGCAGAGAACTTACAGCAAGCCATGCGGCATCTGTAGAGAGAGAAATACTGTTTCCTTGCATTCCCATTATGAATGTTACTGTTCAGTGTCTTGGGGTGAGGGTGACTAACTCTGGTTTTTGAAAATTGACATTGTTTTGCCACTCTGTTCTGTAGGACGCAGGGCCTGTGCGGGGCAGCCCCTGGCCAGGATGGAACTTTTTCTGTTCTTTACCATCCTGATACAAAGGTTCAGGTTTCAAGTCCTGCTGAACGTTACCAATCTGGAGCTTACATCAGGTTTGGACTTCACCTCATTCCCAAAGTACCAGAACGTGTGTGCAGTCCATCGCTGATGTAAACACATCATTTCATGACTTGTCTTGTTTTATCTCCTTTTCATTATTTTTGTAACCCTCTCATCAGAGCTCGTATACAAACTTAGCTCGTTAGCTAACTCTGCTAATAGCCACGAGACTCGGTGATGAGAAGGCCACCTTTCATAAGCAACACACGTTCAGGGTTGGTATGATTTGGGGTTCAATCATACGGGATAGTATGGATGTTCATAATTAAGTGACATAGGTTGTAGTGAATGCTGCGTAAAATACTGTCCAGACACAAATTTTGGTAGCCAAGAAATGAGAGATCGTGCACCGTATAAAATTAGAAAGTATATTTACCAAATTGTCAACATTAACAAAAAGTTACCAAAATGTAAAAGAAAAATAAAAGGGCCCATTTCAATTATAGTCCAATGTGCACTGAAGTGTTGGAGCTCATTTCTGGATTAGTCGGAGTGGTATCACTTTACAAATGCACTGGGCCCAGGGTCTGCATCATAAACACCTGCCACATTCTGAACTATCTTCAAAGACCATCTTAAATGAACTAGCTCTCTCTGGAGTAATGGCCCTTCCTTCTTGGAGCCATTCACTTGCATGACGCACTTCTTACAACTGGGACTATCCTTCCAACAGCATTCTGCAGCATCTCCCTTGTGCCCCGCTTGGCAGGTATCACCAAAAGACATCAAACCAGACTACTGTCCTTCAGACTCAAAATGCTGGAGGAACTCAGCAAGCCAGGCAGCATCTGTGCAAAGGAGTAAACAGTTGACGTTTCTGGCCAAGACATCGAATGTTTACTCTTTTCCATAGATACTGCCTGGCCTGCCGAGTTCCTCCAGCATTTTCTGTGAGTGGCTTGGATTTCTAGCATCTGTAGATTTTCTCATCATTTTCATCTGCTGTCCTACAGAAATCTGCTTCCACCCAGCTCTCCCGAATCTTCTACTGGACAGAAAGTTGCAATTGACTGACACAACATTCCTAAGTTGGACAACATGACTCCTTATCTTTAGCCGAAGCCAAAGCGCACTTCACTGCTTTTACAGAAAACTGCTAAAATAAAATACCCCACAGCACAGCAGTAGAAATCTTCACCAGAACATTATACTTTCATAATCAGAACAAAAATGAGTTTCTTTATGTGGAATGTGATATTTGTCACCGGGCTAAACTATAAAGAAACAATCAATGGTGGCTTCCTAATCGCAAAGCATACATTCCTGCAAGTTCCGAAGATTAGAAACATAGAAAACCTACAGCACAGTACAGGCCCTTCAGCCCAAAACGCTGTGCCAAACATGTACTTACTTCAGAAATCACCTGGGGCTACCCATCCCCTGTATTTTTATAAGCTCCATATACCTACCTAGGAGTCTCTTAAAAGAACCTATTGTATCTGCCTGCACCACTGTGAATGGCAGCCCATTCCACGCACTCACCATTCTCTCCATAAAAAACACCCCAGACATCTCCTCTGCACTTTAAAACACTGTCCTCTCGTGCTAGCCATTTCAGCCCTGGGAAAAAGCCTCTGGCTATCCACACGATCAATGATGATGATGATAAGGCCAATGCACCGTATGCCGTCTTAACCACAGAGTCAACCTGCGCAGCATCTTTGAGTGTCCTATGGACTCAGACTGCAAGATCCCTCTGATCCTCCAAACTGCCAAGAGTCTTACCATGAATACTATATTCTGCCACCTGCATCATATTTGACCTACCAAAATGAACCACCTCAGACTTAGCTGGGTTGAACTCTATCTGCCACTTCTCAGCCCAGTTTTGCATCCTATTGATGTCCCGCTGCAACCTCTGACAGGCCTCCATGCTGTCCACAACTCCCCCAATCTTTGTGTCATCAGCAAATTTAGTAACCCATCCCTCAACTTCCTCATCCAGGTCATTTTTAAAAATCATGAAGAGAAGGGGTCCCAGAACAGATCCCTGAGGCAGACTACTGGTCACCGAACTCCATGCAGAATATGACCCATCTACAACTACTCTTTGCCTTCTGTAGGCAAGCCAATTCTGGATCCACAAAGCAATGTCCCCTTGGATCCCATGCCTCCTTACTTTCTCAATAAGCCTTGCATGGGGTACCTTATCAAATGCCTTGCTGAAATCCATATACACTACATCTACTGCTCTTCCTTCATCAATGTGTTTAGTCACATCCTCAAAAAGTTCAATCAGGGTCATAAGGCACAATCTGCCCTTGACAAAGCCATCCTGACTATTCCTAATCATATTCGGATCAGATTCGAAGAAGGAAGTCTGAGAATCGGAGCGGGAGTGCGGAGGAAGACATTTTTGAATGTTTCGTTTTTTTTCCATCGGCGTTCAGAGAGGCAGGACTGCGCAGGCGTGTGACATTGGGCAGTGAATCACGGAAGATTTAAAAGGAACAGAGCCTCATACAGCGGGCAGCGTAGTTTGCGGGCTGCGGAGTGAGCCGGGAGCAGAGTGAGGGCTTAAGGGTTTCGGCTCACCGGGCTTAGGCAGAAACGGGCGAGGCGAGGAAGGTTTGTTATTCATTTTTTTTGTTGTTGTTGTTGTTGTTGTTGTTATTTGAGGAGAGGGGCAGTATGAGTGTGAGGGCAGTTTGTTGTTCTCGGTGCCGGATGTGGGAGGCCCTGGAGTCTCCAAGCCTCCCGGACATCCACATCTGCGCCAGGTGCACCGAGATGCAGCTCCTAAGGGACCGTGTTAGGGAACTGGAGCTGCAGCTCGATGACCTTCGTCTGGTCAGGGAGAGTGAGGAGTTGATAGAGAGGAGTTACAGGCAGGTGGTCACACCGGGGCCACGGGAGGCAGACCAGTGGGTCACAGTTAGGAGAGGGAAGGGGAAGAGTCAGGTAATAGAGAGTACCCCGGTGTCTGTGCCCCTTGACAATAGGTACTCTTGTTTGAGTACTGTTGTGGGGGACAGCTTACCTGGGGGAAGCGACAGTGGCCGTGCCTCCGGCACAGAGTCCGGCCCTGTAGCTCAGAAGGGTAGGGAAAGGAAGAGGATGGCAGTTGTAATAGGGGACTCGATAGTAAGGGGGCCAGATAGGCGATTCTGTGGACGCAGTCCAGAGACCCGGATGGTAGTTTGCCTCCCTGGTGCCAGGGTCCGGGATAGTTCTGATTGTGTCCAAGATATCCTGAAGTGGGAGGGTGAGGAGCCAGAGGTCGTGGTACATATAGGTACCAATGACATAGGTAGGAAAAGGGAAGAGGTCCTGAAAGGAGAATATAGGGAGCTAGGAAGGGAGTTGAGAAAAAGGACCGCAAACGTAGTAATCTTGGGATTACTGCCTGTGCCACGCAACAGTGAGAGTACGAATGCAATGAGGTGGAGGATAAATGCGTGGGTGAGGGATTGGAGCATGGGGCAGGGATTCAAGTTTTTGGATCATTGGGACCTCTTTTGGCGCAGGTGTGACCTGTACAAAAAGGACGGGTTACACTTGAATCCTAGGGGGACCAACATCTTGGCAGGGAGATTAGTAAGGGCTACTGAGGTGACTTTAAACTAGAATGGTTGGGGGGTGGGAATCAAATTAAAGAGGCTTCACAACAGGGGGATGGGAACCAGTGCAGAGAGACAGAGGGGTGTAAAATGAGGGTAGAAGCAAAAAGTAGTAAGGTGAAAAGTGAAAGTGGCAGGCCGACAAATCCAGGGCAAGCATCAAAAAGGGCCACTTTTCAACATAATTGTATAAGGGCTAGGAGAGTTGTAAAAGCGCGCCTGAAGGCTTTGTGTGTCAATGCAAGGAGCATTCGTAATAAGGTAGATGAATTAAAAGTGCAGATTGTTATTAATGAATATGATATAGTTGGGATCACAGAGACATGGCTCCAGGGTGACCAAGGATGGGAGCTCAACATTCAGGGATATTCAATATTCAGGAGGGATAGATATGAAAGAAAAGGAGGTGGGGTGGCGTTGCTGGTCAGAGAGGAGATTAACGCAATAGAAAGGAAGGACATAAGCCGGGAGGATGTGGAATCGATATGGGTAGAGCTGCATAACACTAAGGGGCAGAAAACGCTGGTGGGAGTTGTGTACAGGCCACCTAACAGTAGTAGTGAGGTTGGGGATGGTATTAAACAGGAAATTAGAAAAGTGTGCAATAACGGAACAGCAGTTATAATGGGTAACTTCAATCTGCATGTAGATTGGGTGAACCAAATTGGTAAGGGTGCTGAGGAAGAGGATTTCTTCGAATGTATGTGGGATGGTTTTTTGAACCAACATGTTGAGGAACCAACTAGAGAGCAGGCTATTCTAGACTGGGTATTGAGCAATGAGGAAGGGTTAATTAGCAATCTTGTCATGAGAGGCCCCTTGGGTAACAGTGACCATAATATGGTGGAATTCTTCATTAAGATGGAGAGTGACATAGTTAATTCAGAAACAAAGGTTCTGAACTTAAAGAAGGGTAACTTTGAAGGTATGAGACTTGAATTAGCTAAGATAGACTGGCAAATGACACTTAAAGGGTTGACGGTGGATATGCAATGGCAAGCATTTAAAGATCGCATGGATGAACTACAACAATTGTTCATCCCAGTTTGGCAAAAGAATAAATCAAGGAAGTTAGTGCTCCCGTGGCTGACAAGGGAAATTAGGGACAGTATCAATTCCAAAGAAGATTCATACAAATTAGCCAGAAAAAGTGGCTCACCTGAGGACTGGGAGAAATTCAGAGTTCAGCAGAGGAGGACAAAGGGCTTAGTTAGGAAGGGGAAAAAAGATTATGAGAGAAAACTGGCAAGGAACATAAAAACTGACTGTAAAAGCTTTTATAGATATGTGAAAAGAAAAAGATTGGTTAAGGCAAATGTAGGTCCCCTACAGACAGAAACAGGTGAATTGATTATGGGGAGCAAGGACATGGCAGACCAACTGAATAATTACATTGGTTCTGTCTTCACTAAGGAGGACATAAATAATCTTCCGGAAATAGTAGGGGACATGGGGTCCAGTGAGATGGAGGAACTGAGGGAAATACATGTTAGTAGGGAAGTGGTGTTAGGTAAATTGAGGGGATTAAAGGCAGATAAATCCCCAGGGCCAGATGGTCTGCATCCCAGAGTGCTTAAGGAAGTAGCCCAAGAAATAGTGGATGCATTAGTGATAATTTTTCAAAACTCTTTAGATTCTGGACTAGTTCCTGAGGATTGGAGGGTGGCTAATGTAACCCCACGTTTTAAAAAAGAGGGGAGAGAGAAAACAGGGAATTATAGACCGGTTAGCCTAACATCGGTGGTGGGAAAACTGCTAGAGTCAGTTATCAAAGATGTGATAACAGCACATTTGGAAAGCAGTGAAATCATCGGACAAAGTCAGCATGGATTTGTGAAAAGAAAATCATGTCAGACGAATCTCATAGAATTTTTTGAGGACGTAACTAGTAGAGTGGATAGGGGAGAACCAGTGGATGTGGTATATTTGGATTTTCAAAAGGCTTTTGACAAGGTCCCACACAGGAGATTAGTGTGCAAACTTAAAGCACGCGGTATTGGGGGTAAAATATTGATGTGGATAGAGAATTGGTTGGCAGACAGGAAGCAAAGTGTGGGAATAAATGGGACCTTTTCAGAATGGCAGGCAGTGACTAGTGGGGTACCACAAGGCTCAGTGCTGGCACCCCAGTTGTTTACAATATATATTAATGACTTGGATGAGGGAACTAAGTGCAGCATCTCCAAGTTTGCGGATGACACGAAGCTGGGCAGCAGTGCTAGCTGTGAGGAGGATGCTAAGAGGATGCAGGGTGACTTGGATAGGTTAGGTGAGTGGGCAAGTTCATGGCAGATGCAATTTAATGTGGATAAATGTGAAGTTATCCACTTTGGTGGCAAAAACAGGAAAACAGATTATTATCTGAATGGTGGTCGATTAGGAAAAGGGGAGGTGCAACGAGACCTGGGTGTCATTATAAACCAGTCATTGAAAGTAGGCATGCAGGTACAGCAGGCGGTGAAAAAGGCGAATGGTATGCTGGCATTTATAGCAAGAAGATTCGAGTACAGCAGCAGGGAGGTACTACTGCTGTTGTACAAGGCCTTGGTGAGACCACACCTGGAGTATTGTGTGCAGTTTTGGTCCCCTAATCTGAGGAAAGACATCCTTGCCATAGAGGGAGTACAAAGAAGGTTCACCAGATTGACTCCTGGGATGGCAGGACGTTCATATGATGAAAGACTGGATGAACTAGGCTTATACTCATTGGAATTTAGAAGATTGAGGGGGGATCTGATTGAAACGTATAAAATCTTAAAGGGTTCCTAAATCCTAATCCTAATCCTAGATGCAGGAAAATTGTTCCCGATGTTGGGGAAGCCAGAACGAGGGATCGCAGTTTGAGGATAAAGGGGAAGCCTTTTAGGACCGAGATTAGGAAAATCTTCTTCACACAGAGAGTGGTGAATCTGTGGAATTCTCTGCCACAGAGAACAGTTGAGGCCAGTTCATTGGCTATATTTAAGAGGGAGTTAGATATGGCCCCTGTGGTTAAAGGGATCAGGGGGTATGGAGGGGAGGCTGGTACAGGGTTCTGAGTTGGATGATCAGCCATGATCATACTGAATGGCGGTGCAGGCTCGAAGGGCCGAATAGCCTACTCCTGCACCTATTTTCTATGTTTCCATGTTTCTATTATACCTCTCCAAATGTTCATAAATTTTCCCTCTCAGGATCTTCTCCATCAACGTACCAACCACTGAAGTAAGACTCAGTGGTCTATAATTCTCTGGGCTATTTTACTCCTTTTCTTGAATAAGGGAACAACATCTGCAACCTTCCAATCCTCCAGAAACTCTCCTGTCCCTACCGATGATGCAAAGGTCATTAGCACATCCTCTTTCTTAATGTCTATATGCTCAAGCTTTTCAGTCCACTGCAAGTCATCCCTACATTTGCCAAGGTCCTTTTCCATAGTGAGTACTAATGCAAAGTATTCACTAAGTACCTCTGCTATTTCCTCCGGTTCCATACACACTTTTCCACTGTCACACTTGATTGGTCCTATTCTCTCACATCTTATCCTTTTGCTCTTTACATACTTGTAGAAAGCTTTGGGGTTTTCCTTAATCCAGCTCGCCAAGGCCTTCTAATGGCCCCTTCTGGCTCTCCTAATTTCATTCTTAAATTCCTTCCTGCTCACCTTATAATTTTCTAAATCTCTATCATCACCTAGTTTTTTGAACCTTTCATTAGCTTTTCTTTTCTTGACTAGATTTTCAACAGCCTTTGTACACCATGGTTCCTGTACCCTACCTCACTGAGGTACACCATGACTGGGGAAACTCCATCCATCCCTCTCAGAACCAAACATTGTTTCGTTTGGTTGTATATCTGTTTTCAGATGGTGCTGAAAAGGGTCGACTCGTTGTGTGTTGCTCTGATGGGAATCATCAAATATTCCCATTCAGGACCACTGCAGCTGATATCCTCAGTCATAGCCATACATACTTCAGAAAGCAACATCATCTGAAGACGGTTCAGAAAATTATCGAAACTCAGAAATGACAGATCCCAGACTGCAGGCTCAAGTCGCAAGTGCAGTTCCCCTTTAAGAAATAGGAAGCGAGGGAAGTGTGCTGGGCTGCAAGTAAGCTCGAAATGCACAGGCTTCAGACCCCCACTCTGACAGTCCTGCGAGCGGATGTACAGTCTCTGGAAAATAAAACTGAAGACATCACAGCAAAATTGCTGTACCAGACAGACACTGGGGACCACTGTGCTACATGGAAACATAGTTACCCCCACCATTTCAAATGCAGCACAGTAGCTCGATGGCTTCACCATTCACCATAAAGACAGGACAGCTCAGCCTTTTAAAGACAGAGATGGAGTATACTTTATGATTAACTGCACAGACATGGCAGTTCTGTCTCAGTACTGCTCACCTGCTCTGGAACATCTAGCAGTCATATGTGGTGCTTTTTATCTGCCAAGGGAGTGTTCTGCCACCATCCTTGTCTGTCTGTTTGTCTAGGTACCACATCTGATGCAGACGTTGGTGACCATGGTTTTCCATACAGATCTATCCCTCGTTCTTTGGATGATTTCCATGTCCTTGATGTGTAGCCACCTGGCTAAGCTTTTGATGTACCTAAGCCAAGGTCTTCCTCCAGGTTGGCTCCCCTCGATTGTTCCAGAGAGAGTTTTTCCAGTTCACCTTTCTGCATGATGTGGCCTAGGAATCTGAGTTGTCTTTCTCTCATTGTTGGTATGAGTGATCAAACTGCTTGGGCTCTTCTGAGAACTTCTTTATTTGATTTGTTTGTGGTCCATGATATTTTTAACATTTTCTGGTAGAACCATAATTCAGCTGCTTCTCGTCTCTTTTCCATTGCTGGGGAAATAGTTCAGCATTCGCTTCCATAAGTCAGGATAGAATAAATGTAGCACTGCAGTATTCTGTTTTTAGCGTACATACTCATCTTTCTGTCTGTTAATATGGTCTTCATTTTTTGGAAAGCTTCTTTCGCCATTGCTATTCTGTATTTGATCCGTATCGCAACTGCCATCACTTGTTATTAGGCTGCCAAGATATCTGAATTTGTTGACTTGTTTGATGCTTGCATTTCCGATCTTGATCACACATTGTGGGATGTTTATCTTTCTGGAGATGACAATACTTTCTGTCCTCCTGGTGTTGATTGAGAGGCCTCTGCGATCACTTTCTGCTGCCACTATAGTGAGTAGTTCTTGAAGTTTTGTTTCTGAGTCAACTATTAATGTCATGGTCCCGTCCGGCAATGCCGCATCTTGCTATTATCTCCTTGATTAGGTCTTAATCCCCTCGTTTGATTTCCAATTATTCCCAGTTTTCATTAATTACAGCACAACTGCTTTCCATCAGCGAACTGAGGATAAGAACCCTGGCGTCACTGTCATACTTCGCCAGTTCGTTGGTCCATTCTCGTGTGTGTAAACCTCGTTTCCTGATTCCTTCGGACTGTTAGTTCTAAGCTCCGCACCATTCCCTGGATAATCTACGTAAACCTGTCTCCGTGTAAAGATTCTCCTGAGTACCTGTTCCACGGTCGCGGCTGCACTAACGCCTCACGACCCTGTCTCCGTGCCTGTGTCCTGCTCTTTGGTTCGACCCCAGCCACGTGCTTGCAACAGAACGACCTGGCCAGAATGAACCCAGCGGACACGGACCCCGTGCAACAACCCCTCGCCAGCCAGGGCTACCTTCTGGGCGTCCACGACCAACTGCTCAGGGAGGTCACGGAAAACCTTCGTTCGCTGTCCTTGAATGTAAGGAAGGACAGTGAGCAGGTTGACCAGGTATCCGCTTCCCTTACTCCGTCCCTTCCAAGAGCCCCGTCTGACCAAACCACACAGCCTGGGATGGCTACGCCCCTTGGGTCGGCAACACAATCCCTTCGAGAGCTGTACGTACCCGAACCGGAACCCGATGCTGGGGCCCAAGGGAAGTGCCGGGCCTTCTAATTACAATACGCTTTGGTCTTTGGGTAACAGCCACGTACGTACACCTCGGACATATCAAAAATTGCGTACATCATGGGGCTGTTACGAGGGGTTGCCTTGGCATAGCCCACCGAGATCTGGGACAACCAACCACAGGTCTGTACTTCTTTCTCCTCCTTCATCTCCGAAATAAGGAAGGTCTTTGAACAGCCCATTCGCGGTAAGGACGTCGCTAAGCGCTTGCTCACTCTGTCAGGTTTCGCGAAGCGTAGCAAAATACTCCATCGAGTTCCGAACATTAGCGGCCGACTCTGGGTGGAATAACGAGGCACTGCGGGAAGTGTTTTGGCAGGACCTGTCAGATAAGATAAAAGATGAATGGGCAGCGAGGGATGACGCGGACAGCCTGGACTCTCTGATCTCTCTAGCCACCAGGCTAGATAATCGACTTCAAGAGCGTCTGGAAGAAAGACCAGTCGCCCCACTCCTCGGGTCATCCCATGGCCCACCTTACCATCTTCAGCCAGCCTCCCTTCCCCGGCCGCTCCGAGTATAGCTCCTGCTCCGACCGTCCCCACTATCCTGGGGGAGGAACCGTCTCTCCCCTGCCGAACGACTGCGGAGGCGGAGAGCTGGGGAATGTTACCATTGCAGACAGCCTGGCTATTTCAGGGATACCTGTCCTCTGCGGCCAAAGGGAGGGCTCACCAGTAGAACGGGGCACCCTGGTGAGCCGGACGACACTCCCTTCAGTCCCCCAGACACGGATGCAGATCCCGGCTACCGTGAACTTTCAACAACAGTCCCTGTCCCTATCCGCCTTGGTGGATTCTGGTGCCGAGGGAAACCTGCTGGACGAGACCATAGTCTCCCGGGCCGGAATACCTCGGGAGCCATTAAGCACCCTTCTGGAGGCCCAGGCGCTGGATGGAAAACTGCTGGCTTGGGTTACCACTGTACGCCACCCCTGACCTTCATTCTGTCCGGAAACCATCGAGAAGAGGTAGGATTTAATCTCATCCACTCTCCTCAAGCTCCTGTAATTCTAGGATATCCCTGGCTGAATCACCACAACCCCTACATCGACTGGCGTAGCGGGAGGATAGCCAGTTGGAGCCCGTTTTGCCACGCCACCTGTCTGCGGTCGGCCCCATCCCCTAGGGAGGCTACCGCGAACTCGCCTGTCTTGGAACCCCTCGACTTGTCCGGAGTCCCTGCAGAATACCATGACATATATTCGGCAAACAACGGGCTCTTTCCCTACCTCCGTACCGACAGTATAATTGCGCTATCGACCTTCTCTCCGGGGCTTCGTTATCTACCAGTCGTCTGTATAACTTGTCCTGACCGGAGAGAGCGGCCATGGAGAAATACATTCGTGAATCCCTCGCGGCGGGCGTTATTCGACCTTCATCCTTCCCTGTGGGCGCCGGTTTCTTTGTAGAGCAAAAGGACGGGTTGCTTGGCCCCTGTATTGATTACAGAGGCCTAAACAATATAGCAGTTAAAAATAAGTACTTACTGCCCCTCATTAACGCGGCATTTGAGCCACCACCTTTTTGAAGTTGGAACTTCGAGGCACCTACCATCTAGTCAGGATGAGGGAGGGAGAGGAGTGGAAGACGGCCTTTAATACAGCATTGGGCCACTTCGAATACGTGGTAATGCCGTTTGGCCACGCCAATGCCCCCGCCGTTTCTCGAGCCCTAATAAATGATGTGTTGAGGGACTTTATTAACCGCTTCGTGTTCGTCTACCTAGATGATATCTTATTATTTTCTATCCGCCTGCAGAAACATATTCACCTTGTCCGTCTAGTCTTCCAGAGACCGTGGGAGAACAAGTTATTTGTGAAGGCGGAGAAGTGTGAGTTCCACGTTAGCTCGGTCAGCTTCCTGGACTACATCATCGACAGCGTCCAAGTGAGGGCAGATCCCGAGAAAATCCGGGCGATGGAAGAATGGCCCAGACCCACGACCTGCAAACAACTTCAGCGGTTTTCGGGATTTGCAAACATTTACCGCCGATTTATCAGGGATTACAGTTGGGTGGTGACGCCCCTCACCCGACTTCCTTCTTCCACAACACCTTTTCTTTGGGACTCCAAGGCCGATTCCGCTTTCACGGAACTAGAGAGACATTTTACGACAGCGCCCATCCTGGTCCAACCGGACCCTTCCCCTCAATTCATTGTTGAGGTTGACGCCTCCGACTCCGGGGTGGGAGCAGTCCTGTCCCAACGATCAAGTCCAGTCGAGAAGCTTCATCCCTGTGCCGCCTTTCCTCGTCGGCCGTCCCCCGTTGAGCTGAACTACGACGTGGGGAATCGGGAACTACTGGCGGTCAAGCTAGCATTGGAGGAGTGGAGGCACTGGCTGGAGCGGGCGGAACACCGGTTTCTTGTTTGGACTGATCTTAAGAACCTGGGATTTCACCTTTTTGTGCCTCATTCCGTCAATGTCAGGTTCTCTGGTGGGAGCACACATCTCGGTTCGCCTGCCAGCCCGGGAGCGATCGGACCCCGGCTCTCCTGAAAAGACACTTTTGGTGGCCTTCCATGGAAGCGGATACCCGTTCCTATGTCTCTGCATGTTCCGTCTGTGCCCGTGGAAATGCCTCCCATCGGCCACCTGCGGGATTACTTCGTCCCCTACCTGTCCCTGGTCGTCCTTGGTCGCACATCGCCCTAGATTTTGTCACTGGTCTACCCCTTTCACACAGAAACACCACCGTACTCACCGTGGTAGACCGGTTCTCCAAGACGGTGCACTTTGTAGCCCTCACTAAACTCCCGTCTGCTCAGGAAACCGCAGACCCTCTCGTCCGCCACGTCTTCCGCCTCCACGGAATTTCCGCGGACATCGTCTCAGATCGAGGTCCCCAATTCGTCTCGCAGGTAAGGAAGGCCTTCTGTCAAGCCTTGGGTGCCTCAGTCAGCCTGCCATCCGGCTTCCACTCACAGACGAACGGGCAAATGGAACGGGTCAACCAGGATTTGTAGGTGTTGCTACGTTGTATAACAACCAGCAACCCGTCTACCTGGAGCAGCCACCTCGCGTGGGTTGAGTACGCGCGCAACTCTCTGGTTGGTACTGCCATCGGAAAGTCTCCCTTCGAGTGCTCCCTTGGGTACCAAACCCCGCTGTTCCCCGCGCAAGAAGAGATTGCGGTACCGTCTATTCAGGCCAATGTCGATCGGTGCCGCAAGGTTTGGGAGGACACGCGCGCGGCCCTGAGGATTGCCGATCGACACCGGACTCCGCCTGAGTATCGACCTGGGCAGAAGGTGTGGCTGTCACCCAAAGACATTGCTCTCAAAAACGAGCCAAAGAAACTCGCCCTCGCTTCCTGGGACCTTTCGAGGTCGGAAGTATCATCCACTCCACAGCAGTCCGACTTAAACTACCAAGATCTATGCATATCCACCCTACTTTTCAGGTTTCCCAATTAAAACCTCTTTCCGTCAGCCCCTTGTGTCCTCTGATCGAAACCCCTTCACCTGCCCGGATCATCAACAACCATCCGGCATACACCGTCCGGCGGCTTCTAGATGTGCGCCGTCGTGGCAGGGGCCTCCAATACCTGGTCGACTGGGAAGGGTACGTCCCGCTCCTTCATCCTGGACCCCTCTCTCATCCAAGACTTCCATCGGGACCATCCGGACAAGCCTAGACGCTCGCCTGGAGGCTCCCATTGAGGGGTTGTAGTATCATGGTCCCGTCCGGCATTGCCCTATCTTGCTATTATCTCCATCATTAGGTCTTAATCCCCTCGTCTGATTTCCAGTTATTCCCACTTTTTAAGGTGACCTTTCCATCTTCAGATCTCTTATTTTCTCAAGAGCCCTAGCCTAATTACAGCAACATCACACACTTCTGGCCTAGACACTCTCGGATCTCTGCCATACTGCTAGTGCCTTCCACAGTGAAGACTGGTGCAAAATACTCAATCAGTTCATTCACCATTTCCTTTTCCCAAAATCACAGGACTTCCTCTCAGCATTATCTTCTAGCGGTCCAATATCTAATCTCGCCTCTCCCCTCACACTTCATATAGCTGAAGAAACTTTCGGTATCCTCTTTAATATTATTGCCTACTTTATCTTTGTACTCCACTTTCCGTTTTTTGACTTTTCAGTTGCCTCCTATTAGCTCTTAAAAGCTTCCCACCCGTCTGACTTCCCATGAATTGTTGCTCTATTATATGCCCCCTCTGGCTTTTACGATGGGTTTGCCTTCTCTTGGAAGCCACAGTTATATCATTCTGCCTTGAGAATATTTCTTCCTCTTTGGGATGTATATCTCCTGCACCTTCTGAATTGCCCCCAGATATTCCAGCAACTGTTGTTCTGCCTTCATCCTTGATGGTGGTCCTTTCTGATCACTTTTGGATAGCTCCTCTCTCATACCTCTGTAATTCTCTTTACTCCAGTGTAATACTGATACAACTGACTTTAGCTTCTCAAATATCAGGGTGATTTCTATCATAGTATCACTTCTCTCCTCAGGGTTCCTTTACCTTAAGCCAATACATTGCACAACACCCAATCTAGAATAGCTGATCCCCTAGTAGGCTCAACCATGAGCTATTCTAAAAGGCCATCTCATACACAATCTAGAAAATCTCCCTCTTGGGATCCAGCACCATTCTAATTTTCCTAATCTACCTGCATATTGAAGTACCTCCTGACTATCACAATATTTAATTTTTAATATACATTTTCTGTTTTCCATTGTAATTTGCAGACATCTTTACTACTGTTTAGGGGTCTGTTTATATTTCCCAGCAGTCTTTTTATCCTTGCAGATCCTTAGCTCTACCCACAATAATGCAACACCTTGCTGTCCTATGTCACCCCTTTCGAACGATTTGATAACATTTATTAACAACAGACCACGCCATTCCCTCTTCCTACCAGCCTGTCCTTTCAATGCAACATGTACCCTGGACATTAAACTACCTGCTATAATCTTTTCTCCATGACATATATGCCCATCAGTAATTGTGGTACGTTCATCTACCATATTCCGTATACCACGTGCAATAAAATACCAACTACCCCATCCTCAGCACTATCACTCCAATTCCCATCCCCCTGACAAATTAGATTAAACTCTCCCGAACAGCTCTAGAAGACCTGTCCACGAGGATGTTGGTCCCCCTCGGGTTCTGGTGTTACCCGTCCCCGTGCACAGGTCATGCCTTCCCTAGAACAGATCCCAATGATTCAGAAATTTGAAATTCTGTCCACTGCACCAGTTTCTCAGCCACGCATTCACCTGCTGACTCATTTTGTCCTTCACCACTGGTGCATGGCACAAGCAGCAATACACAAGTTATTAACCTGGATGTCCTGCTTTTTAGGTTTCAAGCCAGCTACCTAAAGTCTCTCTTCTAGACCTCCTCATCCATCCGACCTATTTTATTTGGAGTCATTGTGTACAAGACTTGAGGCTGTTCAACCTCCCCCTGCCATGGACCCAGTCTGAGACACTCTTGTTCCAGGCACCTGGGAGGCAACATACCATCTGGGTGTCTCTATCAACACCCACAGAATCTCGTCGCTGTTCCTCTGACTATGGAATCGTCTATCACCACTGCAGTCCTCTTCATCTCTCCTCTCTTCTGAGCCTCAGCACCAGACTCGGTGCCACAGACCCGGTCACTGTGGCTCACTGCTTGTAGGTCGTCCCCCTCAACAATATCCAAAAGTGGGATACTTACTATCCCACTTCTGACAGGTGACTACCTCCCTGTAGCTCCTGTCCATCCCCTCTTCATTCTCCTGTATAAGCCCAAGATCATCGAGCTGCCTCACCATTTCCTTAATTTTATTTGCTGAGCAGCAGCAGCTCAGGGGCCTGGTGCAGATGTGGTTGTCCAGGAGGCTGGGAGTCTCCCAGAATTCCCACATCCCACACACAGAACAAAACATTGCCCTGGAGACATTCTCGCTGCACTAACAGCGCCCTGGCAGATCATGAATGAAGAAAAAAAAGAAAATTACCAGATACTTATTCCGCCTAATCCTGATGAGCCAAAGCCTCTCCAAGAATGGCCACTCCGCTTACGGCTGCCTTAGCTGTGGAACCTCCCTGGTTTCATTCGCTGCGTAAGTTAAGGCAGGGGTCCCCAACCTTTTGTGCGCTACGGACCGGTTTAATATTGACAATATTCTTGCGGACCGGTTTAATATTGACAATATTCTTGCGGACCGGCCGACCCGGGGTGGGGGAGGCGGGTATAGGGTTGCCAACAGACAAGAGTAGCAGTCAAAGAAAGACTACAATGACCATGAAGCCTTGCGCGGACACCAGTGCGCGTACCTGCCGATATTATTCTCTGCAAACAGCAGGAATTCTGCAGATGCTGTTAATACAATGAACACACATCCAAGTTGCTGGTGAACGCAGCAGGCCAGGCAGCATCTTTAGGAAGAGGTCAGGACGAAGGGTCTCGGCCTGAACCGTCGACTGCACCTCTTCCGAGAGATGCTGCCTGGCCTGCTGCGTTCACCAGCAACTTGGATGTGTGTTCAGTATTCTCTGCAAAGCGTTTTTGCCGATTTTGTTCGGGGGGGGGGGTGGCGGCGGTGTTCATCATGACCGTAATATTGGTAATATGGGGCTAATACACTCAATTTCGTTTCTAAAACGGTTTATCTAACGAATTTAATACGAAACACACAGCGCATATTTTCCTCGCATGAATATAGTGATAAGTCAATCATTAGGGGAGGACGGGGAGCTTAAAGTGTTGAAAGAACTTCCAGTAGAAGTGGTAGAAGCAGGTTCGATATTATTTAAAGAAAAATTGGATAGGTATATGGACAGGAAAGGAATGGAGGGGTATAGACTGAGTGCAGGTCGGTGGGACTAGGTGAAAGTAGCTTTCGGCACGGACTAGAAGGGCCGAGATCGCCTACTTCCGTGCTGTAATTGTTATATGGTTATATAAGTCACTTATCAGTCAATAGCATCATAATATTTTAAGTAACGTTTGGGTATTAAACGCACAGCAAATATTTTCCCGTATGAATATATAAATCATTGCAACACACCAGTATCGCTGAATCAGTGGGAGCCCTGGGCTTGTTTCCCTGCAAGAAGACGGTCCTATCGAGGGGTGATGGGAGACAGCGATACCCGAAGGAGGTTCCTTATGTCCAGTCTATTTGGTTTTCGTCGCATTCATTGCAGAGATATGTTGGAAATGGAAGCAATGTTTTCAGTGCTTTCCTGGCTACCTCAGGATATTCAGCCTTGACTTTGATCTAGAATGCCGGCAGAGATGTTATGTCAAACATACTTTGCAGCCCGCCATCATTTGCAAGCTCGAGGAGTTGATCTTCTTCCCGCGCTGACATGGATGACGCGCTGTTAATGACCTCGCGTGTGTTCAAGCTCAACACTGCGTGACAGGGACTGAGGAAAGGTGCAGTTGACTCCCATCGCCAAATCATATCGTTTCCTCGCGGCCCGGTAGCAAATACTCTGCGGCCCGGTGGTTGGGGACCGCTGAGTTAAGGCAATACACACGCCGGTCCGGCCAAACCGGTGAGATTGAGGCGCCTCTCCCACCGCAAAGCCCGGTTTGTGTGAATTTCTACCCTGTTACAACTCAGTGCGAAGAAATAACAGACAGCACACTGCATATGATTAGAGGGATTATATTTATGAATCCTAACTTAACTAAAAGGTTAATAAAGAAAAAAAAAACAAGAAGTGCACTTTATAATTAAACACTCTAATGTGAACAAGTTTGAGTTCAACTCTTCCCAAAATTCATACTCTCCGATCCTCAGTCGATCTCGTCACCTGGATCACACCCAAACATTGCTTCTACAGAAAGACTATTAGGTTGGTAGTGAAACCGTTCCCAGCGTGATACACTTGTATTCACTCATTCTAATGCATCCCGCCCAGTGACTGATCACAGTCCAACTCTGGAAAAACTGCCGCGAAGGGCCGCTTTTTTTTTTACCTTGACTACGACCCTAAGTGACAATGCAGCTCTCTACTCGCGCTCCCGCTCAGTGATTTGTCATAGTGCAACTGTAGTGTACTGCTCTACCTTAAAGCCGAACAGAACATTATAGGCACAGGTGTACGCTAAAGATGGAACAACTTTGACGTCAATAACTTTCTAACCTGAAACGTTAACTTTGTCGTGGATACCAGCACCTTTGGGGCGCGTTTCCAAAACATTGTTTCACGCGAGTGAAATGTGGATTGTCACCTCCTTCGCTGTAGGACCACAATGTTATTTGCTCTGGTGCGCTTATTATTCAATGCGCATCTGGGAGGAGTGGCTACGGTTGTTGCTATAGCAACGACCGTAGCCGCGCCTCCCGCATGCGGGTTAACGTCTCTCCGGTTGCAGAACTAGGCATTACAGTGCGTTCGAGTTCGCTCAGTTTTTGCCATGGAATCCTGGTCCTGATTGCTGGACGAAGTCGTAAATCAAAAGGTGCCGGGCGATGTCGTTCGCCGGTGTTTTCTCACTGGATACTGTGACTTTGGTACTCCTCTGCGTTCTTACCGTGTTGATTATCGCTTATTTTCGCAATGGGTCAAAATCTCAAGTAGAGGTCAACTTCCCCCCAGGACCCACTCCTCTTCCGATCATCGGGAACCTACACCTCCTGGATCCAAAGAAGTGCCACCTAATTCTCATGGAGGTAAGAGGAGCCGCGATCGAGACCAGCAAAGACTGGACACTGTGTGCCGGTCCTACCGAGTGCCTGGGAGTGTCGTTAGCAATTCAATTCAGTATTCCGGGAAACACGGCAGGAAAGTTACACGCAACACACGTAAAAAACTGCTGGTGAACGCAGCAGAGCAGGCAGCATCTATAGAAAGATTTACAGGACTGACGAAGGGTCTCGGCCCGATACATCGACTGTACCTACTCCTATAGATGCTGCGTTCACCAGCAGTTTTTATGTGTGTTGCTTGAAATTCCAGCATCTGCAGATTTCCTCGTGTTTGCGAGGAAAGTTACATAATAATTTCGCAACATCCAAAACAATTCCCACTTGGAAATTCCCCTCCAAGTCACTCACCTTCCTGACTTGGAAGCATATCGCCGTCCCATCATTGTCGCTGGGTCAAAATCATGCAATTTCCATCCCAATAGCACTGTGGGTGTACCTACACCTCAGGGACTGCAGCGCGTCAAGAAGGCAGCTCAGCGCCACCTTCTCAATGGCAACTAGGGATGGGCAATGAATGCTGTCTTAGCTGGCGATGTCCACATCCCAAATATTAATAATTTAAAAAAAAACTCTTGTTGCAGATACTACCTGTTCTAGATAAAGCTAATCAGTGTTTCGACAATAGGAGGTCTTCTCTTAGTAATTTTTCTGTAATAGATGAATATTTACAAGAAAAAAAACCGTGCAACATCTTAGTCAATGCGTTAAGTTTTTCAAAATACATTTTAGAATATCAGTATTGCTGTTATTTATGTGCCCCCCACCTCCGGGAATGGTATGCTTCCACAATAATTGGGTGGCTTTCTCCGGCCACTCTCTATCTAGCAGCGGAAGAACCCTCGGTCAATTGGAGTCTTTATTTCCTCCCTTGGAAACCCCAGACAATTCGGATTGGCAGCGACATCTCCTCCACAATATCCAACAGCATAGCAGAGGTTAACCAAAAGGTTTTCTGCTTAACCCCGCTTTATATTTATGGTTGCGAGGCTAAGCACAGCTCCAATGCCATACTTAAATTCGCTGACGACACCGCTGTTGTTAGCTGAATCTGAGGTGGTGATGAATCTGCATATATCTGGGAGATTGAAAATCTGGCCAAGTGTGACCTCAACAGCAATCTCAGCAAGTTCGAAGAGCAGATTACTGACTTCAGGAGGAGGAAACCAGAGATCCACGAACCAGTTCTTATCGGGGGATCAGAGGTGGAGGGGGTCAGCAACTTTAAATTTCTCGGTGTGTTAGCTAGTTATGTGTGTGTACATTTTATTACTTTGTCTTTTGTATTTGTAAAGTGTGCTGCCGTTTGCACAACGCCTGTTTGCCCAGTCGGGCATGGTCCTTCTGATTCGATGTTATAGTTCTTGGATTTACTGTGTCCGAAAGAAAGCAAATCTCAGGGTTGTAAATGGTGATATATATACTTTCAACTTAGAGCTATACTTGTAGCTCTTCCCTACCGAGCTTTTGCGGTAGTCGCGCCTAGCATCCTTCAGCACGTACTCCCGCAGGCAGGAATGTGCCAGTCGGTAAAATTCCCCTGCGGACATCTCGATGTGCTGACAGACGAAAGGGCGTCTGGCATCAGGTTGAACTTTCAGCAACACGTGTGTCCAGGGGAGTAACCCACAGATCAGAAAGTGAAGGTGAACTGTGACGCAGGCTCATGCATCTTTCCCCGCACTCCCTTCGCCAAGCAGGAAACTTGCTCCTGATCTTAACAGCGACAGCAAACCTTGGCTCTTGGAATCGGACAGCGAATGGTTCTGCCTGGGCGAACAGCCCGGCGAGGAAACCTGCGGTGTCCATGGGTACCACAGAGATGTTCCGGAACCTTTTGGGCATCGCATGGGTGAAAAACCTTTGTTGACAGCGATTGGAGCATTTAAATTTAGTTGGTGTTTGTGAATGTGTTAGTCACTATTACTGTCTACATGTTGTTGTTGTATTGCAGAATGCAATTTGTATTAAAGGGGTTTATATAAAACATACGCAAATTCAGATATTAATAGAATGGAGCCAGGGAGTGTAAACTGAGAGCAGCCGCCATAGAGAGAGTCCACCACTAACATGTGGAAGTTGTTTAAAGACCAGCTGATGCGCACACTGCAGGATGTCAAAGTACGGTAATGTGAGTTTGGATGACCAGAGCGGTTATGGAACATGGAATATAAAACATTACAGCACGGGAGCAGGCCCTGCGGCCTGCCAAGTGACCAATAGCTAATCAACCTAAGCTCTTCTCCCCATACAATGTCCATGTCCCTCAATTTTTCTCACATTCATGTGCCTATCTTAACGTCTCTTAAAAGTCCCTAAAGTATCTACTTCCATCATCACCCCAGACAGACCATTACAGGTATCCACTGCTCCCTGTGTAAAAATTTTGCCTCTCACTTCTTCGAAATTAGCCTACTTCACCTTAAATGCATGTCATCTGGTATTAGAGCTTTCAACCTGAAGAGAATGATATTGTCTGTCCACTCTCTCTGTGTCTTTGATTATAAAGCACTATCATGTCTCCCTGCAGCCTCTGGCTCAACAGAGAAAGCAACCCAAATCTGTCCTACCACTCATGATAGTCATGGTCCGGTCCGTGAAATCTGCATTCCAGTTCACGGTCCGGTCCATGTTCCTTATTCCAGGTTTTCTCCAGTTTCTGTTGAGGCAGCCGATTCTCGTTTGTGCTGGCTGCATAAATAGCTTCAGGATTCAGCCTCTGGTGGCTGCATTGTTCTGTCATAATAGGGGGCGCTGGTGGTGGACCCAAATGCAAGACACAGACATGGTTGCACAGTTTTTTCTTGTAAATATTCACGTATTACAGAAAAAAAACTTGAAGAAGACCCCCTGTTGTCGAAACACTGACTAGCTTTATCTAGAACAGGTAGTATCTGCAACAAGAGTTTTTTTAAAAATTATTAATATTTGGGATGTGGACATCGCCAGCTAAGACAGCATTCATTGCCCATCCCTAGTTACCCTTGAGAAGGTGGCGCTGAGCTGCCTTCTTGACGCGCTGCAGTCCCTGAGGTGCAGGTACACCCAGAGTGCTGTTAGGATGAGAATTGCATGATCTTGACCCAGCGACAATGATGGGACGGTGATATGCTTCCAAGTCAGGAAGGTGAGTGACTTGGAGGGGGATTTCCAAGTGGTAGTTGTTTTGGAGGTTGCGAAAGTATTATATAACTCTCCTCGCAAACACGACGTATCGGCCGAGACCCTTCATCATTCCTGTACCTCTTCCTATAGATGCTGTCTGGCCTGCTGCGTTCACCAGCATTTTTATGTGTGGCTTGAAATTCCAGCATCTGCAGATTTCCTCGTTGTTTTGAACTGTATCTGTGTCCACGCCTTCACTAGGTAGGTCTGGCAGTTTGCCGCTACCTAGTGTTGGGAACCATCTGTATCCACGTCGTCGCGGGGTAGGTCTGGACATTTCCCGCTACCTAGTTTTGGGAACCGTCTGTGTTCACGCCTTCACTAGGTAGGTCCGGCCATCTGCCGCTACCTTGTGTTGTGAACTGTCTAGTCCTATTCTGCATTCTGTGTAATGAGTCCCAGCCCTGCATCCTGTACCCAATCAGGGGTCCTGGGTCTTTGTTCTGTGTATGAGTCCCGGCCCTACATCTTGTTTCCAAGGAGGGGTCCCGGCTTTGTGTTCCATGTTCCTGTCTCTCCTTGACCAAGGCTCTGCATTCCTGTCTCTCCCTCGACCAAGTCAAGGTTTCGGGTTCTTGTCCAGTCCTAGCCACGATCCAAGAAGCTTGTCCTGTCCAAGCCATGACTTTGTGTTCTCGTCTTGTCCATGTGTCACGCCTAGCGCAGGAGTACCTTGCCCAGCCCGGAGCTGGGGTTCCTTTGTCCTGTTCAGGAGTCTCACTTCCAGCCCTGTTGACACTCCTTGCCCTATAGCCACGTCTTGACCTCGCCTAGTTCTGGCATCCGAGCCCGAGACAAGTCTCAGGTTCTGGGTCCTTGCCCAGTCTCTGGCTCGGCGTCCATACCCAAGCCTCGAAGAAGCCAAGCCTTGAGGGACCCAGCCACGTCCAGCCTTGTAGCCATGTCATGTCCTTGCCACGTTCTGGGGTCCGAGCCCGAGGCAAGATCCAGGTTCTAGGTCATTGTTCAGTCTCTGGCTCGGAGTCCAAGCCCAGGCTCCTAGTTCATAGTTCCTTATCTGGGTTCCCTGTTTCTTGTCCATGTCCTAGCCCAGGTTCAGCATCCTAGTCGTGTTCCTTGTTCTTCAGTGTCTGTGTCTTGCATTTGGGTCCACCACCAGTGCCCCCCATTATGATAATGATAGCACATGCTCTCTAATCAGGCAACCTTCTGGTAAACCTCGTCTGCACCCTCTCCAAAGCCTCAACATCCTTCCAATAATGGGGCAAGCAGAAATGAATGCAATACAGCCTAACTAGAGTTTTATAATGCTGCAAAGTAACTTCCAGAACTTTGAACTCAATGCCTCGACTTATAAAGGCAAGCATGCCATCTGCCATCTCAATCATCCTGTAGACCTATGTCGCCACTTTCAGGGAGCAATGAACTTGCACCCCAAGATCTCTCTTCTCATCAATAGCAATAAGGGTCTTGCCGTTCATAATGTACTCACTCCTCGCAATTGAAATATAAAGAAATAATGAAGGTTCTGGTTCTGGTCAAGAAGATGGTGCCAGCATAGAACGTGACCAATAGTGTTGTCCTTCAGACAGTTCACAAAACTATTTCTTTTACTTCTTCTATTAAATAGGATTATTTTATAAAGCTAAGTGCAATTGGAACCTGTGATTTACATTTTGATGGCGTCTTTTTAGGTCCATTAAACAATCTGCTGCTTTTTCATCTCTGAAGGAGGTCGGTAAGGTTTGCAGAGTGTGTGGTCTGTATGCCAAGAAACAGCGCAGAGAGTTTAAAAAGGCAGGTTGCTACCAACGGCTGTCTTTTGGATCAGGACTACAGAGCGTCGTGGGAGCTGAATTCTGAAGGAAGGCAGTTTTTTTTTAAAACTTCTTCGAGTGCAAGAAGGACGAGACTGCGTAGGCGCGTGACATCAACAGGACAGTGCGGAGAGTTTAAAAAGGAGACCACCCTATACAGCGGGCAGCGGAGTGAGTGGGAGCAGGGTGTAGGGCTTTGGCTTCAATGGGCTTCGGCGGTAAATGGGAAGAGGCGAGAGCGAAGCACCAACTCTTTTTTTCCCCCCACCCCCCGCCCCTTCGCAAGTCGGCCCGGACAGATGGGAACAGCAGGGCTGTCAGAGCTAACGGTACGAGCTAACGGTTTAAAAAGTTCATCTGTTTAGCGAGGTAAGTGGATGAGTAGACGTATTTTTCCTGTTTCATTCCTGTAGAATTAGATAGCATGCCTGCAGGGTTAGTGCTTTGGTCAGGGTGTCAGATGTGGGAATCCTGGGAGACCTCCAGCCTCCCTGATGGCCACATCTGCGCCAGATGCACCGAGATGCAGCTCCTCAGAGACCATGTTAGGGATCTGGAGCTGCAGCTTGATGACCTACTGCTCATCAGGGCAAGTGAAGAGGTGATAGACAGGAGCTACAGGGAGGTAGTCATCCCGAGGCTACAGGGGTCAGAAAACTGGGTCACTGTCAAGAGAGGGAAGGGAAATGCCCGGATAGTGGAGAGCACACCTGTGGCTGTCCCCCTCAGCAACAAATATCTTGTTCTGGATGCTGTTGAGGAGGATGACCTGATAGGGGACGCCCACAGTGATCGGGTCTCTGGCGCTGTTGTGCAGGAGAGAAGGAGGGAGAAGAGAAATGCGGTAGTTGTAGAGGATTCCATAGTCAGGAAATCGGACAGAAGATTCTATGAGCCTGATAGAGATACCCGCATTGTGGGTTGCCTCCCAGGTGCCAGGGTACGGGATGTCTCAGATCGGATCCTGAATATTCTGAAGGGGGAGGGTGAGAAGCCAGTTGTCTTGGTACATGTTGGTACCAATGACATAGATAGGACAAAGGAAGAGGTCCTGAAGAGAGATTTCCAGGAGTTAGGAAGGAAGCTGAGAAGCAGGACCTCCTGGGTAGTAATCTCGGGATTGCTACCTGTGCCACGTGCTAGCGAGGGCAAGAATAGTAGGGTCAGGCAGATGAATGCGTGGCTGAGAGACTAGTGCAGGGGGCAGGGCTTCAGATTCTTGGATAATTGGGATCTCTTCTGGGGGAAGTATGACCTGTTCAAAAAGGTCAGGTTGCACCTGAACCCAAAGGGGACCAATATCCTGGCGGGAAAGTTTAATAGTGCTGTTAGGGAGGGTTTAAACTAATTTGGCAGGGGGATGGGAACCGGAATGACAGAGCAGAGGAAGGGGAAAACAGAAATAAATCTAAGATAGTGAGCAGTAAAGATGTCAGGAAAGACAGGCAGGTGATGGGGCTAATTTGTAGCCATTGGAATGAGTTGCAGTGCAATAAAGTTGCAGTGAAATCAAATCGAGAAGTACCAAATACTGGTCTTAAGGTGTTATACTTAAATGCACACAGCATAAGGAATAAGGTGGATGATCTTGTCGTACAGCTGTAGATTGGCAGGTATAATATTGTGGCCATCACTGAGACCTGGCTAAAGGATGCATGTCTCTGGGAGCTGAATGTCCAAGGGTACACGGTGTATCGGAAGGATAGGAAGGTAGGCAGGGGGGAGGCGTGGCTTCGTTGGTAAGAAGTGATATTAAATCATTAGAAAGAGGTGATAAACAATCGGAAGGTGCAGAATCTTTATGGGTTGAGCTAAGAAATTGCAGGGGTAAAAGGACCCTGATGGTGGTTATTTATAGGCCTCCAAACAGCTGCAGGGATGTGGACTACAAATTACAACAGGAAATAGAAAAGGCTTGTCAGAAGGGCAGTGTTATGATAATTGTGGGGGATTTTAACATGCGAGTGGATTAGGAAAAATCAGGTCGGCACTGTATCTCAAGAGAGAGAATTTGTAGAATGTCTGCGAGATGGCTTTTTAGAACAGCTTGTTGTTGAGCCCACTAGGGGATCGGCTGTACTGGATTGTGTATTGTGTAATGAACCTGAGGTGATTAGAGAGATTGAGGTGAAGGAACCCTTAAGAGGCAGTGATCATAATATGATTGAGTTCACCGTGAAATTTGAAAAAGAGAAGCCGAAATCTGATGTGTGGGTATTTCAGTGGAGTAAAGGAAATTACAGTGGCATGAGAGAGGAACTGGTCAAAGTCGACTGGAAAGGCACACTGGCGGGAAAGACGGCACAGCAGCAGTGGTTGGAGTTTATGCGAGAAGTGAGGAAGGTACAAGACAGGTATGTTCCAAAAAAAGAAGAAATTTTCGAGTGGATAAAGGATGCAACCGTGGTTGACAAGAGAAGTCAAAGCCAAAGTTAAAGCAAAGGAGAGGGCATACAAGGAAGCAAAAATTAGTGGGAAGACAAAGGATTGGGAAGTTTTTAAAACCTTACAAAAGGAAACCAAGAAGGTCATTAAGAGGGAAAAGATTAACTATGAAAGGAAGGTAGCAAATAATATCAAAGAGGATACTAAAAGGTTTTTCAAGTATATAAAGAGTAAAAGACCAGTGAGAGTAGATATAGGACCGATAGAAAATGATGCTGGAGAAGTTGTAATGGGAGATAAGGAGATGGCAGATGAACTGAACGAGTATTTTGAATCAGTCTTCACTGAGGAAGACATCAGCAGTATAGCAGACACTCAAGGGTGGCAGGGAAGAGAAGTGTGTGCGGTCACAATTATGACAGAGAAAGTACTCAGAAAGCTGAATAGTCTAAAGGTAGATAAATCTCCCTGACCAGATGGAATGCACCCGCATGTTCTGAAGGAAGTAGCTGTGGAGATTGCGGAGGCATTAGCGATGATCTTTCAAAAGTTGATAGATTCTGGCATCGTTCCGGGGAACTGGAAGATTGCAAATGTTACTCCGCTATTTAAGAAGGGGGCAAGGAAGCAAAAAGGAAATTATAAATCTGTTAGCTTGACATCGGTCGTTGGGAAATTGTTGGAGTCGATTGTCAAGGATGAGGTTACAGAGTACCTGGAGGCATATGACAAGATAGGCACAACTCAGCATGGATTCCTTAAAGAAAATTCCTGCATGACGAACCTATTACAAATTTTTGAGGAAATTACCGGTAGGTTAGACAAGGGAGATGCAGAGGATGTTGCATATTTGGATTTTCAGAAGGTCTTTGTCAAGGTGCCACACATGAGGCTACTTAACAAGATAAGAGCCCATGGAATTACGGGGAAGTTACATACATGGATAGAGTGTTGGCTGATTGGCAGGAAACAGAGAGTGGGAATAAAGGGATCCTATTCTGTTTGGCTGCCAGTTACCAGTGGTGTTCCACAGGGGTCCGTATCGTGGCTGCTTCTTTTCACATTGTACATCAACGATTTGGATTATGGAATAGATGGCTTTGTGACTAAGTTTGCTGACGATACGAAGATAGGTGGAGGGGCCAGTAGTGCTGAAGAAACGGAGAGTCTGCAGAGAGACTTGGATAGATTGGAAGAATGGGCAGAGAAGTGGCAAAAGAAGTACAATGTTGGAAAATGTATGGTTATGCAGTTTGGCAGAAATAATAAACGGGCAGACTATTATTTAAATGGGGCAAGAATTCAAAGTTCGGAGATGCAACAGGACTTGGGAGTCCTCGTACAGGATACCCTGAAGGTTAACCTCCAGGTTGAGTCAGTAGTGAAGAACGCGAATGTAATGTTGGCATTCATTTCCAGAGGAATAGAGTATAGGAGCAGGGATGTGATGTTGAGGCTCTATAAGGCACTGGTGAGACCTCACTTGGAGTACTGTGGGCAGTTTTGGTCTCCTTATTTAAGAAAGGCTGTGCTGAAGTTGGAGAGGGTACAAAGAAGATTCACTAGCGTGATTCCGGGAATGAGAGGGTTAACATATGAGGAACGTTTGTCCGCGCTAAGACTGTATTCCTTGGAGTTTAGAAGAATGAGGGGAGACCTCATAGCAACATTTCAAATGTTGAAAGCCATGGACAGAGTGGATGTGGCAAAGTTGTTTCCCATGATGGGGGACTCTAGTACGAGAGGGCATGACTTAAGGATTGAAGGGCGCCCATTCAGAACAGAAATGCGAAGAAATGTTTTTAGTCAGAGGGTGGTGAATCTATGGAATTTGTTGCCACGGGCAGCAGTGGAGGCCAACTCATTGGGTGTATTGAAGGCAGAGATTGATAGGTATTTGTGTAGCCAGGGCATCAAAGGTTATGGTGAGAAGTCGGCGGAGTGGGACTAAATGGGAGAATGGATCACCTCATGATCAAAAGTCGGAGCAGACTCAATGGGCCGAATGGCCGACTTCTGCTCCTTTGTCTTATGGTCTAAACCTGGAGACATGGTACGAGCCAATGATCGACTCTATTTCTGGCTGCTTTTAGAGGACCCTGCAGTTTATGTTATATGTAGTTCTCGTTTCTGTTTACTTCTCTTGTTTGTGATTTGACTCCTTTCTTATTGCTATTTTGTGTGATTTTCATCCGGGTAGACTGTCTCTGTGGCTTGCAAGCAATGAACTACACAGTGCTACATGGAACTAAACTGAACTTTCCTGAACTGTCTCAAGGATGCTGTGGTTTTGATCTTTTATATTCTGTGTTTATCCCTTGTTCTTTGCCATATGATCTTTTGATCTGCATTGGGTGTTTGATGTTTTCTTTGACCGGGTTCCATGCTATTTCCTTCTTTCATGGCTGTCTGTGGGAATACAAATCTCAGGGTTGTATAGTGCATGCGTACTTTGATAATAAATGTACTTTGAACTTTAAAGGTTGTAAACATTTGAAATATAAATGTTATAAACTTCGTCAAAAATAAAAAGCCCAGGTATTTCAGGTTTAAGAGGATAGAATTACTCAGAGCCCATGAAGGATATAGAGGTGGCAGAAGTCAGCGGAAGCAGGGAATTTGGAAGAGCAAAGGAGTCATGGAATATGCTTGTTTCAAGTCTAATTATAAAACACTTTGGGTTGCCGTGGTAGCATAGTGGTTCATATATCACAGCTCAGGGAATCGGAGTTCAGAGTTCAGTTCCGACACTGTCTGTAAGGAGTTTGTATGTCCTCCCCGTGAGGAGCGTGGGATTCCTCAGGATGCTCTGGTTTTCTTCCACAGCCCAAAGATGTACAGGTCAGGGCATTCATTGGTCATTACAGATTGTCCTGTGATGAGGCTAGGGTTAACTAGGAGTGTTGCTGAGCAGTGAGGATTGTTGCACCAGAAGGGCTTGTTCTGCGCTGTATCTCTAAAGGAATAAATAAACAAACAAACAAACAAACAAATCAATAAATAAAATGAAGACCTTCAACTGCCCTGAATGGTGGGAGCAAGTATAGAGGAGTGTTAGGAATGGATGATGTACACTCAGTGGACACTTTGCCTGGTACAGGAGTGGGACCCAGTGTGATCTTCTGCTGCTGTAGCCCATCCACTTCAAGGTTCAACATGCTGTGCGTTCAGAGATGCTTTTCTGCTCACCACTGTTGTAATATGTGATTATTTGAGTTATTGTCATCTTCTTGTCAGCTTGAATAAGTTTGACCATTATCCTCTGTCCTCTCTCATTAACAGTTTGTTTTTATCCACAGAACTGCCACTCAGTGGGAGTTTTGTTCACTGTTTGCACCATTCGCTGTAAACTCTACAGACCTTTGTGCATGAAAATCCCAGAAAATCAGCAGCTTCTGAGATACTCAAACCACCCTGTCTGGTGCAACAATTATTTCACGGTCAAAGTCACTTATTTCTTCCCCATTCTGATGTTTGGACTGAACAACAAATGAATCTCTTGATGATGTCTGCATGCATTTATGCACTGAGTTGCTGCCACATGATTGGCTGATTAGATGTTTGCATTAATGAGGTGTCTGTGTGTACTTAATATAGTGGCCACTGAGTCTCATTCCCGGGCTGCACACTAGTGGCCATTTCTGACGAAGTGATAATATAACCGAATATAAAAAACAAGGATTTAATGGCTTAATTAATTAATTGATGATATAAGCGTGTTCCTCCTATTTCAGCTGTCTGAGAAATATGGTCCAATCTTCACCATCAAGCTTGGGATGACGAGAGCTGTGGTTCTGGCTTGCTACGAGACAGTGAAGGATGCTCTTATCAACCATCCAGATCAGTTTGCAGGAAGAGCCCACACACCGATATTTGATGATTTAACACAGCGTTTTGGTAACTATCGACATCATTATTATCAAACCAAGTTACATTTGGTTGCATCCTCATTCTGCTCAGTTCAGTTCTTGTTGGAGGCTTGTTATTTTGAAGTGTAAAGCTTGCAATGGTCTCAGACACAACATGAACACACAAGATTATGCAGGTACTGAAACTCCAGAGTAATACACACAAAGTACTAGAGGAACTCAGCGGGGCAGGCAGCACCTACAGAGAGGAATAAAGAGTCAACATTTCAAGCCGAGGCCCTTAATTGTGACTGGAAAGAAAGGGGATAGAAGCCAAAATAAGAAGCTGGAGTGAGGGGAAGGAGTAAAAGATGGAAGGTGACAGGTGAAGTCAATTGAGGGGAAGGTGGGTGGATGGGGAAAAGTGCAGTTGAAGTGAGAAGCTGGGAGGGTAAAAGTGAAACCAGGTGAGGGGGAGATTTGGTAGGTCGAGGAGAAGTAGGGTGGATGATGTGAGAAGCTAGGAGCATCTTCAAATGTCCTTGCAATCGTTTGCAAACTCTGCTTAATATAATCTTATTATACCCAGATAATTTATCCCTGCGGAAATTTTCATTGGTGTACAGAGGAAGTGTGTACTATTGGGGGGGTGAAATGAGTCACCAAGCTGGACTTCCATCAGGGCACTATAAAATATTGTGTGGCCATATTTTAAAGAATTTGTTCTACCTGTTATCTTTGCCAGTGTTGATCCCAGTAACAACACACATGCAGGTTATTGGGTCCATAGGCTACCATAATTTACCCCTAGTATAGGCATGTGATTGGACAATCATGACCTAGAAAGTTATATGGCAATGTAAGAACAGAGGTTGTTTCTTGGTGTTTGGTGTAAGTATGTTGTATTGTAGGCCATGAACTAATTTAATATAAAAGAAAACATCTAACTGCAATGAGTCAAAGACAATGGAAAAAGGCAAACCAGATGTCTTTGTTCTAGCCATGTGGTGGAAGCAATGGATGCCGCCATTTTGTGAGACTGTTCTGCAACCTCCATTTTGTGAACTGGTTCTGCTCAGATGTAGCTGGATCAAACCACTTAGAAGTGAACAAATAAAGCACCTACTGATAATCTGCTGAACTCGAGATCAATTCCAAATAAGACATTGTTTGTGAGATGCTCATATACAACACCTTTCAGCCTTGTATTCATCAACCGGTCACAGCGGCTCCATGCAGTGGGTCATCCCCCTCAATAGTCTCCAAAGCTATGATTGAGAGTAAAGGCCACAGGGGTAATGTGTGGCTGCCCATTTCCCTTCCTTCTCCTGGTAGTCACCCAGGTACTGTACTCCTGAATCCAAGGGGTGACGAACTTCCTGCAGCTCCTATCTGTGACTTCCATATGAGTCAAAGGTCAGCGAGCTGCAGCTGCGGCTCCAGTTGCTTAACATGTTCTATCAGGACCTGCAACTCAGTGCACCTGGGTGCAGATATGGTTATCCAGGAATGGGATGGACTCCCAGAATTCCCACATGTCACACACAGAACAAAACACAGCCCTGGAGCCATTCTTGCCGCACTAACTGGGCCCCTAAATATGAGGAATGAAGAATAAAGAAATAGGAAAAGAAACTTATCAGCCTGATATCACATAAGTCCAATGAGCCAATGGCACTCCAACACTGGCCCACTCATACAATGACCACTCTGCTTGCTCCTACCTTATTATTCACCTTCCTAATGAATCCCATTCACTGATTGGATGCAACCAGCTCCGAAATCTGCCATGAAGCTCTACTGTTCCTTTTTTTTTGAACCTTTTCCATTTTTTTGCATGTATAAAACTATAAGTATTTATACATTCTTAAGCACACATTGAGATGATATAAAAGGAAATTAGACACTTAAATAGATAATTATGTGCAGTGGTAATTCTGATCTATTAGGCTAAGTA
This sequence comes from Mobula birostris, assembly GCF_030028105.1. Taxonomy (NCBI): domain Eukaryota; kingdom Metazoa; phylum Chordata; class Chondrichthyes; order Myliobatiformes; family Myliobatidae; genus Mobula; species Mobula birostris. Next base: position 147,522,633 of record NC_092378.1, on the reverse strand, counting down.
ATGGTATTAGTTGTTAAGAAAAATAGTAGTAATAGTTTCCATATAAGTCTTCTGGACCATTTCTACTGGTCCAAAATGTTGTATGTAAGCCTATGTAACAACCATTGTAGGTGTTTATATCCTAATTTGTTCATGCTTGCTCCTGCCCCCAGACATAATTATCCAATCCCTATGTACTTATTTACTTAATTTTATCATTTTTATCCCTTTCCCAAATCTTTTCCTTTACTTGTGTTAATTCTCTATTTTCCAAAAAAAACCCAAAAAAAAATAGTAGACATTTAGACTAGGGGTGCTTACATTAGCAATATTACTGTGTTGATGAGAAGAGCAGTATAAATCACTAGGAGAGTCATCTAAAGTCTGCTCGCATTGGGGTGATATGTTCAATCCATTTATTCCAGATTTGATAAAATTTTTCTTTTTAAATTCTCAGGGAGTAAGTCAACTTTTCCATTTTAAATATTTCCAAGATAATTTCGTGCCAATCTTCTAATGAAGGTGGTATTGGATTTAGCCACTTTCTAGTGATTGACTTCTTACTTGCCGCTAAGAGGGCCTGCAGCAACTTTATATCTTCCTTCTGTTCAAGACTGTTTCATAAGCTTCAGCCACATATCGAAGTGATATCACTGCTTCCTCGTGTGCTCCTCCTCGCTGATTGGGTGCAGTTTTGGAAGGGAGGGAAGAGTAAAATTCATGACTTAAATTGTTAGCCTGGGTTACCATTGTTTACGTAATTAATTATTGTTGAGTTACATTGTGAACAGGCTTTTCCGACCCACGTGATCACAGAGAGAAGTTATAAACTTCTTGCAGGCAATGGTGGGAAATAAACCCCGGTCACCTGTTCTGCAAAGCCTTGTGCTAACCATTACACTGACACGCTGCCCCATTGATATTTGTGTTGAGCAGTTAAAATAAAAGCTCCAAATTAATTACGAGTTGAGTACTGAATTGCCTCACGTGAGTCTGGTAGCGATAGGTCACCACTATAACTCCATTAGATAGAAAGCATATTTCCTCATTTTTGATCAGTTTTCATTTGGGTAGCAGATTGCATTGACAACTTGTCTGAATAAATTATAGGCATCGCTTTCAGTAACGGGGAATCGTGGAGGCAAATGTGAAGGTTCACCATGTCCACTCTACGGGACTTTGGGATGGGCAAGAAAACTATTGAAGATAAAGTCATTGAAGAAGCCCATTTCCTGATAAGAATGTTTGAATCCCATAAAGGTAAGTCCAGGTGAGTAAACATAAAAAGCATAGAACATAGAACATTGCAGTATAGTAAAGGCCCTTCAGCCCACAATATTGTGTTGTCCTTTTCAACTACTGTAAGATTATTAATCTAAACCTTCCCTCTGACATAGCTCTCCATTTTTGATCGTCCATGCTCCTATCTAAGATTTTCCTAAATGTCTCTGATATATCTGCCTCCACCAGCACTTTTCATGCACTCACCACTCTCTGTGTGAACACTTACTAACATCTCCTCTGTACTTCCATCAATCACCTTAAATTTATCCCCCCTCATATTAGCCATTTCCACACTGGGACAAAGTCTCTGGCTGTCCACTCAATCAACGTCTCTTGTAAACCTCCATCAAGTCACCTCCCATCTTCCTTCACTCCAAAAACAAACCCCCTAGCTCATTCAGTCTATCCGCAGTAGAATGGGAAGCAGTGTGTTTCATCTGTGTATTAAAAAGTACCAGAAATTCGTATTCCAGAAAAAGCCTTTGGTGTCTCAGTGTGTGTTTGCTCAGCCTTCAGCTCACTGGTTACTGATCTGACTGGTGTTTGCCTTTGTACTAAACATTGCTGCCAAAGTCATGAGCTGGACATCAACAAAAAGAGTCAATTCAGGGTACTTAATAAAGAGTTGAAAGTTCAGATTTATTGCCCAAGTACATTATGTCAGCAGATAGTACCCTGAGAGTCGTTTTCCTTCAGACGTTCACAATAGAACAATGAAATACAATAGAATCAATGAAAAAGAACACTCAAACAAATACTGACAAACAACCAATGATATAAATTGGGTAAATATAAACAGATAATACGTAATAATAATAATAAATAGCCACAACTGGAAAAATAGCAGCAATGATAATATTCACGATGATTAGTATAAAAAAATTATTTGCTTTCATCAATACCTATTAATACATATCAATAATTTTCTGAAATATCCTGAAATAAGTGCCCAAATTTCAGAAAATATGTAAAACATATCCCTTACCTTAAGGAGAAATCACAGATGATGCCCTGTTATCAAAATATCATCCGATTAATTCTGCCCTCTAGTTTACTGAATCGGATGAAAATGAGGTATCAAATCGGAGACAACCAAACAAATTATACCTTGGCATACCTATATTTATTTCCTGCGGCGCATGAAGAAAGCTCACCTCTGTCCCAGGATATTGATGGACTTTTATCACTGTACTGTTGAGAGCATACTCACCAACAGCATTTCAGTGTGGTATGGCAATTGCCCCATATCAGTCCACGAAGCACTCCAGCGTGTGATGAAAACTGCCCAGCGGAGTATCGGCACCCAATTGCCCATCTTTGAGAACATCTGCCATAAACGCTGCCTGGGCAGTGCGAAAAACATTATCAGGAATGCATCTCCCCCAAACCATGGCCTCCCAAACGGTAGGCACTACAGGAGCCTCCGCCCCACACCAGCAGGCACAGGAAGAGCTTCTTCCCTGAGGCTGTGACACTGCTGAACCTCTCATCACAGCACTAAGCAGTATTGCATCCGTATGGTACTATGTCAAGCACTTTTATATTTGGGTGCTGTAGCACTTTTTTTATTCACAGTTATGTTGTAAATACCACTGTTCTTTGCATTTCTGGTCAGATGCTAAATGCATTTCATGGGCTTTGCATCTGTACTCGGCACAATGACAATAAAGTTGAATCTAAAAAAAGTCTAAAATATATAGACAATTTGAAATTATACGCTCCTTCATCAGTAAAGCCAAAACAATTATTTGAAATAGTAGAAATATTTTCTAAAGATATAAACATGAACTTCGGAGTAGATAAGTACAGAACATTAAACATAAAGGGAGGTGCAAAAAAGCTAGAAGAATGTAAAACAATATAACCGATGGAGGAATATGAAACATATAAGTATCTAGGATATCAACAAGCAAAGAAAATAGATCATAGTGTGATAAAGGGAAAACTTTCTACAGAATTTACTTCCAGGCTTAAAAAAGTCTGCCATAGTAAAAATATAATAAAAACAATTAACACTTTCTCTATACCCATGTTAATGTATTGTTTTGGCATAATATTGGTCTGAAACTAATCTAGAAACTTTACAAAGAAACATAAGACTTGAAATGACAAATTTTGGAAACACAATGAACACTCAAACACACAGATTAACACTATCTTGTACAGAAGGAGGAAGAGGAATAACAGATATTTAAAGATTATACAACGGTCAGGTAAAACTTCTGAGGATACATTTTCATCAACAACAACATGTTGTAGCACTATATGGAAGCATATGCAATTCTGATAAGAGTAAACACCACTAAACTTAAATGAAAGCACAACCCAGAAAAATAAAGAAATTATCTGTACAGAAGAAAAGATTAACTATAGTCAGGATCTAGGAGATGCACCTTTAGCAGCAATTACAGTCTTGAGCCTGTGTGGATAGGTCTATATCAGCTTTGCACATCTGGACACTGCAACTTTTCCCAATCTTCTTTACAAAACTGCTCAAGCTCTGTCAGACTGCATGTGGATTGTGAGTGAACAGCCCTTTTCAAGTCCAGCCACAAAAGCTCATTTGGATTGAGGTCTGGGCTCTAACTTGGCCATTGAGGACATTAACTTTGTTATTTTTAAGCCATTCCTCTGTAGCTATGATTTTATGTTTGGGGTCATTGTCTTGCTGGAAAGCAAATCTTCTCCCAAGTCGCAGTTCTTTTGCAGAATGCATCAAGTTTTCCTCTAGGATCTCCCTGTATTTTGCTGCATTCATTTTACACTCTACTTTCACAAGCATTCCAGGGCCTGCTGCAGTGAAGCATCCCCACAGCATGAGGTAGTCACCACCATGCTTCACGGTACGGATGGTGTGTTTTTGATGATGTGCAGTGTTTGGCTTACAGCAAACATAGATTTTAGTCTGGTGGCCAAAATGTTCAATTTTGTTTTCATCATACCATAGAACCTTCTTCCAGCTGACTTCAGAGTCTCCCACATGCCTTCTGGCAAACTCTAGCCCAGATTTCATGTGATTTATTTTTTCAACAGTGGCTTTCTCTTTGTCATTCTCCCATAAAGCTGCAACTGGTGAAGCACCCAGGCAACAGTTGTTATAGGCACAGTCTCTCCCATCTCAGCCACTGAAGCTTGTAGCTCCTCCAGAGTTGTCATAGGTCTCTTGGTGGCTTCCTCTCTAGTCCCCTTCTTCCATAGTCACTCAGTTTTTGAAGATGGCCTGCTCTAGGCAGATTTACAGTTGTGCCATATTCTTTCCATTTCTTGATGACTGACTTCACTGTACTCCAAGGGAGAGTCAGTGACTTGGACATTTTCTTGTTTCCAGTTCCTGTCTTGTGCTTTTCAATAACTTTTTTACAGAGTTGCTTGGAGTGTTCTTCTGTTTTCATGGTGTAGTTTATCCCAGGATACTGACTCACTGTCAGTTGGATCTTCCAGGCACAAGTGTATTTTTGCTGCAATCAATTGCAACACCTTGACTGCACACAGGTCTCCAAACATAGATCTCCATTTAACTAATTATGTGACTTCTAAAACAATTTGGCTGCACCAGGGATGATCTAGTGAGTCGTATTAAAGGGGCGGGGGGGGGGGAATACTTCTGCGATCAATTACTTTGTTTTTTTTTTATTTGTAATTAATTTAGGCCACTTTGTAGAGATCTGTTTTCACTTTGACATTAAAGAGTCTTTTTGTGTTGATCAGTGTCCAAAAAGGCAAATTAAATCCACTGTGATTCAATGTTGTAAAACAATAAAACACGAAAACTTGTGGGGGGGGGGTGGATGAATAATTTTTATAGGCACTGTACATGACATTTAGAAATCAATAAGTGAAAAACACCAGAAATATGCTGAATTTAAAGAGGAAAGTGAAAGACTATTCAGGACACTTAATAAAGAGTCAAATGGTATTCAGCATTTTCAGTAACTTGTGAATGCTCTCTGTCTCTGCAGGCCAAGAATTTAATCCAACCATTGAGTTAAGTGCTGCTGTTGGCAATATCATCTGTTCCATAGTTTTTGGTGATAGATTTGATTATGATGACCAAACCTTCATCAGTTTGGTAAAGGCAATGAATGAAAATTCTGAGCTTGCTGGTTCTGCAGTGCTTCAGGTAAGTAAGACCATAAGACCATAAGATGTAGGAGCAGAATTAGGCCATTTGACCCATCAAGTCTGCTCTGCCATTCAATCACAGCTGATCCTTTTTCCCCTCCTCAGCCTCACTCCCCAGTCTTCTCCCCATGACCTTTGATGCCATCGTCAATCAAGAACCTATTAAGCTCTGCCTTAAATACCTCCACAGCTGCCTGTGGTACTAAGTTCCACAAATTCACCATCCTCTGGCTCAAATCTCATTGTTCACCAGAAGTGCAACCACACATTCAGTACCATTACCCGTACGTCTGCTCATTGATGGAAATATCTGATCACCCAGTCATGTGGCAGCACCCAATGCATAAAGACATGCAGACATGATCAAAACATTCAGCTGGTGTTCAGACCAAATATCAGAACGAGGGAAATGTTAGCTTGACTGTGCAATGATCATTGCTGCCATATGGGGTGAGTTCAGTATCTCAGAAACTGCTGAGCTTTTTGGATTTTCACACAAAAGAATTTCCGGAGTTTGTGGAGAATGATACAAAAAAATAAAAATGCATCTAGTGACAGCGGTTCCGTGGGCAAGAATGCCTTGTTCATGACAGAGGTCAGAGGAAGATTGGCAGACCGGTCCAAGCTGACAGGAAGCCGACAGTAACTCAAACAACCACACATTGCAACAGCGATGTGCAGAAGAGCATCTCTGAACACACACCACATCGAACTTTGAATTGGAAGTACTGCAGAAGCAGAGGACCATGAGCATACGCTTTATTAGGGATGGGAGCTGCCCAATAAAGTCACTACTGAGTCTATTTCAATTGTAGTGTATTTGCAAAAAGTCCCAGCAGATATTTTTGGGATTTGCAAATACCTGCCCTTCAATTCATTAACAAAGCAACTTATATAGTCGACCAGTGAGTTTGCCACAGAGAAATGTTCTCCATTGGTCTATCAGTTCGCCGCCATTGTGTACCATCCAGTGGTTCCACACAGTGTTCAGACATGGCCTTTGGACTCTGTGGATCTGTCCTTCCAGACATACGTTCCTGATCAGAACAACTGTGGTAATAAACACCTATCAACAACTGTAATTAACATCAAGGATCAACTTCATTTGCCATACCCCACTTCATTTAGTGGGGTACCGCAAGGCTCAGTGCTGGGACCTCAGTTGTTTACAATATATATTAATGACTTGGATGAGGGAATTAAATGCAGCATCTCCAAGTTTGCGGATGACACGAAGCTGGGTGGCAGTGTTAGCTGTGAGGAGGATGCTAAGAGGATGCAGGGTGACTTGGATAGGTTGGGTGAGTGGGCAAATTCATGGCAGATGCAATTTAATGTGGATAAATGTGAAGTTATCCACTTTGGTGGCAAAAATAGGAAAACAGATTATTATCTGAATGGTGGCCGATTAGGAAAAGGGGAGGTGCAACGAGACCTGGGTGTCATTATACACCAGTTATTGAAAGTGGGCATGCAGGTACAGCATGCGGTGAAAAAGGCAAATGGTATGCTGGCATTTATAGCGAGGAGATTCGAGTACAGGAGCAGGGAGGTACTACTGCAGTTGTACAAGGCCTTGGTGAGACCACACCTGGAGTATTGTGTGCAGTTTTGGCCCCCTAATCTGAGGAAAGACATCCTTGCCATAGAGGGAGTACAAAGAAGGTTCACCAGATTGATTCCTGGGATGGCAGGACTTTCATATGAAGAAAGACTGGATAAACTGGGCTTGTACTCGTTGGAATTTAGAAGATTGAGGGGGGATCTGATTGAAACGTATAAGATCCTAAAGGGATTGGACAGGCTAGATGCAGGAAGATTGTTCCCGATGTTGGGGAAGTCCAGAACGAGGGGCCACAGTTTGAGGATAGAGGGGAAGCCTTTTAGGACTGAGATTAGGAAAAACTTCTTCACACAGAGAGTGGTGAATCTGTGGAATTCTCTGCCACAGGAAACAGTTGAGGCCAGTTCATTGGCTATATTTAAGAGGGAGTTAGATATGGCCCTTGTGGCTACGGGGGTCAGGGGGTATGGAGGGAAGGCTAGGGCGGGGTTCTGAGTTGGATGATCAGCCATGATCATAATAAATGGCGGTGCAGGCTCGAAGGGCCGAATGGCCTACTCCTGCACCTATTTTCTATGTATGTTTCTATACACAGTAGTGTGCCAAAGTCTGAGGCTCAAATATGTAGCTACAGTGCCTAAGACTTCTGCACAGTACTGTATATTGAGAATCAGAAATAAAAACACTTAGCTTTGTTTTAGCTCAGTAATATTAAGTGTTATTTGAAAACTGTGAAGACGTAATATACAGTAGTGTGCAAAAGACTTAGCCCCCCAGCTATAGACATGTGCCTAAGGATTCTGCACAGTACTGTACATTTGCATGTATTAGGAACTTCCTGTAGTGTGTTGGTGCGAGATGCAACTAAAAGAGCAGCAACATTTAACAAAATAAAGAATAAAAAATCTGTAAAGAATAAATTTAACATAAAAATATGAGATAAAATGTTCATAAATGCATAAACACCAGCATGTATTTACGATGTAAACAGCATTATAAAAAGTGATTTAACGTATTTAAAGTGCAGTGCAGTGATTGGGGTAATAGATAGAGGAAGAACCAGTGGATGTGGTATATTTAGAATTTCAAAAGGCTTTTGACAAGGTCCCACACAGGAGATTACTATGCAAACCTAAAGCACACGGTATTGGGGGTAAGGTATTGATGTGGATAGAGAATCGGTTGGCAGACAGGAAGCAAAGAGTGGGACTAAACGGGACCTTTTCAGAATTGGCAGGCAGTGACTAGTGGGGTACCGCAAGGCTCAGTGCTGAGACTCCAGTTGTTTACAATATATATTAATGACTTAGATGAGGGAATTAAATGCAGCATCTCCAAGTTTGCGGATGACACGAAGCTGGGCGGCAGTGTTAGCTGTAAGGAGGATGCTAAGAGGATGCAGGGTGACTTGGATAGGTTAGGTGAGTGGGCAAATTCATGGCAGATGCAAATTAATGTGGATAAATGTGAGGTTATCCACTTTGGTGGCAAAAACAGGAAAACAGATTATTAGCTGAATGGTGGCCGATTAGGAAAAGGGGAAGTGCAACGAGACCTGGGTGTCATTATACACCAGTCTTGGAAAGTGGGCATGCAGGTACAGCAGGCAGTGAAAAAGGCGAATGGTATGCTGGCATTCATAGCAAGAGGATTCGAGTACAGGAGCAGGGAGGTACTACTACAGTTGTACAAGGCCTTGGTGAGCCCACACCTGGAGTATTGTGTGCAGTTCTGGTCCCCTAATCTGAAGAAAGACATTCTTGCCATAGAGAGAGTGCAAAGAAGGTTCACCAGATTGATTCCTGGGATGGCAGGACATTCATATGATGAAAGACTGGATCGACTAGGCTTATACTCGTTGGAATTTAGAAGATTGAGGGGGGATCTTATTGAAACATATAAAATCCTAAAGGGATTGGACAGGCTAGATGCAGGAAGATTGTTTCCGATGTTGGGGAAGTCCAGAATGAGGGGTCACAGTTTGAGGATAAAGGGGAAGCCTTTTAGGACTGAGATTAGGAAAAACTTCCTTCACACAGAGAGTGGTGAGTCTGTGGAATTCTCTGCCACAGAGAACAGTTGAGGCCAGTTCATTGGCTATATTTAAGAGGGAGTTAGATATGGCCCTTGTGGCTTAAGGGATCAGTGGGTTTGGAGGGAAGGCTGGTGCAGGGTTCTGAATTGGATGATCAGCCATGATCGTACTGAATGGCGGTGCAGGCTCGAAGGGCCGAATGGCCTACTCCTGCACCTATTTTCCATGTTTCTATGTTTCTATGAAGGTAGGGATGGCCTACCGTAACTGGCGTGGTTGATCAGGTTAACTACCTGGGTGAAGAAATGTTTCAGATGGCATGACATTTTTGTTTTAATAGCTTTATAGCACTTTGCTGAAGGGAGTTTTTGGAAAAATTATTTTGATGAGTGGGTAGTGCCTGCAGTCATTTTTTAGCACACCTAATTTCACATTTTTAACGATTTGTTGCCACTTCTCTAATCCATGTAGGTTTTTGGTATTGATGATCAATTGCTTGTTTTGATGTTGATAGCATGGAATAGAACTTTATTGCCATTGCTCAAGACAACGAGATTACGGTGCTACTCCTGCCCCTGCAAAACAGATATTTACAATGAATATTTAAAGATGGCGCCGGTAACTGGCGACTTTGCGCGTGCTCTCCCGAGCAAACAGCCCTCGCCACTATCCTATACCCGAGAAACCCTCCCAAACCTTCACTTTAGAAAGATAAAGATCAACAACATCCTGGCGAAGCTACTGACCCAGCTGGAGGCCACCGCGCAAGAACTGCCTCTGAAACTCCAGACCGCACCTGGACCCGACCAGCGAGGCCCACCATGTTCCCGGAGACCCGCGGTCTGCTACCGTGCCGGAGCACTTGGAGACACAGCCCATTCCGACCAGAAGCTCTCCGGAGCAGGCGACCACACAGGAGTGACGGCAGAGACCCCAAGGTGCCCCGGACGATTCCCCGGAGCGACCACCGAGTGGTAAAATGTATATATGTTGTAACTCGGTTACCTGTCTGGACACACCCCTCTGCTGACTGCCCCTGTGGCTCCTCCCACAGAATCCTGTATAAAGGTATTCGCCTTGCCCCTCCCCCTCAGTCCAGGGGCAGACACTCACTGTGGAGGTCGTATTGTACAGCGAATGAAAGCCTTTTAGTATTTAACCAAACCTCAGTCTTTTGGAGTAATTGAAGGTGCTTCAATTTTATTTGCCGTAAAGCCCCGTTGGTGGCCATCCACAGCTGCCGGAAGTGAGCCCTCTGCCGCCGACCTCGGAAATCGAGCCCTGTGACTCGGTTTAAAGACTTGTTTCAGCAAGGAGCCCGGCCTTCCGGGATTAAGTGTCCGCTTCCGGGCCCGACCCAATCGACAGCCCGGGCCCCCGGCAGCTGGAAGTGGCAGGGGAGCCTCCCACGTTATTCGGCCCAACCCGGAGCGTCTAACGACATCGATTCCCGCGGGCCGCGTCCACCAACAGCAAAGAGCTGACAACAACACACTGCATCGATGGAGACCTGGAAAGATGCACTACTTACCAAGAAAGCGTGGGAAAAGAGCTGGGCTGCTGGTCAGATTGAAGCTGAGGGGCTTCGGGGTCCCTGTGCCCACCATCCTACCAGCTAACGTGCAAGCCATAGAGAACAAGGCAGATGATCTTAAAGGGAGACTCACCTACCAGGGAGATGCAGAACTGCTGTGTATTCTGTTTGACCGAGACCTGGCTTCCCCTCCCACTCCCGACTGTGCCATCTGACCAGAGGGATTTTCGATCCATCGGGTGGACCGCACGGCGTCTTCGGGCATGACGAGGGGAGGTGGTGTCTGCCTACTGATCAACACTGGGTGGCACTCGGACACAGTGGCACTGACAAGCTCCTGCAGCCCGGACCTGGAACACCTGTCGGTGAAGTGTCATCCCGACTATCTGCCATATGGGGTCGGGTTGGACGGAGGAAACGGATGAGGTCCTCCGTGACTGCTTTGAATTGGTGGACTGGTTAGTATTCATGGACTGGGCAGCTAACCTCGATGGGTATGCCTCAGCTGTCACGGACTTTATTTGGAAATGCACGGAGGACTCTGTGTCTCGCAAGACCTCCAGGTATTCCCTAACCGGAAACCTTGGATGAATTATGAGGTCTAGTCCCTTTTAAAGGCTAGAGCTACAGCTTTTAGGTCTGAGGATACCAGTCGCTACATGGAATCCAGGCGTGAACTCCGGAAAGCCATTAAGGGTGCCAAGAGGCAATATCAGGCCAAGTTGGAAGCCCAGGCTAACCAGAGGGATGCCAGTAGACTGTGGCAGAGTCTAAATGAGATCAGTGGGCGCAAAGAAAAGGCTGGGAATATCAATAACTGTGGTGCTTCTCTTCCTGGCGAACTTAACGTATTCTACGCAAGATTCGAACAGAAGAGGAGCATCCCTCCAGATGAACCAGACCTGGTGGCCTCGAGATTCATCATCACTGAGGAGGACATTAGAAGGGCCTTCCTGAATATAAATCCAAGGAAGGCGACGGGCCCAGATGGCGTCCCAGGACGGGTTCCCCGGGCCTGTGTAGCGAGCTAGCTGGAGTGTTTGCTGGCATCTTCAACTACTCCTTGCTTCAGTCTAAGATCCCCTCGTATTTTAAGAAGGCAACGATAATCCCAGTGCTGAAGAAGAGCAAGGTGGCATGCCTGAATGACTATCGACCTGTAGCTCTGACATCAATTGCTATGAAGTGCTTCGATAGATTGGTTATGGCACACATCAGCCACAGCCTACTGGTCAACCTGGATGCTTTGCAATTCACCTACCAGTGCAACAGGTCAATGGCAGATGCCATCTCTCTGGCCCTACATTCCTCCTTAGAACACTTGGAGAATAAAGACACATACATAAGGCTTCTTTTCATTGACTACAGCTCTGTCTTTAATACCATCATTCCAAGTAAACTGATTCCTAAGCTCCGGAACCTGGGCCTTAGCACTCAGATCTGCAGCTGGATCTTCAACTTCCTCACAGACAGGACCCAGTCTGTAAAAATAGGGGACAAGCTCTCCTCTACAATCACTCTGAGCACCAGTGCCCCACAGGACTGTGTACTCAACCCCCTGCTGTACTCACTGTACACCCATGATTTTGTAGCGAAGTTTCGATCAAACTCAATGTATAAGTTTGCTGATGACACAACAATTGTAGGCTGTATCTCAGGTAATGATGACTTTGAGTACAGAGAGGAAATTAAGAACCTGGTGGCATGGTGTAAAGACAATACCTATCCCTCAACGTCAGCAAGACGAGCGAATTGGTTGTTGACTTCAGAAGGAGTAGCGGACCGCACGACCCAATTTACTTCGGTGGTGCGCAAGTGGAACAGGTCAAAAGCTTTAAGTTCCTCGGGGTCAGTATCACAAATGACCTGACTTGGTCCAACCAAGCAGAGTTCACTGCCAAGAAGGCCCACCAGCGCCTTTACTTCCTGAGAAAACTAAAGAAATTTGGCCTGTCCCCTAAAACCCTCACAAATTTTTATAGATGCACCGTAGAAAGCATTCTCCTGGGGTGCATCACAACCTGGTATGGAAGTTGTCCTGTCCAAGACCGCAAAAAGCTGCAGAAGATCATGAACATGGTGCAGCACATCACACAAACCAATCTTCCGTCCGTGGACCCACTTTACACCGCACGCTGTCGAAGCAGTGCTGCCAGGATAATCAAGGATACGACCCACCCAGCCAACACACTTTTCATCCCTCTTCCCTCCGGGAGAAGGTTCAGGAGCTTGAAGACTTGTACGGCCAGATTTGGGAACAGCTTCTTTCCAACTGTGATAAGACTGCTGAACGGATCCTGATCCAGATATGGGCCATGCCCTCCAAATATCCGGACCTGCCTCTCTTTTTTTTTTGCACTACATTACTTCCCATTTTTCTATTTTCTATTTATGATTTATAATTTAAATTTTTAATATCTACTAATTTAACTGTTTTTAATATTTAATATTTGTAATCCAGGGAGTGTGAAGCGCAGAATCAAATATCGCTGTGATGATTGTATGTTCTAGTACCAATTGTTTGGCGACAATAAAGTATGAAGTATATGGCTTAATTTGTTTTAAAAAATCCCATATTTACATGCAACAAGTGATTTTGATAGTCCATAGCGCGCAAATGCCATTGTTAAGCTGGGGTAAAGCATTATTCAGCTGCAGAAAACCCTCGGGAAGAAGTTGTTTTTCAGTCTTACTGTCTTGCCTCAGAGTTTCTGTATCCCCTACCAGATGGCAGGAGATTGAACAGACAGTGTTCAGGATGGGTTGGCTCTTTAATAAGGTTATGAGCATGCCGTTGGCATTTAGAGTTGTAGATTGTCTCCAAGTCCAGTAGTTGAGTCCCAGTGATGTGCTGAGCCACACTAACCATTTGTTGGAGTGGTGTGTGATCAGTTTAACTGCAGCTTGAGTACAACACTGCAATTCCGTATGTCAGTATGCTCTCTATCGCACTTTGACAAAAGTTGGCCAGCAATGTTTGGAGCAGATTAGCTCTCCAGAAGCACCTCAGGTAGTGTAGTCACTATGATAGATTCATAGAAAAGTACAGGGTCAGCAACAGGCCCTTTGGCCCGTCTAGTCCATGCCGAGCCATTTAAACAGCCAACCATGTTCCAGAGTGCCCTACCATTCACCATGCAAGACCTACCCTGGTTGGTCCTACGGAGGTGCAACACCTCGCGCCTCTGTCATTTTTCAGTGGATTTTTTTTCCATTTGGTCCAGATTCCCCCGCAAGCCATGGTAATCTTCCTCACTAATCACCGTGCCTTCCCTATTATCATAGTTATGTTGACGGAACAAGAGAGCTTCTCAGTGATGTTCATCCACAAAAACCTGAAGCTGGAATTCCTTTCCACTAGCTCACCATTTATGAATAACAGGGCTTGTTTGTCCAGGACCTCTTGCCCTCCTGAAGTCAATTATCATTTTTTGTTTTCTTGATGTTGAGTGATCGGTTGTAGTTCCTGCACCAATCAGACAGAGTTTCAGCACCTCCTCTCTGTTTGGTATTGCTTGTGATTAGGCCAATCACAGTCTTGTCATCTACAAATTTGGTGATTGACTTTGTAGCATGAGCAGGAATGCAGGGATAGGTGAAGAGAGAGTGGAGAAGAGGGTTCAGTGCACACCTCTGTGGGGCACCGGTATTCAGGGTTGGGGGAGGGGTGTTGATGTGCACTTGCCTAGTATCACCATCTGAGAAAGATTAGTGAAGAAGTTCAAGATCTAGATACAGATTGATATGCAAAGACCTACATTGTGGAGCTTGGCAGCGCTTGTACGGTAGTGTTATTTTAAAGGCTGAGTTGTAATTAACCAACACCATCCTGATGTAGGTGTCTTTGTGAGCTTAGTGTTCCAACACAGTCTGAAGGGGGATCAAATTGGCATCTTTAGTTGACCTATTGATCTTGTAGACAAGCTGGTGCTAGTTCAAGATAGCTGGCAGGATATCCTTGATGTGGGACATGACCAATCTTCTCAAGCACTTGGCAACTATGGGAGTGAGTGCCCCTGGTCTGTGGTCATTAGGACATGTTGCCACTGATGCCCCAGGGATTAGTGTGACGGTGGCTGCTTTGAAGCATGCTGCAACCATAACCAGGGACAACGAGATGTTGTAAATGTCCATCAGAACTTCCTTCTACTTAAAAACATTACTATCAAAATTATTGTTCTTATGTTACAGCTTTATAATGCTGTTCCCATACTGGGATTTCTATTCTGTTCAAAGAAGAAAATTTGGAAAAATCAAAACTTGATTCGGCAGTTTATCGAAGACTTCATAAACAAGAACTGCCAGACACTGGATGCAAATGATCCAAGGAGCTTTATTGATGCGTTCATGTTAAAGCAGCAGCAGGTATGTTCCACACCAGCTCATAGTTTGTATGTTATCCTTTTTATAGAATTCCAGAGTTATTGAAGTATTTTGAATTTAATCCCTGAGGACATGGTGGGATTCAAATTCCTGTCTCTAAGCTCCTGTGTTCTAAAAGGAGGATGAGGTAACCATGGCTGACATGGAAGTCCAAGACACCAGCAGTATGGAAAGTGTCAGGGGGTAGACGTGAGCATTTACAGAGAGAAGGCGCTTGGGAAGCTGAAAGGTCTGAAGGTAGATAAGTCACCTGGATCTGATGGATGACACCTCAAGGTTCAGGAAGAGCTAGCTGAGGAGTTTATGGAGGCATTACTAGTGATATTTTAAAAGTCACCAGATTCTGAAATGGGTCTGGCGGACTGAAAGTTTGCAGGAATCATTCCAATATTTAAGAAGGGTGAGAGGCAAAAGACAAGAAATTATAGGTCAGTTAGCCCGACTACAGAGGTTGGTAAGATGCTGGAGTCCATTACTAAAGGTAAGGCTGCTTATAAAGATAAGATCCCATGGTATTACATGATTGATCCATGGTATTAGCATGGATAAACGATTGGCTGACAACAGGAGGCAAAGAGTGGGAATAAGAAGGGTGTTTTCTCTTTGGCTACTGGTGACTTGTGGAGTTCCATGGGGGATGGTGTTGGGAACACTTATTTCACATCATACGTTAATGATCCGGATGACGGAATTGATGGCTTTCTGGCCAAATTTGCAGACAATATGAAGATATGTGGAGGGACATGTAGTGTTAATGAAGCTAGGAGCCTTCAGAAGGACTTGGGCATATTAGGAGAATGGGCAAAGAAGTGGCATATGGAATACAGTGTAGGAAAATGTATGGTCATGTACTTTGTTGGAAGAAATACAAGCATAAACTCTTTTCTAAATGTGGAGAAAATTCAGAAATCAGAGGTGCAAAGTAACTTGGGAGTCCTTGTCCAGGATTCCTCAAATGTTAACTTGCAGGTTGAGCTGGTAGTAAGGAAGGCCAATGCAATGTTATCATTCACTTCTTGAGGGCTAAGGTATAAGTGCAAGAATATAATGCTGAGGTTTTATAAGGCATTGCTGAGACTGCACTTGGAGCATTGTGAGCAGTTTTATTCCCTTATCTAAGAAAGAATATTCTGGAATTGAAGAGGGCTCCAGAAGACGTTCACAAGAATTATTCTGAGAATGAAAGGGTTCACATATGAGGAGAGTTTGATGGCTCCTGGACCGTACTTTTGGGAAGAATGAAGGGATCTCTTTGAAATCTGTTGAATATTTGGAAGTGTGAATATTGAGAGTGTGGTTGTAAAGAGAATGATTCCTGTAGTTCCTATATTGGACGGGGGTGGCGGGGGGGCCGTGAGCGGGGGGGTAGTTCCAGGACCAGAGGGCACAGCTTCAGAACACAAATAACAGTGATGAAGCGTAACTTATTCAACCAGAGGGTGGTGAATTTATGGAATTCTTTTCCACAGTTGGCTGTGGTTGCGACATCATTTAGTATATTTTAAGAACGTTAGTGGGGCTTTCTCTCTGTCTGCTGTGCTGGTGTCGGCATCTCCCTCACCTGTCTCAGTTGTAGAACTGTCATCATGCTGTCGTGCTTGTTCATCAAACAAAGTTTGGTCATCTATTTGGTACATTTTATTTGTTTGGTCACCATCTATTTGAGTAGAATTGCTCTTCTCATTTTCAACATGCTCTGATTGTGCTCTGATTATCAACATCTCTTGTACCGCTTACACTGTCACTTGGCACTGCAGCCCCATGCTGTGACGATGGTGCAGCAGCAACTGCAGTCGGCGGGCCTTTTACAGATGCTGGACCAAAGAAAGATGTTACATTTGCGAGACTATTTAGACGTTTTGTTTTGTTGTCTAATATTTTCCGTTTTTCAGAACCACTAGGATAGGTGCGTTTCATTTTGCTCTCATTGAAATGTAGCCTTCTTTGCAAGGAGCAATGTTTACAAGTGAAGGAAATATTTTTATGTATTTTCTCAGATGTCAGTCAGCCAGCGCCCACTGGTGGTTCGGCTGGCAATAGCAGGAGAATATTGCGGCGTCTGGGATCTGTGCATTAAATTTTTGCATGTCAGTCGAGGGCCACTGAGAGGGCGGAGCTCTTGAAACGGGTGAAACATAGCTAAGGCCGCCTATGGGCCCACAATGTTATTTGCTCTGGTGCGCTTATTATTGAATTCGCATCTGGGAGGAGCGACTACGCTTGTTGCTGCAGCAACGAGCGTAGCCACTCCTCCGGCATGCGAGTTAACTTCTCTCCAGTTGCTGAACTAGGCATTTCAGTGGGTCCCAGTTCGCTCAGTTTTTGCCCTGGAATCCTGGTCCTGATTGCTGGACGAAGCCGTAAATTAAAAGGTGCCGAGCGATGTCGTTCGCCGGTGCTTACTCACTGGATACTGTGACTTTGGCGCTTCTCTGCACCCTCACAGCGTTGTTTATCGCTTATTTTCGCAATGGGTCTAAATCTCACGTAGAGCTCAACTTCCCCCTGGGACCCACTCCTCTTCCGATTGTCGGGAACCTGCACCTCCTGGATGTAAAGAAGCCCGACCTAAGCCTCATGGAGGTAAGAAGAGTCGCGATCCAGACCAGCAAAGACTGGACACTGTGTACCGGTCCTACCGAGTGCCTGGGAGTGTCGTTAGCAAATCAATTCAATATTCCGGGAAACACGGCAGAAAAGTTACACGCAATACACATAAAATATGCTGGTGAACGCAGCAGGCCAGGCAGCAGCCACAGGAAAAGTTACAGTCGACGTATCGGGCCGAGACCCAAAGGACCCGATACGTCGACTGTACCACGTCCTATAGATGCTGCCTGGCCTTCTGGGTTCACCAGCATTTTTTATGTGTGTTGCTTGAAATTCAAGCATCCCAGATTTCCTCGTGTTTGCGAGAAAAGTTACACAATACTTTCGCAACTTCCAAACCGAACCAACTACCACTTGGGAATCCCCCTCCAAGTCACTCACCTTCCTGACTTGGAAGCATATCGCCGTCCCATCATTGTCGCTGGGTCAAAATCATGCAATTCCCATCCTAATAGCACTGTGGGTGTACCTACACCTCAGGGACTGCAGCGCGTGAAGAAGGCAGCTCATCGCCACCTTCTCAAGGGCAACTAGGGATAGGCAATAAATGCTGTCTTAGCTGGCGATGTCCACAGCCCAAACATTAATAATTTTAAAAAACCTCTTGTTGCAGATACTACCGGTTCTAGATACAGCTAGTCAGTGTTTCGACATGAGGAGATCTTCTCCAAGTATTTTTTCTGTAATACATGAATATTTACGAGAAAAAAAACGTGCAACTTCTTAGTCAATACGTTGAGTGGTGTCAAAATATATTTTAAAATATTAGTATTGCTGTTATTTATGTGCCCCTCCCTGGGATGGTATGCTTCCACAATAATTAAGTGGCTTTCTTGCCCGACCCGGCCACTCTCTATCCTGTAGCGGAAGAACCCTCGGTCAATTGGAGTCTTCATTTCCTCCCTTGGAAACCCCAGACAATTCGGATCGGCAGTGACATCTCCTCCACAATCTCCAACAGCACAGGAGAGGTTAACCAAAAGGCTTTGTGCTTAACCCCGCTTTATATTTATGGCTGAGAGGTTAAGCACAGCTCCAATGCCATACTTAAATTGGCTGACGACACCGTTGTTGTTAGCTGAATCTGAGGTGGTGATGAGTCTGTATATATCTGGGAGATTGAAAATCTGGCTAAGTGTGACATCAACCACAATCTCAACAAGCTCGAAGGGCTGATTACTGACTTCAGGAGGAGGAAACCAAAGATCCACGAACCAGTTCTTATCGGGTGATCAGAGGTGGAGAGGGTCAGCAACTTTAAATTTCTCGGTGTGTTAGCTAGTTATGTGTGTGTACATTTTATTAGTTTGTCTTTTGTATTTGTAAAGTGTGCTGCCTTTTGCACAACGCCTGTTTGCCCAGTTGGGCATGGTCCTTCTGATTCGATGTTATGGTTACACACGTAAAAGTTGCTGGTGAACGCAGCAGGCCAGGCAGCATCTCTAGGAAGAGGTGCAGTCGACGTTTCAGGCCGAGACCCTTCATCAGGACTAACGGAAGGAAGAGTGAGTAAGGGATTTGAAAGTTGGAGGGGGAAGGGGAGATCCAAAATGATAGGAGAAGACAGGAGGGGGAGGGATGGAGCCATCCCCTTCTCGCAATTCCTCCGTCTCCGCCGCATTTGCCCTCAGGATGAGGCGTTTCATTCTAGGACGAGGGAGATGTCTTCCTTTTTTAAAGAAAGGGGCTTCCCTTCCTCCACTATCAACTCTGCTCTTAAACGCATAAAACATACGCAAATTCAGATATTAATAGAATGGAGCCAGGGAGTGTAAACTGAGAGCAACCGCCATAGAGAGAGTCTACCTGTAACATGTGATTTGTTTAAAGACCAGCTGATGCGCATACTACTGTTGTTCGATGTTATGGTTCTTGGATTTACTATGCCCGAAAGAAAGCAAATCTCAGGGTTGTGAATGGTAATATATATACTGCAAAATAATTTCCAGAACTTTGAACTTAATGCCTCGACTTATAAATGCAAGCATGCCATCTGCCATCTTAACCATCCTTTATACCTATGTAGCCACTTTCCGGGACCAATGAACTTGCACCCCAAGATCCCTCTTGTCATCAATACCAATAACTGTCTTGCCGTTCATAATGTACTCTCTCCTTGCAATTGAAATGTAAAGAAATAATGAAGGTTCCGGTTCTGGTGAAGAAGATGGTGCCAGTATACAACGTGACCAATGGCGTTGTCCTGCAGACAGTTCACAAAACTATTTCTTTTACTTCTTCTATCAAATATGATTGTTTTATTAACCTAAGTCCAATTGGAACCTGCGATTTACCTTTTGATGGCGTCTTTTTGGGTCGATTAAGCAATCTGGTGCTTTTTTCATCTCTGAAGGAGGTCGGTGAGGTTTGCAGAGTGTGTGGACTGAGTGCCAAGAAACCTGGAGACATGGTATGAGCCAATGATCGACTTCATTTCTGGCTGCTTTTAGACTAAACTTTAGAGGACCCTGCAGTTCATGTTATATGTATTTCTGGTTTCTTGTTACTTCTCTTGTTTGTGATTTGACTCCTTTCTTATTGCTATTTTGTGTGATTTTCATCAGGGTCGACTGTCTCTATGGCTTGCAGGCAACGAATGACATAGTACTACAAGGAACTAAACTGAATTTTCCTGGACTGTTTCAAGGATGCTGTGGTTTTGATGTTTTATATTCTGTGTTTTTCCCTTGTTCTTTGCAATTTGATCTTTTGTTCTGCATTGGGTGTTTGATGTTTTCTTTGACCGGGTTCCATGGTGTTTCCTTCTTTCGTGGCTGTCTGTGGAAAGGCGAATCTCAGGGTTGTATACTGCATGCCTACTTTGATTATAAATGTACTTTGAACTTCGAACTTCAAACATTGTAAACATTTGAAATATAAATGTTATAAACTTCGTCAAAAATAAAAAGCCCGGGTATTTCAGGTTTAAGAGGATGGAATTACTCAGAGCCCATGAAGGATATAGAGGTAGCAGAAGTCAGCGGAAGCAGGGAATTTGGAAGAGCAAAGAAGTCATGGAATATGCTTGTTTTAAGCCTAATTATAAAACACTTTGGGTTGCCGTGGTAGCATAGAGGTTCATATATCACAGCTCAGGGAATCGGAGTTCAGAGTTCAGTTCCGATACTGTCTATAAGGAGTTTGTATGTCCTCCCCGTGAGGAGCGTGGGATTCCTCAGGATGCTCTGGTTTTCTTCCACAGCCCAAAGACGTTCAGGTTAGGGCATTCATTGGTCATTACAGATTGTCCTGTGATGAGGCTAGGGTTAACTAGGAGCGTTGCTGAGCAGTGAGGATTGTTGCACCAGAAGGGCTTGTTCTGCGCTGTATCTCGGAAAGAAAATTGAACAAACAAACAAACAAATAAATAAATAAAATGAGATCTTCAACTGCCCTGAATGGTGGGAGCAAGTATAGAGGAGTGTTAGGAATGGATGACGTACACTCAGTGGACACTTTGCCTGGTACAGAAGTGGGACCCAGTGTGATCTTCTGCTGCTGTAGCCCATCCACTTCAAGGTTCAACATGCTGTGCGTTCAGAGATGCTTTTCTGCTCACCACTGTTGTAATATGTGGTTATCTGAGGTAGTCATCTTCTTGTCAGCTTGAATAAGTTTGGCCATTGCTCTCTGTCGTCTCTCATGAACAGTTTGTTTTTATCCACAGAACTGCCACTCACTGGGACTTATGTTCACTTTTTACACCATTCGCTGTAAACTCTACAGACCTCTGGGCATGAAATTCTCAGGAAATCAGCAGCCTCTGAGATACTCAAAACTCCCTGTCTAGTACCAACAGTTATTCCACAGTCAAAGTCACTTCTTTCATCCCCATTCTGATGTTTGGACTGAACAACGATGACCATCTTGACGATGTCTGCATGCATTTATGCACTGAGTTGCTGCCACATGATTGGCTGATTAGATGTTTGCAGTAATGAGGTGCCTGTGTGTACTTAATATAGTGGCCACTGAGTGTCGTTCCTGGGCTGTACACTAGAGGCTATTTCTGATGAAGTGATAATGTAACAGAATATAAAAAACAAGGATTTAATTGTTTAATTAATTAATTGATGATATAAGTGTGTTCCTCCTATTTCAGCTGTCTGAGAAATATGGTCCAATCTTCACCATCAAGCTTGGGATGATGAGAGCTGTGGTCCTGGCTGGCTACGAGACAGTGAAGGATGCTCTTATCAACCATCCAGATCAGTTTGCAGGAAGAGCCCACACCCCGATATTTGAAAATTTATCACAGGGTTTTGGTAACTCTCGCTATCATTATTATCAAACCTATGTTACATTTGGTTGCATCCTCATTCTGCTCAGTTCAGTTCTTGTTGGAGGCTTGTTAATCTAAAGTGTAAAGCTTGCAATGGTCTCAGACGCAACATGAACACACAAGATTAGGCAGGGACTGAAACTCCAGAGTAATACACACAAAATAATGGAGGAACTCAGCGGGTCAGGCAGCTCCTACGGAGAGGAATAAAGAGTCAATATTTCAAGCCCAGACCCTTAATTGTGACTGGAAATAAAGGGGGTAGAAGCCAGAATAAAAAGCTGAAGTGAGGAGAAGGAGTACAAGATGGAAAGTGACAGGTGAAGTCAATTGAGGGGAAGGTGGGTGGATGGGGAATGAGTGTGGATGAAGTGAGAAGCTGGGAGGGTGAAAGTGAAACCAGGTGAGGGGGAGATCTGGTAGGTCGGGGAGAGGTGGGGTGGATGATGTCAGAAGCTGGGAGCATCTTCAAATATCTTTGCAATCCTTTGCAAACTATGCTCAATATAATCTCATTATACCCAGGAGACTTATCCCTGCGGAAATTTTCTTTGGTGTACAAAAGGAGTGCGGTACTGTTGAGGGATCTAATGCAGGGGTCCCCAACATTTTTCGCACTGCGGTCCGGTTTCATATTGACAATATCCTTGCGGACCGGCCGACCGAGGGTGGGGGGGGGGGTGGGGGGGGAGGGTTGAGTTGTCAACGGACAAGAGTAACAGTCAAATACGCTGGGTTTTCCCTATTTAGACTACAATGACCATGAAGCCTTGCGCGGGCCCAGTGCGCACGCGTAACTTGCGCATGCGTGTACTATTTCTTTCTACAAATCGTTTTTGGCGATTCTGTTCGCGTGGGCGGGGGGCGGGGGGGGGGGTGTTAATCACGACCGGAATATAGATAATAATTAGCTATTACACTCAATTTCGTTTCTAAAAGGGTTTATCTAACGAATTTCATATCAAACACACAACGCAAATTTTCCTCGCATGAATATAGTGATAAGTCAATTATCAGGGGAAACAGGGGAGCTTGAAGTAAATGTTGAACGAACTTCCAGTAGAAGTGGTAGAGGCAGGTTCGATATTATCATTTAAAGAAAAATTGGATAGGTATATGGACAGGAAAGGAATGGAGGGTTATGGGCTGAGTGCAGGTCAGTGGGACTAAGTGAGAGTAGCGTTCAGCACGGACTAGAAGGGCAGAGATGGCTTGTTTCCGTGCTGTAATTATTATATAGTTATATAAGTCAACAGCATCATAACATTTTAAGTATCGATTGGATATTAAACACGCAGCATATATTTTCCCCGTATGAACATATAAAATCATTGCAACACACCAGTATCGCTGAATCAGTGGGAGCCCTGGGCTTGTTTTCCTGCAACAAGACGGTCCTATCGAAGGGTGACGAGAGACAGCGATAGTCGAACGGGGATCCTAATGTCCAGTCTATTCCGCAATTTAGTTTTCGTTGCATTCATTGCAGAGATACGTTGGAAATGGAAGCAACGTTTTCAGTGCTTTCGTAGCTATCTCAGGATATTGAGCCTTGACTTTGATCCAGAATGCCAGCAGAGATGTTACGTCAAACATACTTTTCAGCCCGCCGTCATTTGCAAGCTCGGGGAGTTGATCTTCTTCCCGCGCTGAAATGGGTGACGCGAAGGTAATGACATCGCATGCGTAATGGCTCAACAGTGGCCGTGACAAGGAATGAGGAAAGGTGCAGCTGACTGCTATCGCCAAATCATAACGTTTACTCGTGGCCCGATAGAGCATGCTCTGCGGCCCGGTGGTTGGGGACCGCTGAGCTGCAGTATAGCTCTAAGTTGAAAGTACATATATCACCATTTACAACCCTGAGATTTGCTTTCTTTCGGGCACAGTAAATCCAAGAACCATAACATCGAATCAGAAGGACCATGCCCAACAGGGCAAACAGGCGTTGTGCAAACGGCAGCACACTTTACAAATACAAAAGACAAACTAATAAAATGTACACACACATAACTAGCAAACACACCGAGAAATTTAAAGTTGCTGACCCCCTCCACCTCTGATCCCCCGATAAGAACTGGTTCGTGGATCTCTGGTTTCCTCCTCCTGAAGTCAACAATCAGCTCTTGGAACTTGTTGAGATTGCTGTTGAGGTCACACTTAGCCAGATTTTCAATCTCCCAGATATATGCAGATTCATCACCACCTCAGATTCAGCTAACAACAACGGTGTCGTCAGCCAATTTAAGTATGGCATTGGAGCTGTGCTTAGCCTCGCAACCATAAATATAAAGCGGGGTTAAGCACAAAGCCTTTTGGTTAACCTCTCCTGTGCTGTTGGAAATTGTGGAGGAGATGTCGCTGCCAATCCGAATTGTCTGGGGTTTCCAAGCGAGGAAATAAAGATCCCAATTGACCGAGGGTTCTTCCGCTATTGGATAGAGAGTGGCCGGGTCGGGCGAGAAAGCCACTCAATTATTGTGGAAGCATACCATCCCGGGGGGTGGAGGGGAACATAAATAACAGCAATACTAATATTTTAAATGTATTTTGAAAAATTTAACGCATTGACTAAGATGTTGCACGGTTTTTTTCTTGTAAATATTCATCTATTACAGAAAAGATACTAAGAGAAGACCTCCTATTGTCGAAACACTGACTAGCTTTATCTAGAACAGGTAGTATCTACAACAAGAGATTATATATTTATTAATGTTTGGGATGTGGACATCGCCAGCTAAGACAACATTCATTGCCCATCCCTAGCTGCCCTTGAGAAGGTGGCGCTGAGCTGCCTTCTTGAAGCGCTGCAGTCCCTGAGGTGTAGGGACACCCACAGTGCTAGTAGGATGGGAATTGCATGATTTTGACCCAGCGACAATGATGGGACGGCGATATGCTTCCAAGTTAGGAAGGTGAGTGACTGGGAGGGGAATTTCCAAGTGGGAGTTGTTTTGGAAGTTGCGAAAGTATTATGTAACTTTCCTCGCAAACACGAAGAAATCTGCAGATGCTGGAATTTCAAGCAACACACACAAAAATTGCTGGTGAATGCAGAAGGCCAGGCAAGAACTATAGGGGGAGGTACAGTCGGTGTATCGGGCCGAGACCCTTCGTCAGTCCTGTACCTCTACCAATAGATGCTGCCTGGTCTGCTGTGTTCACCAGCATTTTTTTTAATGTGTGTTACGTGTAACTTTCCTGCCGTGTTTCCCGGAATACTGAATTGAATTGCTAACGACACTCCCAGGCAGTCGGTAGGACCGGTACACAGTGTCCAGTCTTTGCTGGTCTCGATCGCGACACCTCTTACCTCCATGAGAGTTATGTGGGACTTCTTTAGGTCCAGGAGGTGTGGGTTCCCGATGATCGGAAGAGGAATGGGCCCCGGGGGAAAGTTGAGCTCTGCGTGAGATTTAGGCCCATTGCGAAAATAAGCGATAATCAACACGGTGAGGGCGCAGAGGAGTACCAAAGTCACAGTATCCAGTGAGTAAACACCGGCGAAAGACATCGCCCGGCACCTTTTGATTTACGACTTCGTCCAGCAATCGGGACCAGGATTCCAGGGCAAAAACTGAGCGAACTCGGACCCACTGTAATGCTTAGTTCTGCAACTGGAGAGACGTTAAACCGCATGCGGGAAGCGTGGCTACGATCATTGCTACAGCAACAACCGTAGCCACTCCTCCGAGATTCGCATTGAATAATAAGTGCAGTGTTTACTCAAATACACACATTGTATTTTCTATATTTATTATGTAACCACTGCTAGCTGAATAGAAGGTATTCACTATGTAGCCATTACTTTTGACCTGATCACTATTAATTCATGAGGAGAACAAGAATGAAACCAAGTAGAAAGATAACGGTGGCGAGTAAGGTGATGAAATATGTGGCAGTATATCAACGCAAGACTAATTAAGAAATAACTGCGGTTAGGGATGAGAGGACATATGGTCTAAAATGTAAACTAGGACATAATTAAGTTGGGGAGTAAAACAATAGTGGGAAGTCGAGAGCGGATATATTGATGATATGTAATCACTGGCCGACTGGATATGATAATGTCGCTGAGATAGGAAATTGTTATAAAAAATGCTGTATACAAGCCTCGATGGGATGTCAGCTACTAGCTTTCTGATTGTCTCAGCTTTGATTTGCAAGTTAAACTTTAAAACGTCTTGACGAGTTTTCTGCGTCTCCTTGTCGTTTGTGAGAAACGAGAAACCCGGACAAAATTGGCGTCACGAACAGAATCGGATAGAGACCCGCGAGGAAGGGAACGGCAGATTGGGACGCTTCCCGGTCCCTCGGGGACCCTCACGGGGCTAACAGAATAAACGGTGCACCCAAAGAAAAAAGGTGAACGCTTTTTGCGATAATTCGGACTAAGAATTCTGTTGGTTTTGGGGGGTCTCGGGGACTCAGAAGTGTGAAGCAACTGCCGAAGGGTCTCTCCGATCCAAAGAACCTGGCAGAATTGGGGTTAAAAGGAGGCTCAGAGGATTAATCAAGAGCACAGCAGTAAATTCCCGGGGTGTCAAGGTTAAGAAAGACGGTAAGTATATTAATAGTAAGTAAAAATAGACACTGAGAAACGAAAGGGGCAGTCTGATAAAGAAAAGAAAAAGCATAACAGGGAGCCGGCTTCAGCTCTATACCCAGACCTGAAAGACGTAGAAAACCATTTTCCCTATTATGAGAAAGAAACCCTTAAGCAGGGTCCGATGACAACAGGAAAAGTGGATCTAAATGGAGAAATTAAAGTCGGCGATACCGAGGAGGAAAGAAAGAATGACGAAAAGGAGCAGGAGGAACTACGGAAGGTAATAGAAGAAAACAGGGCAAAGATACAACAGGAGAAAAGGGAAATAGAAGAAGAGATCAAAGGGTTACAGGAATTAAAAGCGAAAAGGGATGAAGAGAAATCTTTGTTATATGGGCACGGAACTGAACAGGCCAGAGCAGAAGGTAACTTGTCGGGAGAGCTAGAGTTAAGTAGCGAAAGAGAGGATGCAGGAGAGTGTAGGCAGAGAATATGAGATAGAAGTCTTGAAGGGGGAAAAGAAAGAGTGAAAAGGCAGATATTAGAAACAGAGGGAGAGATTAGGAAATTACAGCAGAGAATGAATTTCCAACGGGAGTTTGAGGATTTCACATGGGCCCAAGCAAATGCTAGCTCAAGGCAGAAAGGAAGAACTCCACGAGGAGGCCAAGGGAGAAAGGAAACCCCGGAAAGAATCATGTGGCAGCCAGTAAAAGCGTGCTCAGAAACAGATGGGGAGTCAGGCGAGGAGGAGAGTCGGGATATGTGGGAAAGGAAAGGGAGAATGATGCTGTTGTTAGTAAAAGGATTGGGACAAGTACAGAATATTCCTTGGGGATGCCAGGACCTGGAAGGGCTGAAAAACACCTTCCCCAGCCTACATGAGGGTGCAGGGAAGTGGATTAGGGCCTTTGAGGAAGAAACCACGGGACGAATGTTGGCTGTGGGAGATTTGTAGGCGCTGCTGATAAGGCTGATGGGAACCTCCAAACTACAAGAGCTGATGGAAGTGGCTGGCATACAGAATGCGGACAGCACACTGATTGACGGGGCCAGATTTGACACAGTGAGGCAGAGGGTATGGGGGGCCCTCAGGTAGCTCTATCCACCCAAAATGGACCCCAAAGCCATGAAAGGGAATCCACTGGGAGATATTGAAAATCCAGCAGCCTATATAGAAAATCAGTTGAAAAGGTGGAGACTGAAAACTAAACAAGAGGTGGAAGGCAGCCCATTTATGACCGTGATGTTCCGAAATACTGTTTTGGATGCGATGCCTTCCCAAGTTAAGTCTAAACTTGAGGAAGTGGTTGGACTGATGTCAATGACCCCACAGGAATTCAGGGACCACGTAGTCCATGCGGTCGAAAAATATCGAAAAGACAAACGAAAGTTGACTGAGCAGCAAGAAGAACTGCAAAGAAAGCTGATACAAATGCAGCTTGAAGAACTTAAAAAGAAGGAAAAAGGAAAAGGCAAGAAGATGCTGCCAGCAGTGACCAATTTAAACACAGCCGTTGAAATGAATGAAATGCCATTATATGGAGGGACCGGTCGTGCTGTAAGACAGAACCCAGAAAACCCCATGCCAATAGTAAACGTCTTTGGGGGAGCTTTTCCGCAAATTCCCTATCAAGGACAGGATACATTTAAACAGCAGCCCAGACAGGACTGGAAATCCCAAGGAGCGGGGCAGAGAGTTTATGGGCAGGAAGGGCCAGTAAGGAAACAAGGGGGAAAAGAGATACAGAGACTGTGCTGGGGATGTAACCAGCCAGGGCACATGAGAAGGGACTGCGCACGTAAGCCAAAGGCTGTCACGTACCAGCAGGAACCAATGAGATGGGAACCACAGTCTAGCCAAGGACCAGTCCCCGCAGGGCCGAGTGGACCCGTGAACCCCTGTGCAAGACATTAGGGGTGCCCAGAGAACCCAGCTGGGAAGGGACACTACCCAGTGATAACAAGGGAGGCAGAAGAGGAACCCATTGTTCAGGTTGTGTCAGAAGGGCAGCTGACACCAATGATGATAGATACTGGAGCCACATATACTTGCGTACAGCCGTAGTATGCCCTTCAGGTTCCCATGTCAGTAAAATTTATTAAGACTGTAGGGTTCTCGGGAAAAACACAGTTTAGGGTTCTCGGGAAAAACACAGTTGACACAATGTACAGCTCCAGTGAGATTAAGGATGGGCAGCAAAGGAATAGTTTTGCCGATATTTGTCTCCAAAGGAACTCCGATAAATTTGCTAGACAGAGATGCCCTATTAAGACTAGAATTAATATTAGAATGAACCAGAAGCGGGTTGATGTGGAAAGAGTAAATGCTCAATTACTAGTGCGGGAAGTCAAGAAAGCTAATGTCTTTTGGATAGGAGACATAGAAGATCAGATCTGGGAAACCTGGGAAAAATGGAAAAAGGGCGTGCAGGCTATATTGCCCCAGGCTGTAGCGTCCAAATCTCTTTATCGCTAACTGCCGACGGGACATCAACCGTCTCGACTTCACCGCAAATTGTCCCCATTCCAACCTCACTCCTTCCGAACGCTCTGCTCTCCACTCCCTCCGCACTAATCCTAACCTTATTATTAAACCCGCCGATAAGGGGGGTGCTGTTGTAGTCTGGCGTACTGACCTCTACCTTGCTGAGGCACAGCGACAACTCGCGGATACCTCCTCTTATCTACCCCTCGATCGTGACCCCACTAAGGAGCACCAGGCCATTGTCTCCCACACCATCACCGACTTTATCCGCTCAGGGGATCTCCCATCCACTGCTACCAACCTTATAGTTCCCACACCCCGCACTTCCCGTTTCTACCTCCTACCCAAGATCCACAAACCTGCCTGTCCTGGCCGACCTATTGTCTCAGCTTGCTCCTGCCCCACCGAACTTATTTCTGCATACCTCGACACTGTTTTATCACCCCTTGTTCAATCCCTTCCGACCTATGTTCGTGACACTTCTCACGCTCTTAAACTTTTCGATAATTTTAAGTTCCCTGGCCCTCACCGCTTTATTTTCACCATGGATGTCCAGTCCTTATATACTTCCATCCCGCATCAGGAAGGTCTCAAAGCTCTACGCTTCTTTTTGGATTCCAGAACTAATCAGTTCCCCTCTACCACCACTCTGCTCCGTCTAGCGGAATTAGTCCTTAATCTTAATAATTTCTCCTTTGGCTCCTCCCACTTCCTCCAAACTAAAGATGTAGCTATGGGCACCCGTATGGGTCCTAGCTATGCCTGCCTTTTTGTTGGCTTTGTGGAACAATCTATGTTCCGTGCCTATTCTGGTATCTGTCCCCCACTTTTCCTTCGCTACATCGACGACTGCGTTGGCGCTGCTTCCTGCACGCATGCAGAACACGTTGACTTTATTAACTTTGCCTCCAACTTTCACCCCGCCCTCAAGTTCACCTGGTCCATTTCCGACACCTCCTTCCCCTTTCTAGATCTTTCTGTCTCTGTCTCTGGAGACAGCTTATCCACTGATGTCTACTATAAGCCTACTGACTCTCACAGCTATCTGGACTATTCCTCTTCTCATCCTGTCTCTTGCAAAAACGCCATCCCCTTCTCGCAATTCCTCCGTCTCCGCCGCATCTGCTCTCAGGATGAGGCTTTTCATTCTAGGACGAGGGAGATGTCTTCCTTTTTTAAAGAAAGGGCTTCTCTTCCTCCACTATCAACTCTGCTCTTAAACGCATCTCCCCCATTTCACGTACATCTGCTCTCACTCCATCCTCCCGCCACCCCACTAGGAATAGGGTTCCCCTGGTCCTCACCTACCACCCCACCAGCCTCCGGGTCCAACATATTATTCTCTGTAACTTCCGCCACCTCCAACGGGATCCCACCACTAAGCACATCTTCTCCTTCCCCCCTCTCTCTGCATTCCGCAGGGATCGCTCCCTACACAACTCCCTTGTCCATTCGTCCCCCCCATCCCTCCCCACTGATCTCCCTCCTGGCACTTATCTGTGTAAGCGGAACAAGTGCTACACATGCCCTTACACTTCCTCCCTTACCACCATTCAGGGCCCCAAACAGTCCTTCCAGGTGAGTCAAAACTTCACCTGTGAGTCGACTGGGGTGATATACTGCGTCCGGTGCTCCCAATGTGGGCTTTTATATATTGGCGAGACCCGACGCAGACTGGGAGACCGCTTTGCTGACCATCTACGCTCTGTCCGCCAGAGAAAACAGGATCTCCCAGTGGCCACACATTTTAATTCCGCATCCCATTCCCATTCTGACATTTCTATCCACGGCCTCCTCTACTGTAAAGATGAAGCCACACTCAGGTTGGAGGAACAACACCTTATATTCCGTCTGGGTAGCCTGCAACCTGATGGCATGAACATCGACTTCTCTAACTTCCGCTAGGCCCCACCTCCCCCTCGTACCCCATCTGTTACTTAGTTTTATGCACACATTCTTTCTCTCACTCTCCCTTTTCTCCCTCTGTCCCTCTGAATATACCTCTTGCCCATCCTCTGGGTCCCCCCCCCCTTGTCTTTCTACCCGGACCTCCTGTCCCATGATCCTCTCGTATCCCCTTTTGCCAATCACCTGTCCAGCTCTTGGCTCCATCCCTCCCCCTCCTGTCTTCTCCTATCATTTTGGATCTCCCCCTCCCCCTCCAACTTTCAAATCCCTTACTCACTCTTCCTTCAGTTAGTCCTGACGAAGGGTCTCGGCCTGAAACGTCGACTGCACCTCTTCCTACAGATGCTACCTGGCCTGCTGCGTTCACCAGCAACTTTGATGTGTGTTGCTTGAATTTCCAGCATCTGCAGAATTCCTGTTGTTTCTGTAGCGTCCAACTCCGAGTTACATTGCACAGTGATTTTTGATGAAACTCAGAACAAAGAGTTAGAGGAGAGATGGCACAAGGAGGCAGGTAACCGGCAGCACCTAAGAGGAGAAGCTATAATAATTGGGAGACAAGGGGCAGCCCTGCAAGTCAGGTGGAATACCTTCTTGGAGAAACGGTACAGGATACTGGAAGCTGAGTCGCACATAACGCTGCTGGTAAATGAGGGACATCAGTCGAAAGACCTGGGACCCTTAGTAAAGCACGCTGCAACCGTAGCGGTGTGGAGGAAAATTATGCCACAGGTGTGGGTATCGGGAGACAACAACTATTTTAAAATGGAGGTAGATATAGATATAGTAGGAACAACAAAGGAGGTCGAAGTAACTCCCCAACCACACCTGACGTTATTGGGAAAGGAGGAAGGCCAGCAGAGAGATAACAGGCTGGAGAGGTTACCGTCTATTCTCAGGTCACAACATGACACGGATGTAGGGAGAATAAGAACAGCCAGTCCGGAAGAAATAAAGCTGAAAAAGGGAGCAGGAGACCACAATATCCCTTGAAACCAGAGGCGGAAGAGGGAATAGCGCCAACGATACAGGGGCTACTGGAGGCAGGAGTACTCAAAAGGACAGACAGCCCATGTAATACCCCACTGGTACCTGTCCTTAAAGTGGATAAATCTAAATGGAGACTTGTTCATGACTTGCGAGCGGTGAATGAGGTCGTGGAGGACTGGCCAGCGGTAGTTCCCAACCCACACACGCTCTTGACTAATGTTCGACCAGAGGCAGACTATCTTCCAGTGATTGATTTGTGTTCGGCTTTTTTCAGCGTGCCCCTGGCAGATCAGTGTCAGTACCTATTGGCATTTACATACAGAGACAACCAGTATACCTACACTAGAATGCCGCAAGGATTTAAACATTCACCACACGTATTTAATCAAGTGTTAAAGGCGGACCTAGAGGGCATCTCGTTGGAAAGTACATTGATACAGTTTGTGGATGATTTGTTGATTTGCTCTGAAAGTGAGGGACGGTGTGAACAGGATACCATAACCCTTTTAGAGAGACTGGCGCATGGAGGGCATGAGGTATCTAGAAAGAAGCTGCAATTTTGCAAGCAACAGGTAGAATACCTAGGTAGAGTGATATCAAGGGGAGCGAGGGCGATAGCGCCGGATCAAATTGAGGCTATAACTAAAGCTCCCAAGCCCCAGACAGTGAGACAGATGATGACGTTTCTGGGACTGACAGAATATAGTTCAGATTGGATTGGGGAATATGCTGAAATTGTAACGCCACTAAGGAAAATAATGAAGGAAGCAGGACATACAAGCTTGAGGAGTAACCTACAGTGGAATGAGGAGGCGGAAGAGGCTTTCAATACTATAAAGCAGGAACTGCAGTCAGCCCGAGCGTTAGCTTTGCCTGACTACGATAAGGTCTTACATCCGTACGTATCCAATCGACAGGAAGGTTATGCCACGGCAGTTCTAATGCAGGAGACTGGCACAGGTAAAGCAAAGCAACCGATAGCATACTACAGTGCGAAACTGGATGAGGTGGCTCAGGGGTACCCACCTTGTTACCAGGGATTGGCGGCACTATACTATGCATATGAAAAGGCATCATATGTAACCATGGGCTATCCTGTGATTCTGTACACACACCACAAGGTAGCAGAATTACTGGAAAGAGGGAAATTCGTGTTGACACCAGCCAGGGTAGCCGCATATCAGATGCTACTGACATTTCCAGATATAACTATACAGAGATGCACCGCCATTAACATAGCAGATTATGTCCCTTTAGGGTATGAAGGAGAACCCCATGATTGTGTAGGGAAAACAATGGCATTCGCTAAATTGAGAGCAGATTTATGATCAGAACCATTAGAGGACGAAGATAAAAAGGTCCTGTTCGTAGATGGCTCTTGTTACAGAGATCACGATGGGAATCACGCAGGGATCTCAGTAGTGCAACAGGATCAAGCCGACTTTAAGGTCATAAGAATAGAGGCATGTCCCCAACTGTGCTCCGCCCAGCTAGCGGAAATCAGAGCTTTGACGGCAGCGAAATGATGGAAGGAGAGAAAGTAGATATCTATACAGATTCAGCATATGCTCATGGAGTGTGTCATTTGTTTGGGGCAGTGTGGAAACAGAGAGGTTTTAAAAAGAGCAATGGAGATCCCATACAGCACTGTCAGCAGACTTTAGATCTAATAAAAGCACTGATGAAACCTAAAGCACTGGCTATAGTAAAATGCCAGGCACATAAAAAAGGAAACGATGCAGTAACAAAGGGAAATCAAGCTGCAGATGAAGCAGCCAGGAAAGCGTCTGGGTGTACATCCGTTGTCATTGCACCCCAGGTAAGTCTAGAGCCGGAACCTATGGTAGAGGACCTAATTGAAATACAGGGAAAGGTAACTTTGGCAGAACAAACTCTGTGGAGACGAAGGGGGGCCAAGCAGAACCCAGAAAGCCTTATGGACCTCGGAAGATGGCCTACTGGTAGCTCCCACCCCTTTACTGACTATCCTGATTTCAGAAGCACATGGGATGGATCATTGTGCAAGGGGGGAAGTAATAAGGAAAATAAAAGAGGATGGATTTTGGTCGCCCTATTTACAGGCTTCAGTCGACCATGTATTGTCACAGTGCGAGGTATGCGCGCAGAATAATGTTCGGAAAGGGATTACAACCCCAATAGGTCGTATACCCGTACCTGAAGGGCCATTGAAACACCTAGTGATTGACTATGTAGACATGATAAAAACAGTAAGAGGGAAAAGATACATGTTGCTGGTAATCGACAGATTCAGCAGATGGGTAGAGGCAGTACCCCCGATAGATCCAGGGGCAGGAACAGTGGTGAAATTCCTGACAAACGAAGTGATCCCAAGGTTTGGGATACCGACAGAAATTAGCTGAGACAGTGGTTCAGCTTTCATCCAAAAAGTGGTTAAGTTCGTACTGCGAGCACTGAGAATAAAGCAGAGATTCGGATGTGTGTATCACCCTCAGTCGCAGGCTATGGTGGAAAGAATTAATGGGACCTTCAAAACCAAAATAAACAAAATCTGTGCAGATACTAAACTCAACTGGGTCGATGCATTACCGTTAGCATTAATGAGTTACCGCATGCAAACGAATCGGATGACGTGTCTAACACCGCATGAAATGCTAACCGAAAGGCCCAGGCCAGTGCCCCGGTGGAGAGGACCATATAAAGGGCCTAGTTTGGAACAATTGGAATTGGAATTAAAACAATACATGCGGCAATTAACTATGATACATAAGTCTATTTAGGCACAGGAAAAACAGAAAGAGCCAGAGATCGATCAAGGGGAAGGACCAATCAAGCCAGGCGATCAGGTCTACGTGCGAGTGTTTCGAAGAAAGTGGAACGAACCCAGAAGGGAAGGGCCCTTTACAGTAACCAAAGCATCGCCCACCGCAGTTCAAGTGGAAGGACGCTCCACCTGGTATCATCTCAATCACTGCACTAGAGCAGTCCCGCAGGTACAGTCAGGCGGGCCACCCGAGGTAAGTGGTGAAGAGGAACAAACAGTAGGGGACAGACAAGAGCAACAAGAAGCTGATACTGAACCGCAGGAGCTTGACCAAGTAATAAGTGAAATGTTTGGTCCTGAGGACGGGCGAGAAGACCATAAGGATGGGGTTATGGATGGTAGTACTCTTTCAGATAATGGGGACGACTTGAGAGCGACCAGTCCCCCCCGCCCCCGCACCCCCGGGATGATACTCTCAGATACTCTTGTGCAGATTTGGAGACCATTAATTTGGCAGATGAGGCATGGGACTGTTAGGATCCCACAAAACCTGAGAGAAAGGAGTAAGAGGAGCACAACGGTTACTTCCGTACCATGGTACCAGAACATGTGGTACCAATGGGCAAATTATACAGCAGGGATGATGAAGAGACAGAATTGTTAACCATGCTCAAGGGCAAGTCCGGTGCAATACGTAGCCCCCATGCCTTATAACTCCTCCACCTGCACGCAATGGCGAAAGGAGCGGAGGGGGCAGTGCGCGCGGCAGTGTCCAAGTGTAGTCAAGACCTGCAGTATGGGAATTTGTAGTGGGACGGATCCTTGTTATCAGAAATGTATTGATAACACAGGAATATGCCCTTATTGGTGTATGTTATACCAGGCTTCCTCGCAGTTTGATCAAAACAAGCTTGCCTCTAACCGTAATTATAGCAGACCGTCGGCTATAAATAAAAGAAGCCAGACACCCACATTGGGAAAGCTTAAAATGCACAACATTTGAGTTATGAATGTTTCACGCGGGCGGGTGACCTCTGGGTTGGGCATTTCAGCGGCAACTGTGTTAAGATTTGGGATGTAACCCCAGGCCGAAGATACCAGACAGGTACCCCTCTGCCCGAGGGTGTACTGAACTCCCAGACCATCCCGTTAGTAGATACCTGGTGGCTGTGTGGACAGGAGGGGGGTCTGAGATCCACGCTTCCCCTTAATTGGGCGGGTACATGTACGCGTGTTATGCTGATTCAAGAAGTTGTAGTATCCCCTGAAATACAGTTTGATACCTCGCGGCAACAGACACTAAAACGGAGGAAGAGAAAATATGAGCCCGACCTGATGATTCGGATCGACAGTATAGAATAGCCGAAGGGTATACCTAACGAGATTAAGGCAAGAAATGAGATTGCTGCGGGCTGGGAAGCACTTATACATATAATAGGGATTAGCAAAAATGTTGAATGGACACATTATACATATTATAATCAACGGAGATCATTAACTACACCGATGATGCACTAGAGGCTTTGGGACAGCAGCTAGATGCAAGCAGTAGAGTGGCGTGGCAGAATAGACAGGTACTAGACTGGCTATTGGCAGAGAAAGGAGGGGTTTGTGTAATGTTTGGGGAACAGTGCTGTACTTTTATACCGAATAACACTAGTCCGGAGGGATCGTTTACCAGAGCAATGAATAAACTGAAAAATCTAAGAAAGGAAGTTAAACAAAATGCAGGGTTTGGACACCAGTTCTTTGACTGGTTAAACAGTAAACTAGGAGGATGGGGAGCATGGCTGACCAAGACAGCAGTAACCATCGGTATTGTACTGCTAAGCTGTGCGGTCATTCTGTGTTGTTTCCTTCCATGCCTCAAGTCGCTTGTAGTGCGTGCTGCAATGAAACGGTTTCCGATGCTCCTGGAAATTGTTGGGTCGAGCCCTATGGAGAAGGAGGCACCGATGATGTATTCGTACAGTCTACGAGACACACAAGACGAACAGGAGAGAGATGAAATATGTGGGGATTAGACTGTGAAGGCTCCTGAGTCTTTTCCCCTGTCTCAGATACGAAGGGATGGGTTTTTGGCTCAGCGGCCTAGGGAGGTAGGGAGAGAACACTTTGAGTCCTAAGCGCAGGAAACTATAGTTTAACCCAAATTTGGGAGTAAATGCGGGGATTTATTTGAGCTTTTGCGCATAGACTCTCAGTCCTTTCTCTCTGTATGAGACCCTGTGGGTCTCAAAGGGTTGATTATATTTGAAAATGCAAACGCATGCATTGTATTTTCTATGTATTACAGTATTTACTCAAGTGCACACATTGTATTTTCTATATTTACTATGTAACCACTGCTAGCTGAGTAGAAGGTATTCACTATGTAGCCATGACTTTTGACCTGATCACTATTAATTCATGAAGAGAACTAGAATGAAACCAAGTAGAAAGATAACGGTGGCGAGTAAGGTGATGAAATATGTGGCAGTATGTCAACGCAAGACTAATTAAGAAATAACTGTGGTTAAGGATGAGAGGACATATGATCTAAAATGTAAACTAGGACATAATTAAGTTGGGGAGTAAAACAATAGTGGAAAGTCGAGAGCGGTTTCTTGATGATATGTAATCACAGGCCGACTGGATATGATAATGTAGCGAGATAGGAAATTGCTATAAAAATGCTGTATACAAGCCACGATGGGCAGTCAGCTACCAGCTTTCTGATTGTTTCAGCTTTGATTTGCAAATTAAAGTTTATAACGTCTTGACGAGTATTCTGCGTCTCCTTGTCGTTTGTGAGAAACGAGAAAACACGACAAAGTTAACGTTTTAGGTTAAAAAGTTATTGACGTCTAAGTGGTTCCATCTTTAGCGTACACCTGTGCCTATAATGTTCTGTTCGGCTGTAAGGTAGAACAGTACATTACAGTTGCACTATGACAAATCACTGAGCGGGAGCGCTGGTAGAGAGCTGCATTGTCACTTAGGGTCGCAGTCAAAGTAAAAAAAAGCAGCCCTTCGCGGCAGTTTTTCCAGAGTTGGACTGTGACCAGTCACTGGGCGGGATACATTAGAATGAGCGAATACAAGTGTATCACGCTGGGAACGGTTTTACTACG
This sequence comes from Mobula birostris, assembly GCF_030028105.1. Lineage (NCBI taxonomy): Eukaryota > Metazoa > Chordata > Chondrichthyes > Myliobatiformes > Myliobatidae > Mobula > Mobula birostris. Next base: position 147,485,049 of record NC_092378.1, on the reverse strand, counting down.
TACGTAATAGTCTTTCTGTAGAAGCAATGTTTGGGTTGTGATCCAGGTGCCGAGATCGACTGAGGATCGGAGAGTATGAATTTTGGGAAGAGTTGAACTCAACCTTGTTCACATTCGACTGTTTAATTATAAAGGGCCCTTTTTGTGTTTTTTTCCTTTTCTTCATGAACCTTTTAGTTAAGTAAGGATTCATAAATATAATTGCTCTAATCATATGCAGTGTGCTGTCTGTTATTTCTTCGCACTGAGTTGTAACCGGGTAGAAATTCACACAAACCGGGCTTCGCGGTGAGAGGCGCCTCAGTCTCACCGGTTTGGCCGGACCGGCCTGTGTATTGCCTTAACTTACGCAGCGAAGGAAACCGGGGAGGTTCCACAGGTAAGGCAGCCGCAAGCGGAGTGGCCATTCTTGGAGAGGCTTTCGCTCATCAGGATTGGGCGAAATAAGTATCTGGTAATTTTCTTTTTTCCCTTCATTCATGATCTGCCAGGGCGCTGTTAGTGCAGCGAGAATGTCTCCAGGGCAATGTTTTGTTCTGTGGGTGAGATGTGGGAATTCGGGAGACCCCCAGCCTCCTGGACAACCACATTTGCACCAGGCCCCCTGAGCTGCAGCTCCTCAGCGAATAAAATTAAGGAATTGAATAGGCAGCTCGATGATCATGGGCTTATACAGGGGAATGAGGAGGTGATGGATAGGAGCTACAGGAAGGTAGTCACCCGTAGGTTGCAAGTAACTGGGTATCTGTCAGAAGTGGGATAGTAAGTATCCCACTTTGGATATTGTCGAGGGGGACGACCTACAAGCGGTGAGCCACAGTGACCGGGTCTGTGGCACCGAGTCTGGTGCTGAGGCTCAGAAGAGAAGAGAGATGAAGAGGACTGCAGCGGTGATAGGCGATTCCATAGTCAGAGGAACAGCGACGAGATTCTGTGGGTGTGATAGAGACACCCAGATGGTATGTTGCCTCCCAGGTGCCAGGAACAGGGTGTCTCAGACTGGGTCCACGGCAGGGGAAGGTTGAGCAGCCTCAAGTCTTGGTACACAATGACTCCAAATAAAATTGATAGGATGGATGAGGAGGTCTAGAAGAGAGACTTTAGGTAGCTGGCTTGAAAGCTAAAAAGCAGGACATCCAGGTTAATAACCTGTGTATTGCTGCCTGTGCCATGTACCAGTGGTGAAGAATAGAATGGTTTGGCAGATAAATGCGTGGCTGAGGAACTGGTGCAGGGGACAGGATTTCAAATTTCTGAATCATTGGGATCTGCTCCAGGGAAGGCATGACCTGTACACGGGGTTGGGTTACACTAGAACCCGAGGGGGACTAACATCCTTGTGGACAGGTCTTCTGGAGCTGTTCGGGAGGGTTTAATCTAATTTGTCAGGGGGATGGGAATTGGAGTGATAGTGCTGAGGATGGGGTAGTTGGTATTTTATTGCACGCGGTATATGGAATATGGTAGATGAACGTACCACAATTACTGATGGACATATATGATGTCATGGACAAAAGAAGATTATAGCTGGGAGCTTAACGTCCAGGGTACTGTCATAGGGCGGTGGCTGGGAACGGACCCAAGTGCAAGACACAGACACTGAAGTACTAGGGACAGGAGTAGGATACAGGGCGATGGCAAGGATATGGACACGAAAACTAGGAACCTGGAACAGGACTGGACAAGAGAGCTAGCAGCCCAGGCTTGGACTCCGAGCCAGAGACTGGACAAGGAAGAGGATTGGCAAGCAGGCAGGACGAGGCTGGAGTCTAGAGGCGAGGCTTGGCAGGAGGCAGGAGGCTGGAGTCTTCAGGCTTGAGGCTTGAGACTAGAGGCTAGAGACTTGGCTTAGCAAGAGGCTGGAGGCTGGAGACCTGAGGCGAGGCGAGGCTGGAGGCTGGAGGCAGGAAACGAGGTGAGGCGAGGCTGGAGGCAGGAGACGTGAGGCGAGGCGAGGCAGGAGGCTGGAGGCAGGAGACTTGAGGCGAGGCAACGCTAGAGGCTGGAGGCAGGAGACGAGGTGAGGCGATGCTGGAGGCTGGAGGCAGGAGACTTGAGGCGAGGCGAGGCTGGAGGCAGGAGACTTGCGGTGAGGCTTGGTAGGCTCCTCCCGGGCAGGGCGCGGATCACCATCCGACAGAGGGATGGGACAGGAAGGGACAGAATCAACCCCAGGTAACGGTAAGACGGCCTGGCTTACCTGGGTGGAGACAAGAGACAGGAAGGGAGCTAGGTACAGGGTGGCTCGAGGATAGGACTGCAGGCGAGACGAGGGGAGAGTTACCGGCAACACAAGGCAAGGCTTCTGGCAAAGCAAGGCGAAACGAGAACTTCAGGCGAAGCGAGGGTTACCGGCAAGACAAGGCAGGGCTTCAGGCGAGGAAACAGAAGGCAGAGCAAGGGATAAAAGGAGTAAGGACAAGAACAATCCAGCAGCCACATGCTGGTTTCTGAAGGTATATATTCAGCCAGCCCCTACGAGCATCAGCTGACTCATTTAGAGCTCAACAAGCCAGAAACAGGGTAGTCAGGAAAACCTGGAGCATGGGTCGATGGACCGGACCGTGAACCGGACTACGGACTTCACGGACCGGACCACGGACTTCACGGACCGGACCACGGACTTCACGGACCGGACCATGACAGGTACATGTTGTATTTAAAGGACAGGCTGGTAGGAAGAGGGAATGGCGTGGTCTGTTGTTAATAAATGTTATCAAATCGTTCGAAAGGGTTGACATAGGACAGCAAGGTGTTGCATTATTGTGGGTAGAACTAAGGATCTGCAAGGATAAAAAGACTGATGGGAAATATATACAGACCCCTAAACAGTAGTAAAGATGTTGTCTGCAAATTATAATGGAAAACAGAAAATGTATATCAAAAGTTAAATATTGTGATAGTCAGGAGGTACTTCAATATGCAGGTAGATTAGGAAAATTAGACTGGTGCTGGATCCCAAGAGAGAGATTTTCTAGATTGTGTATCAGATATCCTTTTAGAATAGCTCGTGGTTGAGCCCGCTAGGGGATCAACTATTCTAGCTTGGGTGTTGTGCAATGTATTGGTTTAAGGTAAAGGAACCCTGAGGAGAGAAGTGATACTATGATAGAAATCACCCTGATATTTGAGGAGAAGCTAAAGTCAGATGCATCAGTATTACACTGGAGTAAAGAGAATTACAGAGGTACAAGAAGAGGAACTATCTAAAAGTGATCAGAAAGGAACACCATCTTGGATGAAGGCAGAGCAACAATGGCTGTAATCTCTGGGGGCAATTCTGAAGGTACAGGAGATATACATCCCAAAGAAGAAGAAATATTCTAAAGACAGAATGACATAACTGTGGCTTCCAAGAGAAGGCAAACCCATCATAAAAGCCAAAGAGGGCATATAATAGAGCAACAATTCATGGGAAGGCGAACGAGTGGGAAGCTTTTAAGTGCTTATAGGAGGCAACTGAAAAGTCATAAAGAACGGAAAGTGGAGTACAAATGTAAAGTAGGCAATAATATTATAGAGGATACCAGAAGTTTCTTCAGCTTTATGAAGTGTGAGGGGAGAGGCGAGATTGGATATTGGACCTCTAGAAAATGATGCTGAGAGGAAGTCCTGTGATTTTGGGAAAAGGAAATGGTGAATGAACTGATTGAGTATTTTGCATCAGTCTTCACTGTAGAAGGCACTAGCAGTATGGCAGAGATCCGAGAGTGTCTAGGCCAGAAGTGTGTGATGTTGCTGTAATTAGGCTAGGGCTCTTGAGAAAATAAAAGATCTAAAGATGGAAAGGTCACCTTAAAATTGGGAATAATTGGAAATCAGACGAGGGGATTAAGACCTAATGAAGGAGATAATAGCAAGATAGGGCAATGCCGGACGGGACCATGATACTACAACCCCTCAATGGGAGCCTCCAGGCGAGCGTCTAGGCTTGTCCGGATGGTCCCGATGGAAGTCTTGGATGAGGGAGGGGTCCAGGATGAAGGATCGGGACGTACCCTTCCCAGTCGACCGGGTATTGGAGGCCCCTGCCACGACGGCGCACATCTACAAGCCGCCGGATGGTTGTCGATGATCCGGGCAGGTGAAGGGGTTTCGATCAGAGGACACAAGGGGCTGACGGAAAGAGGTTTTAATTGGGAAACCTGAAAAGTAGGGTGGATATGCATAGACGTTGGTAGTTTAAGTCGGACTGCTGTGGAGTGAATGATACTTCCGACCTCGAAAGGTACCAGGAAGCGAGGGCGACTTTCTTTGGCTCATTTTTGAGAGTAATGACTTTGGATGAGAGCCACACCTTCTGCCCAGGTCGATACTCAGGCGGAGTCCGGTGTCGATCGGCAATCCTCAGGGCCGTGCGTGTGTGTCCTCCCAAAGACATAGGAACGGGTATCCGCCTCCATGAAAGGCCACCAAAAGTGTCTTTTCAGGAGAGCCAGGGTCCGATCAATCCCGGGGTGGCAGCCGAACTGAGATGTGCGCCCTCACTGGAGAACCTGAGATCTGACGGAATCAGGCACTAAAAGGTGATCGGCGGGTCCCTTGCCGGGGTCACGGTCATGCCTTTGGGTTTCCTTTACTATGGACTCAATTTCCCAGGTGATAGTTGCCGCCAGACAGGATTGTGGGAGGATAGTCTATGGGCTGGAAGTGTCCTCCTTGGAATTGTATTGGCGGGAGAGCGCGTCAGGTTTCCCGTTCTTGGACCCTGGACGGTATGTGAGAGAAAACTTGAATCATCCAAAAAATAATGCCAACGGGCCTGGCGGGAGTTCAAACGTTTGGCGGTCTGAATAAATCCCAGGTTCTTATGATCAGTCCAAACAAGAAACCGGTGTTCCGCCCCCTCCAGCCAGTGCCTCCACTCCTCCAATGCTAGCTTGACCCCCAGTAGTTCCCGATTCCCCACATCGTAGTTCAGCTCGGCGGGGGACAGCGACGAGGAAAGGCGGCACAAAGATAAAGCTTCTCGACCGGACTCGATCGTTGGGACAGGACTGCTCCCACCCCAGAGACGGAGGCGTCAACCTCAACAATGAATTGAGGGGTGGGTCCAGTTGGACCAGGATGGGCGCTGTCGTGAAATGTCTCTTTAGTTCCGTGAAAGCGGAATCGGCCTCGGAGTCCCAAAGAAAAGGTGTTGTGGAAGAAGAAAGTCGGGTGAGGGGCGCCGCCACCCGACTGCAATCCCTGATAAACCGGCGGTAAAAGTTTGCAAATCCCCAAAACCGCTGAAGTTGTTTGTGGGTCGTGGGTCTGGGCCATTCTTCCATCGCCCGGATTTTCTCGGGCGATGGCCGCTCTCGATGATGTTGTCCAGGAAGCTGACCGAGCGAACCTGGAACTCACACTTTTCCGCCTTCACAAATAACTTGTTCTCCCACAGTCTCTGGAGGACTGGACGGACATGGTGAATGTGTTTCCGGAGGCTGACAGAAGATATTAAGATATCATCTAGGTAGACGAACACGAAGCGGTTAATAAAGTCCCTCAACACATCATTTATTAGGGCTTGAAAAACGGAAGGGGGCCTTGGCGTGGCCAAACGGCATGAGCACGCATTCGAAGTGGCCCAATGGTGTATTAAAGGCCGTCTTCCACTCGTCTCCCTCCCTCATCCTGACCAGATTGTAGGTGCCTCGAAGTTCCAACTTCAAGAAGGTGGTGGCTCCGTGAAGTGGTTCAAATGCCGAGTTAATGAGGGGCAGTGAGTACTTATTTTTAACTGTTATATTGTTATAATGGCCGCAGAGGATAGGTATCCCGGAAATGTCCAGGCTGGCCGCAATGGTAACAATCCCCAGCACTCCGCCTCCGAAGTCGTTCGGCAGGGCAGAGACAGTTCCATCCCAGCTGCATCGGTTCCTCCCCCAGGATAGTGGGGACGGTCGGAGCAGGAGCTATACTTGGAGCGGCCGGGGAAGGGAGGCTGGCTGAAGATGGTAAGGTGGGACGTGGGCTGACCCGAGGAGTGGGGCGACTGGTCTTTTCTCTCAGACGCTCTTCAAGTCGATTATCGAGCCTGCTGGCGAGAGAGATCAGAGAGCCCAGGCTGTCCGCGTCATCCCTCGCTGCCCATTCATCTTTTATCTTATCTGAGAGGTCTTGCCGAAACACTTCCCGTAGTGCCTCGTCATTCCACCCAAAGTCGGCCGCTAATATTCGGAACTCGATGGAGTATTTTCCTAGCTTCGCGAACCGTGACAGAGAGTGAGCAAGCGCTTAGTGGTGTCCTTACCGTGAATGGGATGTTCAAAGACCTTCCTCATTTCGGAGACGAAGGAGGAGAAAGAGGAACAGATCTCTGGTCGGTTGTCCCAGATCGCAGTGGGCCATGCCAAGGCAACCCCTCGTAATAGCTCCATGATGTACGCAATGTTTGATATGTCCGAAATGTACGTACGTGGCTGTCACTCAAAGACCAAAGAGTATTGTAATAAGAAGGCCCGGCACTTCCCCGGTGTCCAGCGTCTGGTTCCGGTTCGGGTACGTACGGCTCTCGAAAGGATTGTGTTGCCGACCCAAGGGGCGTAGCCATCCCAGGCTGTGTGGTTTGGTCAGACGGGGCTCTTGGAAGGGACGGAGTAAGGGAAGTGGGTACCCGGTGACCGGCTCACTGTCCTTCCTTACATTCAAGGACAACGCACGAAGGTTTTCCGTGACCTCTCTGAGCAGTTGGTCGTGGGCGCCCAGTAGGTAGCCCTGGCTGGCGAGGGCCTGTTGCACGGGGTCCGTGTCCGCTGGGCTAATTCTGGCCAGGTCGTTCTGTTGCAAGCACGTGGCTGGGGACGAACCAAAGAGCAGGACACAGGCACGGAGACAGGGTCGTGAGGCGTTAGCGCAGCCGCGAACGTGGAACAGGTATTCAGGAGAATCTTTACACGGAGACAGGTTTACTTAGATTATACAGGGATTGGTGCGGAATTTAGAACTAACAGTCCGAAGGTATCAGGAAACGGGTTTACACACACTAGAATGGTCCAACGAACTGGCGAAGCATGACAGCGACGCCAGGGTTCTTATCCTCAGTTTGCTGATGGAAAGCAGTTGTGCTGTAATTAATGAAAACTGGGAATAATTGGAAATCGGACGAGGGGATTAAAATCTAATCAAGGAGATAATAGCAGGATGGGGCATTGCCGGACGGGACCATGACATTAATAGTTGACTCAGAAACAAAACTTCAAGAACTACTCTCTATAGTGGCAGCAGAAAGTAATCGCAGACGCCTCTCGATCAACACCAGGAGGACAGAAAGTATTGTCATCTCCAGAAAGATAAACAGCACAAAATGTGTGATCAAATCGGAAATGCAAGCATCAAACAAGTCAACAAATTCAGATATCTTGGCAGCCTAATAACAAGTGATGGCAGTTGCGACACGGATCAAATACAGAATAGCAATGGCGAAAGAAGCTTTCCAAAAAATGAAGACGATATTAACAGACAAAGATGAGCACGTACCCTAAAACAGTATAATGCAGTGCTACATTTATTCTGTCCTGACTTATGGAAGTGAATGCTGGACTATTTCCCCAGCAATGGAAAAGAGACCAGAAGCAGCTGAATTATGGTTCTACCACAAAATGTTAAAAATATCATGGACCACACACACATCAAATGAAGAAGTTCTCAGAAGAGCCCAAGTGGTTCGATCACTCATACCAACAATGAGAGAAAGACAACTCAGATTCCTAGAACACATCATGCAGAAAGGTGAACTGGAAAAACTCATACTCTCTGGAACGATCGAGGGGAGCAAACCTAGACGAAGACCTTGGCTTAGGTACATCAAAAGCCTACCCAAGTGGCTACACATCGAGGAAATGGAAATCATCCAAAGAACGACGGATAGATCTGTATGGAAAACCATGGTCACCAACGTCCGCATCAGATGTGGTACCGAGACAGACAGACAGACAAGGATGGTGGCGGAACACTCCCTTGGCAGATAAAAAGGACCACATATGACTGCTAGATGTTCCAGATCAGGTGAGCAGTACTGAGACAGAACTGCCATGTCTGTGCAGTTAATCATAAAGTATACCCCATCTCTGTCTTTAAAAGGCTGAGCTGTCCTGTCTTAATGGTGAATGGTGAAGCCATCGAGCTACTGTGCTGCATTTGAAATTTGTTGCATTTGTAACTATGTTTCCATGAAGCACAGTGGTCCCCAGTGTCTGTCTGGTACAGCAATTTTGCTGTGATGTCTTCAGTTTTATTTTCCAGAGACTGTACATCCGCTCACAGGACGGTCGGAGTGGGGGTCTGAAGCCTGTGCATTTCGAGCTTACCTGCAGCCCAGCACACTTCCCTCGCTTCCTATTTCTTAAAGGGGAACTGCACTTGCGACTTCAGCCTGCAGTCTGGGATCCGTCATTTCTGAGTTTCGATAATTTTCTGAACCGTCTTCAGAAGTATGTATGGCTGTGACTGACGATATCAGCTGCAGTGGTCCTGAATGGGAATATTTGATGATACCCATCAGAGCAACACACAACCAGTTGACCCTTTTCAGCACCATATGAAAGCAGATATACAACCAAACGAAACAATGTTTGGTTTTGAGGGGGACCTGTCATGGTGTACCTCAGTGAGGTAGGGTACAGGAACCATGGTGTACAAAGGCTGTTGAAAATCTAGTCAAGGAAAGAAAAGCTAATGAAAGGTTCAAAAAACTAGGTAATGATAGAGATTTAGAAAATTATAAGGTGAGCAGGAAGGAGCTTAAGAATGAAATTAGGAGAGCCAGAAGGGGCCATTAGAAGGCCTTGGCGAGCTGGATTAAGGAAAACCCCAAAGTATTCTACAAGTATGTAAAGAGCAAAACGATAAGATGTGAGAGAATAGGACCAATCAAGTGTGACAGTGGAAAAGTGTGTATGGAACCGGAGGAGATAGCAGAGGTACTTAATGAATACTTTGCTTTAGTACTCAGTATGGAAAAGGACCTTGGCAAATGTAGGGATGACTTGCAGTGGACTGAAAAGCTTGAGCATGTAGACATTAAGAAAGAGGATGTGTTGGAGGCTTTTGGAAAGCATCAAGTTGGACAAGTTACTGGGACTGGACGAGATATATTATCGGAGGCAAGGCAAGAGATTGCTGAGCTCTGGCAATAACCTTTGCATCATCAGCAGGGACAGGAGAGTTTCTGGAGGATTGGAAGGTTGCAGATGTTGTTCCCTTATTCAAGAAAAGGAGTAAAATAGCCCAGAGAATTATAGACCGGTGGGTCTTACTTCAGTGGTTGGTAAGTTGATGGAGAAGATCCTGATAGGGAGAAATTATGAACATTTGGAGAGATATAATATGATTAGGAGTAGTCAGGATGGCTTTGTCAAGGGCAGATTGTGCCTGATTGAATTTTTTGAGGATGTGACTAAACACATTGATGAAGGAAGAGCAGTAGATGTAGTGTATATGGATTTCAGCAAGGCATTTAATAAGGTACCCCATGCAAGGCTTATTGAGAAAGTAAGGAGGCATGGGATCCAAGGGGACATTGCTTTGTGGATCCAGAATTGGCTTGCCTACAGAAGGCAAAGAGTGGTTGTAGCTGGGTCATATTCTGCATGGAGTTCCGTAACCAGTGGTGTGCCTCAGGGATCTGTTCTGGGACCCCTTCTTTTCATGATATTTAAAAATGACCTGGATGAGGAAGTTGAGGGAATGGGTTACTAAATTTGCCGATGACACAAAGATTCTGGGAGTTGTGGATAGCGTGGAGGCCTGTCAGAGGTTACAGCGGGATATCAATAGGATGCAAAACTGGGCTGAGAAGTGGCAGATGGAGTTCAACCCAGCTAAGTCTGAGATGGTTCATTTTGGTAGGTCAAATATGATGGAGATGGCAGAATATAGTATTCATGGTAAGACTCTTGGCAGTTTGGAGGATCAGAAGAATCTTGCAGACTGAGTCCATAGGACACTCAAAGATGCTGCGGAAGTTGACTCTGTGGTTAGACAGCATACGGTGCATTGGCCTTATCATCATCATCATTGATCCTGTGGATAGCCAGAGGCTTTTTCCCGGGGCTGAAATGGCTAGCACGAGAGAACACTGTTTTAAAGTGCAGAGGAGATGTCCAGGGTGTTTTTTATGGAGAGAATGGTGAGTGCGTGGAATGGGCAGCCATTCACAGTGGTGCAGGTGGATACAATAGGTTCTTTTAAGAGACTCCTGGGTAGGAATATGGAGTTTATAAAAATAGAGGCTATGGGTAGCCCCAGGTGATTTCTGAAGTAAGTACATGTTTGGCACAGAATTTTGGGCTGAAGGGCCTGCATTGTGCTGTAGGTTTTCTATGCTTCTATGTTTCTAATCTTTGGAACTTGCAGGAATATATGCTTTGTGTTTAGGAAGCCACCATTGATTGCTTCTTTATAGTTTAGCCCGATGACAAATATCACATTCCACAGAAAGAAACTCAGTTTTGTTCTGATTATGAAAGTATAATGTTCTGGTGAAGATTTCTACTGCTGTGCTGTGGGGTATTTTATTTTAGCAGTCTTCTGTAAAAGCAGTGAAGTGCGCTTTGGCTTCGGCTAAAGATAAGGAGCCATGTTGTCCAAGTTAGGAATGTTGTGTCAGTCAATTGCAACTTTCTGTCCAGTGGAAGATTCGGGAGAGCTGGGTGGAATCAGATTTCAGCAGACGAAAATGATGAGAAAATCTACAGATGCTAGAAATCCAAGCCACTCACAGAAAATGCTGGAGGAACTCAGCAGGCCAGGCAGCATCTATGGAAAAGAGTAAACATTCGACGTCTTGGCCAGAAACGTCAACTGTTTACTCCTTTGCACAGATGCTGCCTGGCTTGCTGAGTTCCTCCAGCATTTTGTATCTGAAGGACAGTAGTCTGGTTTGGGGTCTTTTGGTGATACCTGCCAAGCGGGGCACAAGGGAGATGCTGCAGCATGCTGTTGGAAGGAGAGTCCCAGTTGTAAGAAGTGCGTCATGCAAGTGAATGGCTCCAAGGAGGAAGGGCCAATACTCCAGAGAGAACTAGTTCATTCAAGATGGTCTTTGAAGATAGCTCAGAATGTGGCAGGTGTTTTTGATGCAGACCCTGGGCCCAGTGCATTTGTAAAGTGAAACAACTCCGACTAATGCAGAAATGAGCTCCAACACTTAAGTGCACATTGGACTAGTTTAGTTGCAATGGGCCCTTTTATTTTTTGGTAACTTTTTGTTAATGTTGACAATTTGGTAAATATACGTTCTCTCTGATTTTATACAGTGCACGATCTCTTATTTCTTGGCTACAAAAATTTGTGTCTGGACAGTATTTTACACAGCATTCACTACAACCTATGTCGCTTAATTACGAACATCCATACTATTCTGTTTGGTTGAACCCCAAATCATACCAACCCTGAACATGTGTTGCTTATGAAAGGTGGCCTTCTCATCACTGAGTCTCGTGGCTATTAACAGAGTTAGCTAACGAGCTAAGTTTCTATACTGATGAGAGGGTTACAAAAATAATGAAAAGGAGATAAAACAAGACGTCATGAAATGATGTGTTTACATCAGCGATAGACTGCACACACGTTCTGATACTTTGGGATTAAGGTGAAGCCCACATCTGACGAGAGCTCCAGATTGGTAACGTTTGGCGGAACTTGAAACCTGAACCTTTGTATCAGGATGGCAAAGAACAGAAAAAGCTCCATCCTGGCCAGGGGCTGCCCTGCACAGACCCTGGGACTTGCAAAACAGAGTGGCAAAACAATGTCAATTTTCAAAAACCAGAGTTAGTCACCCTCACCCCAAGACATTGAACAGTAACATTTTATAATGGGAATGCAAGGTAGCAGTATTTCTCCCTCTCCAGATGCGGCCTGGCTTGCTGTAAATTCTCTACTTTCTCTTTCAATTCAGATTTCCAACCATTGTGTGTTTCCCATTGTTCTGGCCATTTTCCCGTGTCCTTTTTCACCTCCTCTCGTCAGATTATCTGCCCCTCCCCATGTGTCTTTATCTCTCACTCAGCCAGCACCACCCTCATCTTCATCTTTATTTTCTCTTGATCTTCACCCTGTCATGGACATTCCCTTCACCTCCGGAGGCATCCCCACTTCTCTGCAACTTCAACCATTGTTTCCCAAGTATTGCTAGTTCCACCAAAAAGTATTAGCTCCAATGTTAACTTTCACTCACTTATCATTGACGCTGATTGACCTACTGAGTATTTCGATAACACCCTGATTTTCTTTCACAATATGATAGTGCTGGAGTGGGGACTGAGGACATTTCTGGGATGTCCCCTGGAAGAAGCACTTCGGTCATGAGGAAGGTTTTGATGGTTTTCCCTTGAGGAAGCAGTATAGGAGGAGATGTGTTTCTGTGCTGTGTAACACCATGAATCTACACTCAGTGGCAACTTTATTAAGTAGCTCCTGTATCTAAGGAAGTGAGCACTGTGTGTATGTCCATTGTCTTCTGCTGTTGTAGTCCATCCACTTCACGGTTCAACATGTTGTACATTCAGAGGTGCTCTTCTGCACACCAGTGTTCTAACACATGGTTATTTGAGTTATTGTTCCTTTTCTGTCAGCTTAAACCAGTCTGGCCTTTCTCCTCTGACGCACTTTTAATTACAAGGCATTTCTTCCAACTGAACTGCCAGTCACTGATGCTTTTTCCTTCTCACATCAGTCTTTGCAAACGCTAGAGACTGTTGTGCGTGAAATCCTCGGAAGTCAGTAGTTTCTAAGGTATCCAAACCACCCTGTCTGGTGCCAACAATCATTCCTCTGACGAAGTCACTGAGGTCACATTTCTTCCCCATTCTGATATTTGCTCTGAACAACACTGACCCACTTGACCATGTCTGTTTGTTTCTATGCACTGAGTTGCTGCCACATGATTGGCTGATTAGAATTTTGAATTAACGAGCAGGTGTATCTAATAAAGTGGCCACGGAGTATGTGATTGCACTTAATAAAACTGAGGGGTGTTGACAGGATCACTGCCTGAGACAGTAGTTTAAACAGAGTTGTTGACAGCATTTAGGAAACATGTGGATAATCACTGAAATTGAATAGAAAATAGCAGTTCCAAGTTCTGGAAGATGTGATTGATACTGATTGGTGCACAGTGGTTGGCATAGAATAGTGGGCAGAATGGCCTGTTTCCATGCTCAATGACTATGACTTATTTTCCACCATCTACATATGTTTGCTTTACCATCGGATATAAACAATCCTTCCGACAAATGGGCCAAGGTCAGAGGAGAAATCTCACTAACCTACAATCCAGTAATCTAAACTTCTTACCCATTGAAAAAGGAGTAAAGACATCTCTCTTCACAAACTTGCCTTCAGCATCCAGAAAGTTGGAAGGGTTGAAGTCATTTGGGGATTTCCATTGAGTTTTGTCACACAGCACCGAGGTTAGCAAAGGGATCACTGGTGTGCCCTAAGAATGTAATTTACAAATTAGGTTGTTATTCCCTTTGAGGATTATCGCTGAAAGTATTTTCACTAGAACAGAATTATCAAACTTGGCAACTATTCCACACTTCAGGTACATTCGTACCTCTAACAGATCTCCAAAGTCCTTCACTCAGCCAAGATCAACCATGAATGTTGTATCCCAGCTGTCTATGTGATATGCTGGTCAGGGCAGTATGATATGGAGGGATAGCTATTGCCCATGTAGCAGGCTCGCATGCTCCACATAGCTGATCAATCCAAAGACCATAAGACCATATGATATAGGAGCAGAATTAGGCCATTTGGCACATTGAGTCAACCCCACCATTTCATCATGGCTGATCCAATTTTCCTCTCAGTCCCAATCTCCTGACTTCTCTTCATATTCCTTCATGTCATGGACAATCAAGAATCAATCAACCTGCCTTAAATATACATGAAGACTTGGCCTCCACAGCCCTGGGACAAAGAATTCCACAGAGTCACCACTCTCTGGAGAAAAAAAAATCGTCCTCATCTCCGTTCTAAAAGAACATCCCTCTATTCTGAGGCTGTGTCCTCTGGTCTTAGCCTTTACTACTCCATTCTTCTAATCTATCCAAGTCTCTCTGCAGACTCTCCGTTTCCTCAGCACTACTGGCCCCTCCACCTATCTTCGTATCGTCAGCAAACTTAGTCACAAAGCCATCTATTCCATAATCCTAATCGTTGATGTACAATGTTAAAAGAAGCAGCCACGATACGGACCCCTGTGGAACAGCACTGGTAACCGGCAGCCAACCAGAATAGGATCCCTTTATTCCCACTCTCAGTTTCCTGCCAATCAGCCAACACTCTATCCACGTATGTAACTTCCCCGTAATTCCATGGGCTCTTGTTAAGTAGCCTCATGTGTGGCACCTTGACAAAGGCCTTCTGAAAATCCAAACATACAACATCCACTGCATCTCCCCTGTCTAGCCTACTGGTAATTTCCTCAAAGATTTGTAATAGGTTCGTTACGCAGGATTTTCCTTTAAGGAATCCATGCTGAGTTGTGCCTATCTTGTCATATGCCTCCAGGTACTCTGTAACCTCATCCTTGACAATCGACTCCAACAACTTCCCAACCACCGATGTCAAGCTAACAGGTCTATAATTTCCTTTTTGCTTCCTTGCCCCCTTCTTAGATAGCGGAGTGACATTTGCAATCTTCCAGTTCTCCAGAACCATGCCAGAATCTATCGACTTTTGAAAGATCATCGCTAATGCCTCCATAATCTCAACAGCTACTTCCTTCAGAACATGCGGGTGCATTCCATCTGGTCCGGGAGATTTATCTACCTTCAGATTATTCAGCTTCCTGAGTACTTTCTCTGTCATAATTGTGACTGTGCACACTTCTCTTCCCTGCCACCCTTGAGTGTCCGGTATACTGCTGATGTCTTCCTCAGTGAAGACTGATTCAAAATACTCGTTCAGTTCCTCTGCCATCTCCTTATCTCCCATTACAATTTCTCCAGCATCATTTTCTATCGGTCCTATATCTACTCTCACCTGTCTTGTACTCTTTATATACTTGAAAAAGCTTTTAGTATCCTCTTTGATGTTATTTGCTAGCTTCATTTCACAGTTAATCTTTTCCCTCTTAATGACCTTCTTGGTTTCCTTTTGTAAGGTTTTAAAAACTTCCCAATCCTCTGTCTTCCCACTAATTTTTGCTTCCCTGTATGCCCTCTCCTTTGCTTTAACTTTGGCTTTGACTTCTCTTGTTAACCACGGTTGCAACCTTCTTCCACTCAAAAATTTCTTCGTTTTTGGAATATACCTGTCTTGCACCTTCCTAACTTCTGACATAAACTCCAGCCACTGCTGCTCTGCGTCTTTCCCGCCAGTGTCCCTTTCCAGTCAACTTTGCTCAGTTCCTCTCTCATGCCACTGTAATTTCCGTTACTCCACTGAAATATCGACACATCAGATTTCAGCTTCTCTTTTTCAAATTTCACAGTGAACTCAATCATGTTATGATCACTGCCTCTTAAGGGTTCCTTCACCTCAATCTCTCTAATCACCTCCGGTTCATTACACAATATCCAATCCAGTACAGCCAATCCCCTAGTGGGCTCAACAACAAGCTGTTCTTAAAAGCTATCTCGCAGACATTCTACAAATTCTGTCTCTTGAGATCCAGTGCCGACCTGATTTTTCCCAATCCACTCGCATCTTAAAATCCCCCACAATTATCATAACACTGCCCTTCTGACAAGCCTTTTCTATTTCCTGTTGTAATTTGTAGTCCACATCCCTGCAGCTGTTTGGAGCCCTATAAATAACTGCCATCAGGGTCCTTTTACCCCTGCAATTTCTTAGCTCAACCCGTAAAGATGCCACACCTTCCGATCGTATATCACTTCTTTCTAATGATTTAATATCATTTCTCACCAATAAAGCCACGCTTCCCCCTCTGCCTACCCTCCAATCCTTCCGATACACCGTGTACCGTTGGACATTCAGCTCCCAGAGACATGCATCCTTTAGTCAGGTCTCAGTGAATGCCACAATATCGTACCTGCCAATCTGCAGCTGTACCACACGATCATCCACCGTATTCCTTATGCTGTGTGCATTTAAGTATAACACCTTAAGAATAGTATTTGGTACTTCTCGATTTGATTTCACTGCAACCTTATTTCATTGCAACTTTATTGCACTGCAACTCATCCCAATGGCTACAAATTTGCCTGTCTTTCCTGACATCTCCACTGCTCACTATCTTAGATTTATTTCTATTTTTCCCTTCCTCTGCTCTGTCATTCCGGTTCCCATCCCCCTGCCGAATTAGTTTAAACCCTCCCTAACAGCACTATTAAACTTTCCCGCCAGGATATTGGTCCCCTTCGGGTTCAGGTGCAATCTGTCATTTTTCAACAGGTCATAATACCCCGGGAAGAGATCCCAATTATCCAAGAATCTGAAGCCCTGCCCCCTGCACCAGTCTCTCATCCACGCATTCATCTGCCTGACCCTACTATTCTTGCCCTCGCTAGCACGTGGTACAGGTAATAATCCCGAGATTACAACCCTGGAGATCCTGCTTCTTAGCTTCCTTCCGAACTTCTGGAAATCTAAACAGACGTACTTTTTAAACCGTTAGCTCGTACTGTTAGCTGTGAGAGCCCTGCTGTTCCTATCTGTCCGGGCCGATTCGCGAAGTGGGGTGGGGTGGTGGGGAGAAAAAAAGAGTTGGTGCTTCGCTCTCGCCTCTTCCCGTTTACCGCTGAAGCCCGTGGAAGCCAAAGCCCTACACCCTGCTCCCACTCACTCCGCTGCCCGCTCTGACAGCTGCCCGCTGTATAGGGTTGTCTCCTTTTTAAACTCTCCGCACTGTTCTGTTGACGTGATGCGCCTGCGCAGTCTCGTCCTTCTTGCACTCGAAGAAGTTTTTAAAAAAAACTGCCTTCCTTCAGAATTCATCTCCGGCGACGCTCGGTAGTCCCGATCCAAAAGACAGCCGTTGGTAGCAAGCTGCCTTTTTAAACTCTCCGCGGTGTTTCTTGGCATACAGACCACACACTCTGCAAACCTCACCGACCTCCTTCAGAGATGAAAAAGCAGCAGATTGTTTAATCGACCCAAAAAGACGCCATTAAAATGTAGATCACAGGTTCCAATTGCACTGAGCTTTATAAAATAATCATATTTGATAGAAGAAATAAAATAAATAGTTTTGTGAATTGTCTGAAGGACAACGCTATTGGTCACGTTGTATGCTGGCACCATCTTCTTCACCAGAACCGGAACCTTCATTAACAACAGGAATACTGCAGATGCCGGAACCTTCATTATCTCTTTATATTTAACTTGCGAGGGGTGGGTACGCTATGAACGGCAAGACCCTTATTGGTATTGATGAGAAGAGGGATCTTGGGGTGCAAGTTCTTTGCTCCCTGAAAGTGGCGACATAGGTCTTCAGAATGGTTAAGATGGCAGATGGCATGCTTGCCTTTGTAAGTCGAGGCATTGAGTTCAAAGTTCTGGAAGTTACTTTGCAGCTTTATGAAACTCTAGTTAGCCTGCATAACATTCAGTTCTGCTTGCCCCATTATTGGAGGGACGTTGAGCCTTTGGAGAGGGTACAGACGAGGTTTACCAGAAGGTTGCCTGATTATAGAGCATGTGCTATCATTATCATAAAGGGGGCGCTGGTGGTGGACCTAAATACAAGACACAGACACTGAAGATCAAGGAACAGGACTAGGATGCTGGACCTGGGCTAGGACATGACCAAGAAACAGGGAACCCAGATTAGGAACTATGAACTGGACCTGCGCTTGGACACCGAGCCAGAGACTGGACAACAACCTAGAACCTAGGTCTTGCCTCGGGCTCGGATCCCAGAACCTGGCAAGCACATGACATAGAAATATAGAAACATAGAAAATAGGTACAGGAGTAGGCCATTCGGTCCTTCGAGCCTGCACCGCCATTTATTATGATCATGGCTGATCATCCAACTCAGAACCCCGCCCCAGCCTTCCCTGCATACCCCCTGACCCCCGTAGCCACAAGGGCCATATATAACTCCCTCTTAAATATAGCCAATGAACTGGCCTCAACTGTTTCCTGTGGCAGAGAATTCCACAGATTCACCACTCTCTGTGCGAAGAAGTTTTTTCTAATCTCGGTCCTAAAAGGCTTCCCCTCTATCCTCAAACTGTGACCCCTCGTTCTGGACTTCCCCAACATCGGGAACAATCTTCCTGCATCTAGCCTGTCCAATCCCTTTAGGATCTTATACGTTTCAATCAGATCCCCCCTCAATCTTCTAAATTCCAACGAGTACAAGCCCAGTTCATCCAGTCTTTCTTCATATGAAAGTCCTGCCATCCCAGGAATCAATCTGGTGAACCTTCTTTGCACTCCCTCTATGGCAGGGATGTCTTTCCTCAGATTAGGGGACCAAAACTGCACACAATACTCCAGGTGTGGTCTCACCAATGCCTTGTACAACTGCAGTAGTACCTCCCTGCTCCTGTACTCGAATCCTCTCGCTATAAATGCCAGCATACCATTCGCCTTTTTCACCGCCTGCTGTACCTGCATGCCCACTTTCAATGACTGGTGTATAATGACACCCAGGTCTCGTTGCACCTCCCCTTTTCCTAATCGGCCACCATTCAGATAATAATCTGTTTTCCTATTTTTGCCACCAAAGTGGATAACTTCACATTTATCCACATTTAATTGCATCTGCCATGAATTTGCCCACTCACCCAACCTATCCAAGTCACCCTGCATCCTCTTAGCATCCTCCTCACAGCTAACACTGCCACCCAGCTTCGTGTCATCCGCAAACTTGGAGATGCTGCATTTAATTCCCTCATCCAAGTCATTAATATATATTGTAAACAACTGGAGTCTCAGCACTGAGCCTTGCGGTACCCCACTAGTCACCAGCTGCCATTCTGAAAAGATCCCGTTTATTCCCACTCTTTGCTTCCTGTCTGCTAACCAACTCTCCACCCACACCAATACCTTACCCCCAATACCGTGTGCTTTAAGTTTGCACACTAATCTCCTGTGTGGGACCTTGTCAAAAGCCTTCTGAAAATCCAAATATACCACATCCACTGGTTCTCCCCTATCCACTCTACTAGTTACATCCTCAAAAAATTCTATGAGATTCTTCAGACATGATTTTCCTTTCACAAATCCATGCTGACTTTGTCCGATCATTTCACCGCTTTCCAAATGTGCTGTTATCACATCCTTGATAACTGACTCCAGCAGTTTCCCCACCACCGATGTTAGGCTAGCCGGTCTATAATTCCCCAGTTTCTCTCTCCCTCCTTTTTTAAAAAGTGGAGTTACATTAGCCACCCTGCAATCCTCAGGAACTAGTCCAGAATCTAACGAGTTTTGAAAAATTATCACTAATGCATCCACTATTTCTTGGGCTACTTCCTTAAGGACCCTGGGATGCAGACCATCTGGCCCTGGGGATTTATCTGCCTTCAATCCCTTCAATTTACCTAACACCACTTCCCTACTAACATGTATTTCTCTCAGTTCCTCCATCTCACTGGACCCTCTGTCCCCTACTATTTCTGGAAGATTATTTATGTCCTCCTTAGTGAAGACAGAACCAAAGTAATTATTCAATTGGTCTGCCATGTCCTTGCTCCCCATAATCAATTCACCTGTTTCTGTCTGCAGGGGACCTACATTTGTCTTTACCAGTCTTTTCCTTTTTACATATCTATAAAAGCTTTTACAATCCGTTTTTATGTTTCCTGCCAGTTTTCTCTCATAATCTTTTTTCCCCTTCCTAATTAAGCCCTTTGTACTCCTCCGCTGAGCTCTGAATTTCTCCCAGTCCTCAGGTGAGCCACTTTCTCTGGCTAATTTGTATGCTTCTTCTTTGGAATTGATACTATCCCTAATTTCTCTTGTCAGCCACGGTTGCACTACCTTCCTTGATTTATTCTTTTGCCAAACTGGGACGAACAATTGTTGTAGTTCATCCATGCAACCTTTAAATGCTTGCCATTGCATATCCACCGTCAATCCTTTAAGTGTCATTTGCCAGTCTACCTTAGCTAATTTACGTTTCATACCTTCAAAGTTACCCCTCTTTAAGTTCAGAACCTTTGTTTCTGAATTAACTATGTCACTCTCCATCTTAATGAAGAATTCCACCATATTATGGTCACTCGTACCCAAGGGGCCTCTCACGACAAGATTGCTAATTAACCCTTCCTCATTGCTCAAAACCCAGTCCAGAATAGCCTGCTCTCTAGTTGGTTCCTCGACATGTTGGTTCAAAAAACCATCCCGCATACATTCCAAGAAATCCTCTTCCTCAGCACCTTTACCAATTTGGCTCACCCAATCTACATGTAGATTGAAGTCACCCATTATAACTGCTGTTCCTTTATTGCACACATTTCTAATTTCCTGTTTAATACCATCTCCGACCTCACTACTACTGTTAGGTGGCCTGTACACAACTCCCACCAGCGTCTTCTGCCCTTATTGTTACGCAGCTCTACCCATATCGATTCCACATCTTCCCGGCTTATGTCCTTCCTTTCTATTGCGTTAATCTCTTCTTTAACCAGCAACGCCACCCCACCTCCCCTTCCTTCATGTCTATCCCTCCTGAATATTGAATATCCCTGAACGTTGAGCGCCCATCCCTGGTCACCCTGGAGCCATGTCTCTGTGATCCCAACTATATCATAATCATTAATAACAATCTGCACTTTCAATTCATCCACCTTATTACGAATGCTCCTTGCATTGACACACAAAGCCTTCAGGCGCTCTTTTACAACTCTCTTAGACCTTATACAATTATGCTGAAAAGTGGCCCTTTTTAATGCTTGCCCTGGATTTGTCGGCCTGCCACTTTTACTTTTCTCCATAGTACTTTTTGTTTCTACCCTCACTTTACACCCCTCTGTCTCTCTGCACTCGTTCCCATCCCCCTGTAGTGAACTAACCTCCTCACGCCTGGCCTCTTTAATTTGATTCCCACCCCCCCAACCATTCTAGTTTAAAGTCACCTCAGTAGCCCCCGCTAATATCCCTGCCAAGATATTGGTCCCCCTAGGATTCAAGTGCAACCCGTCCTTTTTGTACAGGTCACGCCTGCACCAAAAGAGGTCCCAATGATCCAAAAACTTGAAT